>NC_073645.1:32424242-32727272 GCF_029407905.1 Bubalus kerabau
TTTAGTTCACTGATTCCTAAAATGTCTATGTTCATTCTTGCCATCCCCTGCTTGAGATGGCCATGGCCACCTTACACAAGCACTACCCAGGGGCATACATGATTCTAAGTTTGTCTCTGTAAAAAGAGCCTTTCTCCTTAGGACCAGAATAAGTGCCAATGAACACATGATCAGAAATCTCTACTTAACATTAGCAGAGCAAGCCAGTTCACAGCCAAAGCAGTAGCAAGCCAACAATGATCATTCCATTAAAGTAGTTTTAAACAATAGCATGGTCCTTAATTTTCTACTTTCTGAGCAAGGAGGCATTTGTGTAATAGCAAATACCACCTGTGGCACTTAGATAAATACCTCCAAAGGCAGAAATTCAATAATAGAAGATCAGGGAGCAAGCACACTGGTTACAACAAATTTCCCCTGATACTCCATGGTCTTTTGATCTATTTAGCTTGCTACCATCATACAAACTGGACTTGTCATATTACTTTTAACTCTGCTTTGCATAAACTAGTATTAAGTTCTGTACCTGTTGCCTCTCAAATCTTGGTAAAAAGGACATAGCCAATAGAGTGATGCTAGCTCAGTGCTTCAGAATGATCTCTAATGCTTACAACCTAGATAGGATATAGACTTTAAATGAGAAATTCCTGAATGTTCTTCCTCATGCCCTTCCTTTTTACTTAAATGTAAATATAACTTCAATGATTTCCATTTGCTATGCACTTTCCCTCTGATGTGGGACATGAGAACCAGTAAAGGTCTTTCCTGGTACTAAGGGACAAAACCACTAAATATGGAGAAACTGATTCTTGATCAGCAATGCTTTGGAGGAAACATCTTGATCAAAAGAGAAAAATGTGAAAATCATAAAAGAAAACTTCATTTAAAATGAAGTGAGGAAACCCTGAAGGGAAAGTTCTCAGACATGCACCACTCGTGGCTGCCAACATAACCAGCAGGAAGAACAATAAAAATTATGTTAATGAGATCTGTTTTGAATAGAATTCTTTGGGCAAAATTCTGGCTCAACTTCTTATCCATGATGATAAGAATGTTACTTTTCTTCTGGTACAAAGGAGAACATTTTGTACTTGGGAATTTCATCTCTTGCTTTTAAGCATCTCCCTGCCTCAGCAACAATGTATTAGCCACCAGTTTCAGCCAGTAAGAATCTGCTACAATTTCAAATGCCTGTTTCTCTCTAAGGAAATTTTATCCAAAATAACACCCCTCCCCCACATTCCTCCTAAACCCTAATATGAGCTGACCATCCTGAGGTAATAGGTGGGCCCCTGAGCTGGACAGCTGGTGTTTGTCAAGTAGAGCAAAACTGACACTCCAAGGACAAAGCTAGTGATGGAAGCTAAGCTCTGCTGAAGTAAAGAGATAAAGATGCACTTCCCTGGTGGCTCAGAGAGGAAAGAATCTGTCTGCAAAGCAGGAGACCTGCGTTTGAACCCTGGGTCAGGAAGATCCTCTGGAGAAGGGAATGGCTACCCACTCTAGTATTCTTGCTTGGAGAATTCCATGGCCAGAAGAGCCCTGCAGGCTACAGCCCATAGGGTCGCAAAAGAGCCAGACACAACTGAGTGACTAACATTTTCACTTTCAAGGTCAAGGAAAACTTCCCTGTCTGCACATGCACAAGAAGGCTCTTTGGGGTCCAAAAAGGGAGGAGACACCACCCCATAGTAAGTGTGGACATGCACCCACAGGTCTCTGTGGTAGGAGCCATCTTCGCAAAAAGCTGCACATATATCTTGCGGAGGGTACTAGGACTAGTCAAGTGTCAAGAAAGAAACAAGATAATTGGCCAAAGGAAAACGAAGAATGGGAAGGACTGTCATACATACTCAATTTAAATCACCTCCTTACTGCGCTCCTTATTCAGAACGCCCACCCTCCTCTCTGGGTGTGTATTTCTGCCTAGTTTCCAACATATTGCATGTCATTAGAGAGAATGCCCATATCCTTTCTCTAAAGGTTTGGGTATGTGCTTTTGCCTTGCTTCAATCTTAAATAAGCAAACTGTTTCTCTGTGTGCTCTCTCATACTTCGTACTATGCCTCTAATAAACTTTGTACATATTTTTATAGTTTTTGCCTCCTTGAAACATCTTTGTTTTCAAATGGAGTAAAGAGCTGGGACCATTTTGCTTCTAGCCCCTAGCCCCTGGTGGTCTGGTAGCTAGGATTCCTGGTTTTCATCCAGGAGCCCAAGTTCAGTTCCTGTCAGGGAACTAAGATCTCTCTTCAGGACCACTCACCTTTTTCCCTCCAAGATCAATCTCTTTGTCTATTCAGATTTGCCTATGATTCACCATAGCTTGCCTGTTCCAAGTTGCAATTCTCTGCCATTCCCAAGTAAACTTATTTTGCTGGTAAAATAACTGGCTATTTTATTTTTGAAGTTAACAAGTTTATTCACCACCCTTTCTTGGTGGTTTCCTCACTTTTGCAGCTACTCCTCACACAAACAGCTTTTCAGGGCATCTTGTAAAAAGCATAACAAAAATATATCCATGGTAGGAAAGCTATACCTTCCTTTTTAAAATATTTAGTTGGCTGCACTGGGTCTTAGTCAGGGCACACAGGATCTTTAGTTCTAGCTTGCAAACTCTTAGTTGTGGCATATGGGATCCAGTTCCCTGGCCAGGGATCGAACCATGGCCCCCCTGCCTTGGGAGTGCAGAGTCTTAGCCACTGGACCACCAGGGAAGTCCCTACATAAGTCTGTTCTTGATTCCATCATCAGAGTAGTTCCTGGCACATGGGTTGTGTTCAGTAATTATTGATGAATCCATTTGTAGTTAATGATGATGGCTATCTTTATACAGCACTCTTAGCATGAGAAGTGTATCATAGGATGAATGAGATCAATTCCTTAGATCTCACCTAGAGGCCTGTAAGTGTGGATAGTGCAGAACATCTCACTATGTCAGAGAAGGAATCTGGATTCAGAGACCGTATCTCAAGTCAGGCTGACAAAGCCAAACTGAGACCGATTTTCCTATAACAACCTCCAAGTTTCCATCTCAAGTTTCTACTTGGTGAGCTGTTACTTGTCCTTCAGTAACTAGCAGATATTCACCTCCTCTGTGACAATGCTCACCCCCTCTGTGACAATGCCCTGGAGAATGTGACCCTCAATCAGCTCACTTTTGCACATACCTTCTGCATTTTGTCACAACATGATGGTCTTGGGTCGATACGACTCATATAGACCAATAACCCTTGGGAAAAAGCTCCCTTAACTTTGTCATCTAAGTCTCCCTGGTGCCTGCAACAGAGTCTGGATCCATGGTAGGAGTCTGATAAAATGTTCGACATTTTATTTTTGTTGTTCCACATGAAGTTAAAAACAAAGATATTCATACGATTATGTTACTCTTTAGCAAGCACTTGCTAAAAGGACAGATGCATATGAATCTCATAAACATAATGTTGAGCTAAAGTGTCCAGATCCAAATAGTACACATTTACTTGAAGGTCAAAAAAGGTAAAATTAACTGATGGTGTAAGAACTGCTATTATCCTGATTTATCTTAATGCAATCTATGTCTGGACACCAAAGGGATTCATAAAAATATTTTAAATGTTCACAAATTTCATTACCAGCTGACAATAAATCACAACTGAAAGTGATACCCCTCTGGGAATGCTTCTGCCAATTACATGACAACCAAAAACAAAATGAAATATACCTTTATTTGGAGTTTTCAATGCCTTGAGAACACTTTGAAATGGTCTTCAGCTACTGCACCCACAATTTCTTTTTCAGGAAGTTAAAGTTTTCAGGACCAGCTTAAATTGTAACAGCTCTTTTAGGCTGAAAAGATCCAGAATTTTCTCAAAAACAAATCCTTCCCTGAAAAGACTCAAGATCGCTGGCTTGCCTGCTGTGTCTAGCCCAAGCCCACTCATGCCACTCTCCCAAGTTTCAGCTTCCAGGAATCTAGCAATCCATTTTCTCCTTCCAAAAGCAGAGAGCAGGGCTATGATTTGCTCTCTTCCCTAGAAGGGGTGAAGCAATGGGACAACAGGGAGTTGCTGTCACTGGGATCTTTCACTAGGACTGATCACACCAGCTATCAGTGGCTCACTCACAGGCTGGACAGTCTGACCAATCGTTCCATGCAATGAGAAGATGCCACAGAGTTCCCTCCCACTGACGCCTGTGGTGAGTTCCCACAGACAGGGAATCTCTGAGGGCACTCAGACAGGGGATCTGAGACTGTCCACCAACATTTTTCTCTTCTCTGAGGGAAGAAGGGGTGGGGACTCCTCATCTAAATCACCCTACAAACACTAAAGCCTTTTTGGTCTAACCTGAATCCACAAGAAAGCCTAGCAAGTAAAGTCCCTGGAAGGAATGTCCACCTGCAGAATTTTAACTCTTTCGTCTACACAGCCCTGACACTCTATGGCTCCAAATTCTTTGCCTGGCCTTCACACCCGTGAGCAGGGAGACAAGTCACACTGTGAAGTTTCTGTCAGGGCTGGGCTTTGGAAAAGAACATAGGGACTGGTTGTGATGGAGGTGGTTCTTGCAGGAGTTATCACTTCTGTGGAAGATAGGCAAAGGCTCTAAGTTTGTAGCAACTCGGGAGTTCAGAAGCCCCATCTACTCATTCTCCAGGAGCTCCCCTAGAGGGCTTTAACACTGTCCACCCTTCAAGAGTCTGTCTCCAACCGCACCACCTCTCCTCTCCTCAGGCTGCTGGGGTGGCCTCAACAGTGCACCAAGGCTTAGACGCCCAGGGCGTCTCCAGTCGAGGGCCCGTGCGAGGCTGACTGGCCACAGCTCCGCAGCTCCAGGCGGTTGGCTCCGCCTGGGCACCGCGTTCCTCCACTCCGGTTGGCAGGATCACAGACTGCGTCCTCGCCTTGGCCCCATCAGTATAGGGAGCGCACGGAGCGAGCAAGGCAAAAAAGTGGCAGGAGCCCGGTTTCGTGGCCCCTGGTGAGAGAGGAAGGTCCGCTGGGGCGGCGACCCTAGGAACGAGGGACCCAAGAGAAGCCGCCGCTTCAGGCTCCGGTACCTGGAGGTCTGAGAGCCCCGCGCCTCAGACCAGCTGAGGAGACGCCGCTCCGCCAAATTTTCCTGTCGCGGGATCCGAGAGGAACAGAGAGGGAATCCCGGACAGTAGGTGGCGTTGCGGGACTCTCCACTGGCGGACTGTGGGGCAGAGGCTTTCAGGACCCCAATTCCAGACAAGTTAGGCTGCGGTGCGGGGCGGACGGAAGCGTAGCATTCAGGTGGCGACAGCCGGCGAGGAGCCTGGCGCCACCAAGCGGGCTGGAACTGTAGTCTGACGACAACCCCAGCGCGGCCACCTGCGGGGCGCATGCGCAGAGCCGGGCGCTGCTAGAGGGCCTGCTCTGCCCACTGCGCCTGAGTTTGCTGTGGACACACTGGGTGCACCACTAGCGCCAAGAGCACCCCTCCGCTAGGTGGCACCCAGCTCCCCGGCTGCTCTAACGCCATGTACTATAGGATCTCAAAGCTGCAACGTGGAGGCTTCCTGCTCTCTGGGGGCATCTTGACCTCACCTGGAGCACAAACTGTTTCCTGGCGTGGGTAGAAAATGATGTCAATCACTGATCTTGTGTCTGCTCCTGTTGTCATTCTGCACCTTCTTGTTTAAAAGAACACTTGCCTACTGGCCACTTTCTGCAGATCTATGGGTGTGTGTTTTGGCTTCCACAAAACACTGCAAACTTCTTGAAGACAGAAAGACTAAAGCTAGTTCCAGGAGAGAAATCCGTGTGTTGAATTTTGCTCAACTTTGCTGCCCTACTTAGAACTGTGCTAAGATCATGGCATCTGGTCCCATCACTTCATGGGAAATAGATGGGGAAACAGTGGAAACAGTGTCAGACTTTATTTTTCTGGGCTCCAAAATCACTGCAGATGATGACTGCCATGAAATTAAAAGACGCTTACTCCTTGGAAGAAAAGTTATGACCAACCTAGATAGCATATTAAAAAGCAGAGACATTACTTTGCCAACAAAGTTTCGTCTAGTCAAGGCTATGGTTTCTCCAGTGGTCATGTATGGATGTGAGAGTTGGACTGTGAAGAAGGCTGAGTGCCAAAGAATTGATGCTTTTGAACTGTGGTGTTGGAGAAGACTCTTGAGAGTCCCTTGGACTGCAAGGAGATCCAGCCAGTCCATTCTGAAGGAGATCAGCCCTGGGATTTCTTTGGAAGGAATGATGCTAAAGCTGAAACTCACTTTGGCCACCTCATGCTAAGAGTTGACTCATTGGAAAAGACTCTGATGCTGGGAGGGATTGGGGGCAAGAGGAGAAGGGGACGACAGAGGATGAGATGGCTGGATGGCATCACTGACTCGATGGACGTGAGTCTGAGTGAACTCCAGGAGTTGGTGATGGACAGGGAGGCCTGGTGTGCTGCGATTCATGGGGTCGCGAAGAGTCAGACACGACTGAGCGACTGAACTGAACTGAAAGGCCAGGGATGAGACATATCTCGCACAGGTACCCAGCAGCATTGGTCTTGTTTTCACCTTCAGGCGGAGGGCGATATGTGCCTTTTATGTCTCCAAATGAGCCTAAATGAAGTTAAGCCAGCTTCAGTTCCAGTACTGGATATCCTGTTATTTGGTTGTTAGCTGCCACTCAGCTAAGTGAGCCTTAAAATGAAAGGGTTGTATTGGATGACCAAAGTCCCCTCCAATATCCAAAGTTTTGAATTGTTTAATGATGTCAGCTCAGAACCTCGGTTGTTATTTTAAAAGTTTAGATGAAGATCTTTCGTGGGTGAATTTTAAAATATGTTTTAAATTATTGTTTTTATTTAAAAGTTAATTTTTTTAATGGGCTAAAATATCTTCACATTTCTAGGTCCTCACAGACTTGTAACAATGCTACTTGTGCATAAGAATTAGACAATAGATATCATGACTAAATTAATGAATACCATGATGATTAATGCCTGTTACAAAAACAATAATACAAATTCCAATGTGTGTGTGTGTTTTCCATGGTAACATCACAGAAAATTTGACTCTTGTGTCTGTGACAGTCCTACCTTGAAGACAATGTAAGAATAGATGCTTATCAATATTTCCAATAGGTTCAAGAAAATTTGTCTTACACAGACTTTCCCAAGGCAGGATTATGACAAAGTTCCCAGAGTCGTAATTCTTAAGATCACTCCAAGGTAAGTAGAAACAGGAGAGCAGCCTTCTCAGCCAATGAAGTTGAATGTGTTGTTATTTAATGGAGGGATGTCTAACATTAAAACCACCTGCAATTTCCTAACAAATTTCCCTTTTGTGGCCCTTGACTAATGGCTCATTCTTGGAACCTAGCTTTGTACCCTTCCTTAAATGTAGCAACATCTGGTGGGCTGCAGCCTCTAGATTGGAGAGAGGACAGTGGAAATACTCCCTCACCCCAGATTATAAGTGTTCTTTGTGAAATCCAGACAAGCCATTCCCTTGTACTCAGAAAAACTTTGCAGAATCATTTGCTTAATGCTGTCTCTTCATGCACACCTTACCTCCTTTCCAACCTGAGTAAGTAAAGCTGGAGTTCCTCCAAGAGAGGAAAAACAGATGAAAAAGTAGAACCCAGATAGATCCATAGCCAAACATAGGACTAGGAAAAGCAAATATAAAGAAGGTAGGAGAGAAGAAATCAGAATATTTGAAGGCTATGAGTCAATACTTATTTTGCCTTAATATGCTTACATTTGGGCTTCCCTGGTGGCTCAGACAGTAAAGAATCCACCTGCAATGCAGGAGACCTGAGTTTGATCCCTGGGTTGGGAAGATCCCCTGGAGGAGGACATGGCAACCCACTCAAGTATTCTTGCCTGGAGAATCCCCATGGACAGAGAAGCCTGGCGGGCTGCAGTCCATGGGGTCACAAAGAGTTGGACACGACTGAGTGACTAAGCACAGCATGCTTACATTTTAACTTAGGGCTATTACTGCCTTAAATCGTTTTTCCAAAATGAAGTACTACATGCAGAAACTGTGTGAAAATACAGCTGATTTATCTATGCATAAAGGTTACATTTCCTTTCTTCCTGTACTAACCTCTCCCAAAAATCTGCTTGGAGAGGAGATGTTTGAGATCCACTTGAAAGGAATTTACTGAGGCTTCATTATTTTTTCCATCCCCAATTGTAGTTTTTTTCCATTTGAAGTAAGATTTCATCAGAAAGATCTAGATTAAATTAGGTCCTAAAATTGGTTGTTGTCTGTTGTTTTTTGCTTTTGTGGGGAGAGTTTTTTATGGTTGCTACTGTAACATTACCTTTAAATTCATAGATCTCTGCTCCCGTCTGCCCTCTGTCAACAGGGAGTGGTTGAAAAATACCACCAATTACCCAAACACATATCCTTAAATAATACTACCACAGAAATAGCCTAATCAGGTAGAGAAGTGAACTAATCTAATTAAGTAGTTTCTAATACAGCATTCCTTAAGATTTTTGAACAGATTTCCTTGATGGGATGCTAGAAGGATGAGCTATCCAGTGGGTACAGGAGGGGAGAGTTGATGTCAGGAGCCAGGCAGTGGGTATAGATGAGTGGTTCCTGCAAGAAATCTGAAGACTCTATATGTGTAAAATATATCTCAACTCTTTCTCCTTCTCATCACGTCTACCCTAGCAGCTTCCACACTCCCGTCACTGTTCCCTGATATTCCTTCTCTATCTCTTCAGTACAAAATTCATAGTCAGAGTGGGAATCCCAGCAGGACCAGACAATGACACAGTCGGGGGAGAAGAATGAAATAATTTGCTTTTCTATATCCTTAATTTTTATATTCAAAAGCTAGCATATGTGTACTGTACTTTAAATACTCCCTTTGTAGCTATAACAAGTGAGGTTTTCTTTTATATTCCTTATATAATTATAATTTTGTTATTTCAACAATTCTGCTTTCTTTATAGTATTTTAATAAACTTTTTAAGGGCAGTTTAAGTTCACCACAAAATTGAATGGAAGGTACCGAGATTTCCCAGATAGCCCCTGCCCCTGCTCCTGCACAAGCTTGGCCCATTATCAATCTCCCCCAGCAGAGTGGTACATTTGTGACAGCTGATAAACCTACACGGACACATCATAATCACCCAAAGTCCATAGTTGACATTGCAGTTCACTCTTGGTAATGTACATTCTACAGCCTTGGATAAATGTATAATGATATGTATCCATCATTATAGTATCGTACAGAGCAGTTTCACTACCCTAAAAGCATTCTGTGCTCAGCCTATTTATCCCTCCCCTCCCCCAACATGATAGTATTTTTATTGAAATTATTTGCCCTTAGTGGGAATGTGACTGTGCTGCCACCTTATACAGTTGACCCTTTTTTTTTTTTCATTTATTGTTTAAATTGAAGGATAATTGCTTTACAGAATTTTGTTGTTTTCTGCCAAATATCCACATGAATCAGCCATAGGTATACATATGTCCCCTCTCTCTTGAACCTCCCTCCCATCTCACTCCCATCCCACACTACAGTTGACTTTTGAATATCATGGCTTTGACCATGTGGGTCCACTTACACAAGAATTTGTTTTGGTACTAAATGCTATAGTACTGCATGATCCACAGTTGATTAAATCTGCCAATTTGGAACTAAGGATGCAGAAAAATCATGCATGTGGTGCTTAGTCGCTCAGTCATTTCTGACTCTTTGCAACCCCATGGACTGCAGCCCATCAGGCTCCTCTGTCAATGAGGATTCTCCGGGCAAGAATACTGGAGTGGGTTGCCATGCCTCCTCCAGGGCATCTTCCCAACCCATGTATCAAACCCAGGTCTCCTGCATTGCAGGCAGATTCTTTACCAACTGAGCCATCAGGGAAGCCCCAAGAATACTGGAGTGGGTATCCATTCCCTTCTCCAGGGGATCTTCCCAACCCAGGGATCGAACAGGGGTCTCCTGCATTGCAGGCAGATTCTTTACTAGCTGAGCTATGAGGGTAGCCCATGCTTTGTTGCTCAGTCGTGTCCAACTCTTTGCAACCCTGTGGACTACAGCCTGCCAGGCTCCTCTATCTATGGGAATTCTCCATATGGAGGGCCAACCATAAATTATAAGCAAACTTTAAACTTCATAAAGTGTTAGCTCTCCTAAACCCCACGTTGTTCAGGGATCAACTGTATATTAACAAAAAGATTCATTTGCCAGTTATCAAGGATTATAATCTATGATTGCAGATTAGATACTAATTTATTTTCTTTCAGTTCAGTTCAGTCGCTCGGTTGTGTCTGACTCTTTGCAACCCCATGAACCACAGCACGCCAGGCCTCCCTGTCCATCACCAACTCCCAAAGTCCACCCAAACCCCTGTCCATTGAGTCAGTGATGCCATCCAACCATCTCATCCTCTGTCTTCCCCTTCTCCTTTTGCCCTCAATCTTTCCCAGCATCAGGGTCTTTTCAAATGAGTCAGCTCTTCGCATCAGGTGGCCAAAGTTCTTTTCTTTATTTGCTCATTATTTGAAATCCTTTGTCATGTCATTACCTCTAAAGGTGTATACTTTTCATGGATTATTTTTGCTGATGGATTATAGAATAAAGCAGTAATTTTGAAAATTATAGCCTACTAATACCTACCTTTAACCAATTCTCCACACTCTCGGGCATGTTATTAACTTGACAACAATTAAAAACTACACCACAAATACTTCACTGAAAAGATGCATTATGATTTTAATAAATTTCTAAAATGAGATAAATCTTTAAAGGTTCTTTCCTACTTTGAATTTTTATAAATCACAATTAAAGAACAAATTTAAATGAATTTATCTTTATATGAAGATTATTGGGGAAAGTTTAAGATTCTGGAATATTTTTAGGGAAACAAATTTAGTGAACATCTGTTTTGTACCAGGAATATTATGTCTTTTATTTTCTATTTTTAATAACTCTGAACTATAGCACTTTAACTCCCATTTGACAGATGAGATGACTGAGACTTTGAGTGATTAAGTAATTTTCCTGAACCAGGTGGAGGGGGGCCTTCCAGGCAAAGGGACCAGCTTGTTTTGTGTGAAAGCTGAAGTCAAAAAAACATAGGCAGATGGAGGAATTAAAGGAAGGCCATGTGACTGGAGCATGTGGATGAGCGAGAGTGGTCCAAGCTGAGGCCCAGGAGGCAGACAGGGCAGCTCAGGAAGGGTTTAATGGAAAATGTTAAAGATTTGAGACTTCATGTCTTCTTCACATTCCCTATAGTGTGAGGAATGGATTGGAAGGACAACTATAATAACCAAGGAGAAAACGTGGTTTTGTGATTTAGTAGGGAACAGTGACAGACACCAGTTATTGACTGCAGAGTAAGAGGAAATGGAGATGTGGGGGTGATTCCCAAATTTCTGAGTTGCTCACCTATGTGGAAGGTAATACTCTTCCTTGGGAGAAGGAGTACCAAGACAAAAGCCCCTCTCAGGATTTTGTGAATTTGTTCTAAGACATGGTGAGGTGCATTTGAAATGTATGGAATAGGTTGTACAATATAGAGGTATGGAGTTCAATGGAAATATCTGGGCCAGAGGTCTCAGTTTAGGAGAAAAAGTAAAGACCATTAAATATTTAGGGCAGTGTTTCCCAAGTTGGGCCTTGGACCTTCTATGTCAGGAACCCTCACAAATCCATCCTGTCACTCAGTGTTTTAAGACTTTCCTGTGCATTGGGAAGCACCTGGGTTGGAGCTGAGTGGACAAATGCAGAATGGCAACAGAGTGCCTGGGATCGAATTCTGGCTCTGGAGCAAGTGGTGTCCACTTGAGCAAATGATCAATTTATTTAACTCTGTTACTCAGTCTCATCCTGTGTGAAATGGGAACAATAGTGTCTACTTCACAATGTTTCTTAAAGATTAAATAAGTTAATATACATAAAGCTCTAAAAATGATACTTGATACATCATAAGAATGCAATATCATTTGGTTATCATTATTTTTCTGAGGAGATTTCTAAAATAGGGATTCATGGATACCAACCAGTTTTCTGGGATTTAGTTCACACTCTATCTCAACTTCTGTCTTTTCAATCTTTGCCATACTTATACTATGCCTCATTAGTTATTTATATCAAAGTAATACATGCTGATGGTTAAATAAAAATTCATATGGGTTTATCATAAAAAGCAACAGCTTTCAATCTCAATGCTCCTCACCTGAAATCCTACTTGCTAGAATTAATCAATTTTAATCACTTTGCTGGTTTCAGTTTCCTGCTGATTGCCATAGCCATAGTTCTTAAGTATTAAATTCATGCCAGTGTATCATCATTTATCCCCTTTATATATACTTTGCTTTAGCTTTCTGTATTTTTTTGCATCTCTTCTTTTCACAATTTTCCTAGTTGTTATTCTGTCCCAGCCTTGTATCCAAAATAAACACAGTGAAAATAAAAGGAAGTTCTTTCTGCCTCCTCTTCTCAAGCCCCAGGGCTCCACAGGATCAGTGATGTCCGAGAGAGATGCTCTGAGGCCAAAGTCAGAGTCCCTCACCACCAGGGGACCAAACCTGGGATTTCCTATGTGGCTGCTTTTTCTAAATCTCATTGTAGGATGAGATTTAGAAAAGATTGCCAGTACCGTGCATTACAAAAAAATTGTAATAACACACAAAGTAGCTTGGTGCTCATCTCAGGCAAAATTTGATGAACTTGCAAGCTATAGCAAGACTTTCTTAGGCAGAAAAAGAAAAGTGTCTTTCCTCTTTGCCAATATGCTGCCTGCCACTTTACCTACGTGATCATGCATAACTTCACCTCTTAAAATAAATGGGACAAAGCATGAATTTCATTTCTTTAGCCTGACACGTTTGGGGTTTGTTCTTTGATTCAGTCATTCACAAAATGCAACATTTTACCTGTTTCTTTAGAGCAGTGAATGACAATTTAGTTTAAAGCCATACCTCAATCTCATTTGGAGTTACAAAGAAGGGACCTCTTAGAATATTTGAAGTGTTTCCTAGGAGGAGTTTCTGCTCAGCTTACAGAAGAAAAGATTCAGGTAGATGCATAAAACTATGAATTAATTTTTCAGTAGGAGGAAGGAGGCATCCACAAGACAACTCTGCTTACCAAACACAGGTAAACATAAGGAGACACTTATCATTTGATTGCAAGAAAAACTTTTTATTGGATACACAATTTATCTTACATTGCCCTGCCACAGGACAAATGAAAAAAGGCAAAATGGTTGTCTGAGGAGGCCTTACTAATAGCTGTGAAAACAAGAGAAGTGAAATGCAAAGAAGAAAAGGAAAAATATACTTATTTGAATTCAGAGTTCCAAAGAATAGCAAGGAGAGATAAGAAAGACTTCCTTAGTGATCAGTGCAAAAAAAAATAGAGGAAAACAATAGAATGGGAAGGGTTGGAGATCTCTTCAAGAAAATTAGAGATACCGAGGGAACATTTCATGCAAAATTGGCACAATAAAGGACAGAAATAGTATGGACCTAACAGAAGCAGAAGATATTAAGAAGAGGTGGCACGAATACACAGAAGAACTGTACAAAAAAGATCTTCATGAACCGAATAACCACGATGGTGTGAACACTCACCTAGAGCCAAACATCTTGGAATGTGAACTCAAGTGGGCCTTAGGAAGCATCACTACGAACAAAGCTAGTGGAGGTGATGGAATTCCAGTTAAGCTATTTCAAATTCCAAAAGATGATGCTGTGAAAGTGCTGCACTCAATATGCCAGCAAACTTGGAAAACTCAGCAGTTTCACAGGACTGGAAAAGGTAAGTTTACATTCCAATCCCAAAGAAAGGCAATGCCAAAGAATGTTGAAACTACTGCATAATTGCACTCATCTCACATGCTAGCAAAGTAATGCTCAAAATTCTCCAAGCCAGGCTGCAACAGTGTGTGAACCGTGAACTTCCAGATGTTCAAGCTAGATTTAGAAAAGGCAGAGGAACCAGAGACCAAATTGCAAACATCCATTGAATCATTGAAAAAGCAAGAGAGTTCCAGAAAAACATCTACTTCTGTTTTATTGACTATGCCAAAGCCTTTGACTGTGTGGATTACAACAAACCATGGAAAATTCTGAAACAGATGGAAACACCAGACCACCTGACCTGCCTCCTGATAAATCTGTATGCAGGTCAAGAAGCAACAGTTAGAACTGGACATGGAACAACAGACTGGTTCCAAATTGGGAAAGGAGTATGTAAAGGCTGTATATTGTCACCCTGATTATTTAAATTCTATGCGCAGTACATCATGCAAAATGCCAGGCTGGATGAAGCACAAACTGGAATCAAGATTGCTGGGAGAAATATCAATAATCTCAGATAAGCAGATGACACCACCTCTATGACAGAAAGTGAAGTACTAAAGAGCCTCTTGATGAAAGTAAAAGAGGAGAGTGAAAAAGTTTGCTTAAAACTCAACATTAAGAAAACTAAGATCATGGCTTCTGATCCCATTACTTTATGGTAAATAGATGGGGAAACAATGGAAACAGTGAAAGACTTTATATTTTGGAATTCCAAAATCACTGCAGATGGTGACTGCAGCCATGAAATTAAAAGACACTCACTCCTTGGAAGAAAAGCTATGACCAACCTAGACAGCATATAAAAAGCAGAGACATTACTTTGTCAGTGAATGTTTGTCTAGTCAAAGCTATGGTTTTTCCAGTAGTCACATATGGATGTGAGAGTTGGACTATAATGCAAGCTGAGCGTCGAAGAATTGATGCTTTTGAACTGTGGTGTCAGAGAAGACTCTTGAGAGTCCCTTGGACTGCAAGGAGATCAAACCATTCAGTCCTGAATATTCATTGGAAGGACTGATGCTGAAGCTGAAACTCCAATACTTTGGCCACCTGATGCGAAGAGCTGACTCATTAGAAAAGACCCTGATGCTGGGAAAGATTGAAGGCAGGAAGGGAAGGGGACGACAGAGGATGAGATGGTTGGATGGCATCACCAACTCACTGGACATGAGTTTGAGTAAGCTCCAGGAGTTAGTGATGGACAGGGAAGCCTGGCATGCTGCAGTCCATGGGGATGCAAAGAGTCGGACACAACTGAGCAACTGAACTGAACTGAACTGTCATGCTACAGAGTTGGCAAAAACAGCATCCAAATGTAAAAGTCTTATTTTAGAACAAGATAGAAATAGAAGGATAAATTATTTCCTGTAAATTTTGCCTCTTCAGTTACCTGTTTATAAAACTGCTATTGCAACCAAGTCTCACTTTCCCTCTAATTTCAGAAAGTCTGTCAGAAAAATGAAATCTGTTCATTTCACATTTAGGAGGAAGCACATAATAAGAAATAATGATGTGATCTCCCATTTGGAGAGTTCTTTTAGTTTTTCAAAACACTTTGCTCTCTTATTTGGATCTCACAAGAACTCTGTGAAATTGTGTGACAGTATAAGTCTGTATTTTACGCATGAAGAGACTGAGGCCAGAATGTGAATGATGTGCCCTTATTGTCTTACACAGGGGCTGCACCATTTTATATTAGCATTCACAGTGTACAACAATTCCCTTTTCCTCACATTCTCACCAGCATTTGTTTTGTGTCATACAACTTTACTGAATTTATTTATTAGTTCTGATAGGGTTTTTTTTTTTTTTTGCACTCTTTATGTTTTTATATGTATGAGATCATGTCATCTGCAAACAAAGACAACTTTACTTCTGCCTTTCTGGTGTGGATCCTTTCTTTTTCTTGCCTGATTACTCTGGCTGTAACTTCCAGGACTGTGTTGAATAGCAGTGGTTAACTGTGGGCATCCCTGTCTTGTTCCTGATCTCAGAGGAAAGTTTTCAATCTTTCTCCTTTCGTCACATGTGTAATATTAGTTCTGGGCTTGTCCTATATAGCTTTATTTTTTTAAGGGATGTTCCTTCTGTGCCAAATTTGTTGAGAGTTTTTACCATGAATGGATGTTGAATTTTGTCAAATGCTTTTTTTGTATCATGGAAATGATCATATTTTTTTCTTTCATTCTGTGAAAAGAATATGTCACATTTCTTGGGGCTTCCCAGGTGGCACAGTGGTAAAGAATCCACCTGCCAATGCAGGAGACACAGGTTTGATCCCCGGGTTGGGATGATTCCCCTGGAGGAGGAAATGGTAACCCACTCCAGTATTCTTGTCTGAGAAAATACTATGGACAGAGTAGCCTAGTGGGTTACAATCCATGGGGTCAAAAAGAGTCTGACATGACTGGGCACCTGAGCATACACATCACATTTATCGAGTGTATATATTGAAACATCCTTGCATCCTGGGGATAAATCCTACTTGACCATGGTGTATAATCCTTTCAAAGAGCTGTTGAATTCAGTTTGTTAGCATTTGTTGATAATCCTTGCATCTTTATTCATCAGAGATATTGGTATATAGTTTTATTTACTTGTAGAGTCATTATCTGTCTTTCATATAGTAATGTTCCCTCTTCTTGAGTTTTTTGGAAGACTTTGAGAAAGATTGGTACTAATTCTTTTTTAAATGTTTGGTAGAATTCACCAATGAAAACATCCGGCCCTGGGCCTTTCTATATTGGGAGATTTTCTGATTACTGATTCAATATCCTTACTCAACATTGGTCTTACTCATTATTTTCAGTTTCTTCATAATTCCATTTTGGTATGCTCTGTTTCTAGAAATTTGTCTATTACTTCTAGGTTATTAAGTTTATTGGTGCATAATTTTCCATGGTAATCTCTATGAACCTTTATATTTCTGTGATATCCGTTATAATGTCTCCTATTTAAAATTTTATTTAAGAGTGTCTTCTCTCTTTTTCTTGGTTAGTCTAGCTAAAGATATACTAATTTCATCTATCTTTTCAAATAACCAACTCAATGTTGTTCATATTCTCTATTTTGTAATCCTCTATTTTATTTATTTCTGCTCTGATGTTTAATATTTACTTCCTCTGCCAAGTTTGGG
This sequence comes from Bubalus kerabau, assembly GCF_029407905.1. Lineage (NCBI taxonomy): Eukaryota > Metazoa > Chordata > Mammalia > Artiodactyla > Bovidae > Bubalus > Bubalus kerabau. The sequence goes on from NC_073645.1 coordinate 32,441,183, forward strand.
CTTTGTTTATTTTACTTTCACTAGTTCCTTGAGCTGTGAAGTTAGGTTGTTTATTTGAGAGTTTTCTTTTTTCTTTATGTGTACATTTATTCATCAAATCTGTCCTCATTCTTCCTTGCCATTGTTATGATATCCTCAGTTTGGTTCAGGTGAAAAATAGTTCAGTCCCTACCTGGTCATTTTATCTTCAGAGGAATAAGTTGTTTGTTTGCTTTTTTTTTTTTGCTTTATAAAGAAGGCTCTGTATCTTGATAGTACTGATGGCAGGTGACAATCATATGGACTTAAAGCCTCAAGGCAGGCTATCCCTCAAGAGCTTCCTACATCAACTTACTTGCAAATCAGAATTCCAAGAGAGTTTAGGGATGTGTTTTTATAGAATGGGGGCTATGAAATAAACCCAAGGGCAATGATGTATCTAAGTCCTGTGTCTCTAGATAGAAATGATGCAAAGATAGAAATGAGGCAAAGGTGAAGAAAACAGAAGAGCTTGAAAAGAAAAATATGAAAGATGTGGCTAAATCATAGGATGAGTAATTAATTATTGATCACAATTATTAATGTTCATTTTCATCATCTATACCCATGTTATCAATTATAATGCTGTACTGACTCCTAATCTCTCCTGTATCAAGGGTATTTGCAGCAGGTTTGTGAATTTTCATTTTTAGGAGCTGTGCTTAGTCAACAGAAGTTTAGGTAAGAACTGTAAGCAAGAAAGAAGCCCTGTTCAAACCTATTCCCAAAAACTATCAAAATCATCCATTTACAATCAAGTCAGAATGTCAGCAATTGTCACAGCTTTCTGTTATCTGACTTGCTTTCCCTGTATCTTTACTTTTAGAAACTGCCCCTCTCAGATTCCCTTTGAGGGGAATTGTAGGGGAGTGTTGACAATACCTGTGTCTCATTCCAGTCTAGGAAAGTATGGTAGTACAAAAATCAGGAATTACATGCAGTACCTTTTCCACCAGAAAAGTAGAAAGGTACAACAAAAACGAACCAGAGGCCATTTTTAGAGATTGGATTTGGATGCTAGGTGAGGAAGAGTTTCTTTCCTTACAAGATCACATGAGGTTAATGACCATTAAGCCAAGATCTTACTCTTTCAGAAAAAGAGGAGGGAGATGATCAGAGAATGGAGCAATCAAAGGAAGGAGCGAAGGGGAAGAATTAATTCTGTATTTTTGATAAATATAAATGGAGTCCCTGGAACCATCTATTCTGAAAATCTGGGGTTTATCTAATAAACTCCTTTTTTTTATAAAAACTTTTGAGTTGGGTTTTTTCACTTGGAAACAAAGGTCCTGTGTGTGGCCAATATATTAGTCTTTCTTGTTATGTTGTATTTCAGCCCTTGTCTCTGATAAAGTATAAACTTGGTTGCCCCTCTGAGTGTTATTAACCTAAGGTGGTTCACATTTAAGTGAAAAGATAGCTGGCTGAGTGTGTGTGTGTGTGTGTGTGTGTGTGTGTGTGTGCACGCAAGCACTTCTGAATAGCATTTAGCCTTTAATCAGAAAGCCCCCATGTAACCTAACTTAAATGGCTTAACTGTTCTGAGTCACTAATCTTCCACATTGCCAAAATAAAGATATAAATATATCTAAATACAGATCTGTGAAGGTCAGTAACTCAGATGTCTGCACAAAATAAAAAAGTAAAGAACTTCAGAAACTTCACGAAAGATTAACTTTTAGATAATTTCTAAGTTACTCCAAAATTTCTAACAACTTGAACCCTTTCACCATCTCTGTCAGTTTTGTTTGTGATTGTGCTCTGAAGCATTGCAAAAACGTGAAATGATTTCAGAACCATCTATGGTAAGTGTATATGAACATGTATTTGCCCTGGAAGGCAGGAAGACTGCCCATCTGTCTGGCCCCCTTATTTTAAAAATGAAAATACAAGTCTGTTAAGATAAAGGGTTTTACAGAAAAGTGGAGAGTGGCTTGAAGAATGCAGAGCTTTTCCGAAGGCAGGAAGCAATACCCCCATGCTGGGGAGGAGAAAGAACTCCAGATCCCTGGGCAGGTGAGGGTAGGAGGTGCTGAGACAGCTCCTAGGCAAGCCCCAGAGAAGAAGAAATGAGAGCGTTACCAGGGTAATACCACCAGCACCAGGGACCTAGCCTCACCCCAGCATCTCATCCCCCAGAAGGAATCAGAAAGGAGAGTGCCCCCTACAGTCATGGACAATGAAGATGTCAGCAGCCAGTGTGCAGGAAGAGGGGTTCTGCCTCCCTTTTCTGGACAGTACCTACACCTCCAGATGTTAGACTAGTTCTGTGGATGGAAGAGGCCCCATAAGGACTGAAACTGAGTTTCTGTCTAGTCCAACTAGATGATACATGGGACTAAATTATGTTGATTTAAATGAATGAAAGTAATATTGCTTGCATTTCTGAGCTAATAGGCTACCATGCACAGCCATTTTGAGTACTGTGTGTAATTTCTGCAGTCCCAACCTTTGATAATTAGCAGTCTATGTATGACCATTATTGTGTCACTTGTCTTATCACAGATGTCTACTGTAGGCCAAGAAATACCCACAATACCCATGCCTAATAACAGCCTAGGAAATTATGGTATTCCAAAAATTAGGAATTAAGTGTGCATATTTTCTTGCACTTTTCCATTAAAGGATCAAAGACATGAATGAAAGAGAAACTGGTTTTTCAAATTTAGATTATGTTTAGGTATGCATGACAGGACCCATTTCCCATGAGCCTTGCCAACACTTGAAATTTTGGGACTATTTAATATTTACTGACATCTGCCAGTTGATTACTGAAAAGGCAACGGCACCCCACTCCAGTACTCTCGCCTGGAAAAATCCCATGGATGGAGGAGCCTGGTAGGCTGCAGTCCACGGGGTCGCTAACAGTCGGACACGACTGAGCGACTTCACTTTCATTTTTCACTTTCCACTTTTCTGCACTGGAGAAAGAAATGGCAACCCACTCCATTGTTCTTGCCTGGAGAATCCCAGGGACAGGGGAGCCTGGTGGGCTGCCATCTATGGGGTCGCACAGAGTCGGACACAACTGAAGCGACTTAGCAGCAGCAGCAGCAGCCAGTTGATTAAGAGTTACCACTTCTAGTAAGGATTTTTCTGGCCCTTACAGTCTGAGCCTGGGCAAACAATTAAAGGCTGTGTGAGAGCGGAAAAGGGAGATACCTTGATAGAGGAGCTGGAAGAATTATTTTCTCCTGAGGCCTCCTATCTCCAGCGGGAGAAGGACAAGTGTCAATCAAATCCTCACTAGATACTGGCACAGGACAGAGTATTGATTTATTTCTCTTTGGTGAATGTGATGACTTTGACCTGTCCCAGGATAGGCGGTGCCAGCCTCTCCTGCTTATCAGTCTTTCCTGAAGGCTCAGAATTTACTGTGATGTGCTTCTGGTTTAATGCTTATTTAATAAGAAAACTTTTATTTCTCTACCATTTTTGCAGACAAAACTTCTGGATTTGTAATTTTAATTTTTAATTATATTTCTTCTGACACATTTTACATTGTAGTCAGTGATTGCCACTTTGAAAAGATATGTTGGAAGTGGGTAAAGGTGTGTCCTTAGTCACATTTTTCTCTGTGGATATACATGAAGTTGTTTTATGAGCCAGAGGAAAGTATCCCTGTGCTCCCCCCATTCTATCTCCTAACTTTCCTTCGTCTGCATGTTGAGGAGGGGCTGTCTGTTAGACATGCCTCACATTTCATAAAAGGTGGTGGGACTCTTCAAGGTTGATGATAACTAGAGAGGATAGAGCTCACAAACCAGGACATCTTCAGAAAGACATAAACTGTTGTGCTTATCTGCTCACTCTTGAGTAATGAGGAGCCATGGGAAACTCTGGACACATGCTGTGTCATAAGTGCATGAGGCTTGCTGGCCTCCTTCTGCCTGAGTTTCACACAGCTTCCATCTTAATAGGATTTCCAAGTTGCATTCTAATCACTTCCAACTCCTTGGGAGAAGAAGGACTGTCATGTCTGCTTTTCAAGGCCCAGTCATGTGGCTCTTTTTTTGATCCATTCATTTCCTATTCAATACGCTATTTGTTACTTGAAAGCAATACAGCATAATATGCATCCTCAAATTGCTGCTAGAATTTAAACCCTGATCTGGTAACCTCAAGATGGGAACTCTGTGTTCTCACATGTAAATGATATTAATGATGATAATTTTTCATTGACCCACCCCCTATAGTAATGAAAATAAAAATAAAAGTAAACAAATGGGACCTAGTTAAACTTAAAATCTTCTTCACAGCAAAGAAAACTATAAACAAGATGAAAATACAATCCTCAGAATAGGAAAAAATATTTGAGAACTAAGCAACTGACAAGGGGTTAAACTCCAAAATATACAAACAGTTCATGCAACTCAATATCAAAACAGCAAACAACCCAACCAAAAAATGGGCAAAAGACCTAAACAGACATTTCTCTAAAGAAGACATACAGGTGGTCAAGAGGCACATGAAAAGATGTTCAGCATCACTACTTATTAGAAAAATGCAAATCAAAACTACAATGAGGTATCACCTCACACCAATCAGAATGGCCATTATTAAAATCTACAAACAATAAATGCTGGTTCCTGACCCAGGTGGCACAGTGGTAAAGAACCTGCCTGCCAGTGCAGGAGATGTGGATTTGATCCCTGGATGAGGAAGATCCCCTGGAGAAGGGCATGGCAACCCACTCCAGTATTCTTGCCTGGGAAATCCCATGGACAGAGGAGCCTGGTAGGCAGGGGGTCACAAAGAGTCGGACATGACTGAGTGACTGAGCATGCACACTTGTACTTTCAGTGGGAATGTAATCATTGATATGGCCACTATGGGGAGCAATAATGAATGCTCCTTAAAAAGCTAAAAATAGGACTACCATATGACCCAGCAATCCCACTACTGGGCTTATATGCTGAGAAAAAACATAATTCTAAAAGACACATGTACCCCCAATGTTCACTGTAGAACTGTTAACAATAGCCAGGACACAGATGCAACCTAAATGTCCATTACTGATGAATGGATAAAGAGGATGTGGTACATCTATACAATGGAATTTTACTTATCCATATAAAGGAACAAACTGGGGTCATTTGAAGTGATGTGGATGGACCTAGAGTCTGTCACACAGAGTGAAGTTAGTCAGAAAGAGAAAAGCAAACATCTTACATCAATGCATATATGTGAAATCTATAAAAATGGAACAGTTCAGTTCAGTCGCTCAGTCGTGTCCGACTCTTTGCGACCCCATGAATTGCAGCACACCAGGCTAATGAACCTATTTTCAGGCCTGGAGTAGAGGTGCAGACATAGAAAACAGGAGGGAAAGAGGAGAATAGGATGAAATAGGCAATTAGAATTGATATATAGACACTACAATGTGTAAAATAGATAGCTATGGGAACATGCTGTATATAGCACAGGGAGCTCACCCCAGTGTTCTGTGATGACCTAGAGGGACGGGATGGGAGAGGAAATTGCAGGGAAGGTCCAAAAAGGAGTACATATATGTGTACATATAGCTGATTCACTTAATTGTATAGCATAAACTAACACAATATTGTAAAGCAATTGTACTCCAATAAGAAAAAAATTGTCAAAAATAATTCTTTAGAAAATATTTGCAGTAGGTGCTTTTTAAAGAAACAAATATTTATATTGACTGTTATTTATTTTTAGATGTCTTTAATATCATTTTATTTAATAGACAATATTGGTAGCTCAGATGGTAAAGAATCTGCCTGCAATGAGGGAGACCCAGATTTGACCCCTGGGTCAGGAAGATCCCCTGGAGAAGGGAATGGATACCCACTCCAGTATTCTTGCCTGGAGAATTCCATGGACAGAGGAGCTTGGCGGGCTACAGTCCATAAGGTCGCACAGAGCGACTTAGCACTCGCGCACACACACACACACACACACACACACATTCAGTAGACACCACTCTCATTGATAGTTCAGTTTCAGTTCAGTCACTCAGTCGTGTTTGACTCTTTGCGACTCCATGAACTGCACCACACCGGGCCTCCCTGTCCATCACCAACTCCCGGAGTTCACCCAAACTCATGTCCATAGAGTCGCTGATGCCATCCAGCCATCTCATCCTCTGTCGTCCCCTTCTCCTCCTGCCCCCAATCCCTTCCAGCATCAGAGTCCTTTCCAATGAGTCAACTCTTCGCATGAGGTGGCCAAAGTACTGGAGTTTCAGCTTTAGCATCAGTCCTTCCAATGAACACCCAGGACTGATCTCCATTAGAATGGACTGGCTGGATCTTGCAGTCCAAGGGACTCTCAAAAACCTCCACCTGCTCAAATGCATGGTGGAGGTTTCCATGGTTGTCATTTCTGCTAGAGGGGAAAAACAGTATGGTAACACCCACATACTGCAAGCTGTGTGACTAACTCTTTCACTTTTTTTCACATCTTAATCATTTAGTAAGTTTTTCTTCTTTCCTTTGTTATTCTGTAATTACCAGTCAACTTCTTGAGTGTTCTAGGACCAGAAGTCTTCATTTTCTTTAAATCTTCTAGAAAAGTGAAATGGCCACAAGAGGCCAAGACGAATGCACTGGCCTCTGTCTGCTACCTGACACATAATGAGCTGGGTCTACAACTCTGGAAAGTTCCACATGTACAGAGATTCCACAAAGGTGACCCATAACAGGGGCTCTTCTCTGTTTTAGAAAATTCTTTTACTCTGGGAATTTAAAGCCAGGATCCAAGCTCACTGACAAACATCTGCTGTTCAGTGATAGTACCATCTGGTATTTCAGCTCCTTGCTATATTATAGAAGCTCTTTGTAGCTGCCTTCTCAAATTAATTATTCTATAACAACTTGTTTTCCGGAAGCACAGGCCAAATAGCACAGCTTTTCAGCTTTCGCTGAAAGCTCTTAATTCGATGCTTTGCCCCGTGTTGAATGGGCATTTCGAAGCCTTCCCCTGGTTGTGGTCTGAAGTGTTTCAAGCCATTGTATTGGAGGAATGTGGGACGGAGGGAAATGCATACTAATACCTGGAGCAAGTGGCTTGGGAAAACATGTGTTTATCTGCATTTCACAAGCTCATGAACATGCATGGCCTAATTTAAATAATTTATTTAGAAGGATGATTATGATAATACAGGCTGAGCTATATCTGTCATAGGAGTTTAAAAAGTACTTCCTAGAGTAGTGATTGCTTTTAATATAGCTATACCACCCCACTCAATTACCAGCTTCTTCAATGATTGATCCCACCATTCAGTTTACAGCAGGGCCACAAAGTTCCATGCTGTGGGAGCAGCTAAGTCTGGGTGATACAATGAAATGAGCCCTGGACAGAGTCATTAATGAACCAAGGGAGGTTCAGTAAGTCACTTGGTCACTCTAGGTCTGTTTTCTCATTTTGGTACATAAACTACCTGACCTATCACACCCCAGGCTGTGGTGAAGCTCAAATAAGAATAGAGTATCAAGACATAGTGCAATCAGAAATGAGCAATATGCAAATATTCCAAATTTCATCCATTTATCTTTTTTTTACAGATCAGATTCTAATGAAGTAAAGTACCTGTTGCTGCAACTCTGGAGCAAGATGCTTAACCTGTAAGTCTGTGGTTTGGGGACCAATTGTCTCATCCCACACCAAACTCTCTGTTCAGAATACTGTATACTTGGTTTTAGCATTTGGCTACGCAATGGCAGTATGACTTGGCACAATGATTCTTCACCTTGGTGGTGTGTTAGAACTACATAGGATTCTTTTTTCTAATTGAAGTATAGTTAATTTACAATGCTGTGTTCATTTCTGGTGTACAGAAAATTGATTCATTTATAGATATGCATGCATGTTTGTTCAGGCACTTCAGCCATGTCTGACTCTTTGTGATCCTATGGACTCTAGCCCACCAGGCTCCTCTGTCCATGGGAGTCTCCAGGCAAGAATACTGGAGTGGGTTGCCATGCCCTCCTCCAGGGAATCTTCCCAACCCAGGGATCAAAACCACATAGTGGTGATTCTTTACCACTGTCACCATCTGGGAAGCCTGTGTGTGTGTGTGTATTTGTGTGTGTATTCTTTTCTAATATAGTTGATTACAAGACAGTAAATATAGTTCCCTGTGCTATACAGTAGTACCTTCTTGTTTATCTATTTTATACATAGTGAAAGTGAAAATTGCTCAGTCACGTCTGACTCTTGCAACCCCATGGACTATACAGTCCATGGAATTCTCCAGGCCAGAATACTGGAGTGCGTAGCCTTTCCCTTCTCCAGGGAATCTTCCCAATCCAAGGATCAAACCCAGGCCTCCCGCATTGCAGGCGAATTCTTTACCAGCTGAGCCACAAGGGAAGCCCAAGAATACTGGAGTAGGTAGCCTATCCCTTCTCCAGTGTATCTTTCTGACCTGGGAATTGAACCGGGGTCTCCTGCATTGCAGGCGGATTCTTTACCAATTGAGCTGTATAGTAGTATCTGCTAATCCCAAACTCCTAATTTATGCTTCTGTCTGTGAGTCTGTTTGTTTTGTGAGTAAGTTCATTTGTATCATATTTGAGGTTCAATATATGAATGATAATCATATAATATTTGTGTTTCTCTGTCTGATTTACTTCACTTAGTATTATAATCTCTAGGTTCATCCATGTTGCTGCAAATGACATTATTTGATTTTTTTTTTGGTCCAAGTAGTATTCCATTGTGTGTATATATTAATAGCACATCTTCTTTACTCATTTTCTGATGGACATTTGTCACCCAGGCTTCTTTAAATATGCCACACCCAGGCCTCAAATAATCAGAATTTCTGATGGCATGGCCCAGGCATCTGTATATTTTTAAGTACATCAGTTGATTTAAATGCACAGAGAAGAATGAGAACCATTCATTCAGAGGAAAGAGCAGCAACATGGAATCAGACATACATGGCTACACCAATCTGCTGACAATGTGACTTTGAGTTGAGAGCTCTGAACCTCAGTTTATAACGTGTAGAATGGGAAGAGAGGACTGACAACTTTCAGAGTTTTGTGAGGGCACAGGATCCCTTAAGTGAATTGCTCAGCTCAGTAGTTTTTAGCTGCCTGAGTGTGATTGCAGGGGATTGTGGGGGTCCACATCTGAATCATAAACTTTTTGAGGACAAAGACTGCTGTTTATTTTTCCTCTCAATCCCTTATGCTCCTAGCACAGCACTGAGCATATAGTAAAGAGGTATAACAACTATAATATCTATTCTGATTAATTTATTGACAGGAAACTCAAAATCCTCTTTAGCTCTGTCAAATATATTTTAAAAAATCAGAATTGCATTCTAGCAACTGACTTCAGCTTTTGATAAAATCCATAGGCATTTGATCATCTAAGCCACAAAACCTTTTCTATAATCAAACAATGAGAGCATCAGCTTAGTTTTTATATTTAGAGGACTGTCAGGTTTGTCCCAAAGTATTTCATTTGACACAAGGCCACAGGAAGAAAGCTGCATCTGTTGTGAAGGCAGGAGCCGGCTTTCATTTCTGAAAGAACCAATGTAGGTATCACGTTCTAGAGACTGGGGCAATTGGAAGGCAGTCAGTATAGCCCAGGTGCTTGGATGCGTGAACCTAGGAATTGATTGGGCTTGTGATGCTGGGATAGACAGAGACCCTGGGAAAAAGGTGGGGAACCAGAGTATATTCATTACTATGTCAAAGCAGAAAGGAGCTGTTTACACATCCTTTCTGGCTTACGCTCAGATTGTCTTAGATGTAGAGCAGAGGTCACACTCTCTCAGCTAAATCTGGTCCATCACCACAGGAGCATCCCTGCTACTCTCTACACTGTGTTGGGCAGCAGGCATGAGGTTGAGCAGACCAGCAGTCTAGACATGTTCTGTGCAGTCAACGTTTTCAGTTCACACAGTCTTTTAAAACCTAACACAACTAGCAAGGTGCTACTCTGGATTGTAACAGAATTCAGCACCGTCATCACCTTCTGTGCCGTCTGCCTGCCCCTGTATGATTCTGAGTTTGCAAACTCAAGTTAAACCCTGTTGATAACCACAGAGAACAGTTGTTGTTTCTGTCAAGTATTGTCAACAAAATGCTCTTCGTTTTCTTGTGCATGCCAAGTTTCATTCTGGTGTTCTTTAAGATTCTCCCCACCCCATCCCCTCAAGGTAATGGTGATTCAGACCTATGAAAGAGTAGGGATTGGTTCTTATTCTGAATCATTCATTACAGGCCCTCCAGGGAGCTCTGGAATGTGTGCAATGGGTACACCTGGGATTTGGGGATCTTGGGTATTTTACTGAAGCATATGGTTGAAAGAAATCAGCTGCAAACTGGAGGTCAAGGAAGACTAAGGACCCAGAGACATTGCTTCAATTCAGTTCAGTTCAGTTACTAAGTCGTGTCCAACTCTTTGCGACCCCATGAATCGCAGCACACCAGGCCTCCCTGTCCATCACCAACTCCCGGAGTTCACCCAAACCCACGTCCATCGAGTCAGTGATACCATCCAGCCATCTCATTCTCTGTCGTCCCCTTCTCCTCCTGTCCCCAATCCCTCCCAGATTCAGAGTCTTTTCCAATGAGTCAGCTCTTCGCATGAGGTGGCCAAAGTACTGGAGTTTCAGCTTTAGCGTCATTCCTTCCAAAGAACACCTAGGACTGATCTCCTTCAGAATGGACTGGTTGGATCTCCTTGCAGTCTATGGGACTCTAAAGAGTATTCTCCAACACCACAGTTCAAAAGCATCAGTTCTTCGGCACTCAGCTTTCTTCACAGTCCAACTCTCACATCCATACATGACCACTGGAAAAACCATAGCCTTTATTAGATGGACCTTTGTTGGCAAAGTAATGTCTCTGCTTTTGAATATGCTATCTGGGTTGGTCATAAATTTTCTTCCAAGGAGTAAGCATCTTTTAATTTCATGGCTGCAGTCACCATCTGCAGTGATTTTGGAGCCCAAAAAAATAAAGTCTATCACTGTTTCCACTGTTTCCCCATCTATTTCACATGAAGTGATGGGACCGGATGCCATGATCTTCCTTTTCTGAATGTTGAGCTTTAAGCCAACTTTTTCACTCTCCTCTTTCACTTTCATCAAGAGGCTTTTTAGTTCTTCTTCACTTTCTGCCATAAGGGTGGTGTCATCTGCATATCTGAGGTTATTGATATTTCTGCCTGCAATCTTGATTCCAGCTTGTGCTTCTTCCAGCCCAGTGTTTCTCATGATGTACTCTGCATATAAGTTAAATAAGCAGGGTGACAATATACAGCCTTGATATACTCCTTTTCCTATTTGGAACCAGTCTGTTGTTTCACGTCCAGTTCTAACTGTTGCTTCCTGACCTGCACATAGGTTTCTCAAGAGGCAGGTCAGGAGTTCTGGTACTCCCATCTCTTTAAGAATCTTCCACAGTTTAATGTGATCCACACAGTCAAAGCCTTTGGCATAGTCAATAATGCAGAAATAAATGCTTTTCTGGAACTCTCTTGCTTTTTCGATCATCCAGCGGATGTTGACAATTTGATCTCTGGTTCCTCTGCCTTTTCTAAAACCAGCTTGAACATCAGGAAGTTTACAGTTCATATACTGCTGAAGCCTGGCTTGGAGAATTTTGAGCATTACTTTACTAGCATGTGAGATGAGTGCAATTGTGGGGTAGTTAAAGCATTCTTTGGCATTGCCTTTCTTTGGGATTGGAATGAAAATTGATCTTTTCCAGTCCTGTGGCCACTGCTGAGTTTTCCAAATTTACTGGCACATTGAATGCAGCACTTCCACAGCATCATCTTTCAGGATTTGAAATAGCTCAACTGGAATTTCATCACCTCCACTAGCTTTGTTTGTAGTGATGCTTTCTAAGGCCCACTTGACTTCATATTCCAGGATGTCTGGCTCTAGGTGAGTGATCACACCATCATGATTATCTTGGTCATGAAGATCTTTTTTGTACAGTTCTTCTGTGTATTCTTGCCATCTCTTCTTAATATCTTCTGCTTCTGTTAGGCCCATACCATTTCTGTACTTTATCGAGCCCATCTTTGCATGAAATGTTCCCTTGGTAGCTCTAATAGTCTTGAAGAGATCTCTAGTCTTTCCCATTCTGTTGTTTTCCTCTATTTCTTTGCATTGATCACTGAGGAAGGCTTTCTTACCTCTTCTTGCTATTCTTTGGAACTCTGCATTCAGATGCTTATATCTTTCCTTTTCTCCTTTGCTTTTCCCTTCTCTTCTTTTCACAGCTATTTGTAAGGCCTCCCCAGACAGCCATTTTGCTTTTTTGCATTTCTTTTCTGACAGAACGTGGTCCACTGGATAAGGGAATGGCAAACCACTTCAGTATTCTTGCCTTGAGAACCCCATGAACAGTATGAAAAGGCAAAATGATAGGATACTGAAAGAGGAACTCCCCAGGTTGGTAGGTGCCCAATATGCTACTGGATATCAGTGGAGAAATAACTCCAGAAAGAATGGATGGAGCCAAAGCAAAAACAATACCCAGTTGTAGATGTGACTGGTGATAGAAGCAAGGTCCTATGCTGTAAAGAGCAATATTGCATAGGAACCTGGAATGTTAGGTCCATGAATCAAGGCAAATTGGAAGTGGTCAAACAGGAGATGGCAAGAGTGAACGTCGACATTCTAGGAATCAGCGAACTCAAATGGACTGGAATGGGTGAATTTAAAACAGATGACCATTATATCTACTACTGCGGGCAGGAATCCCTCAGAAGAAATGGAGTAGCCATCATGGTCAACAAAAGAGTCCAAAATGCAGTACTTGGATGCAATCTCAAAAACGACAGAATGGTCTCTGTTCGTTTCCAAGGCAAACCGTTCAATATCACAGTAATCCAAGTCTATGCCCCAACCAGTAACGCTGAAGAAGCTGACCTTGAACGGTTCTATGAAGACCTACAAGACCTTTTAGAACTAACACCCAAAAAAGATGTCTTATTCATTATAGGGGACTGGAATGCAAAAGTAGGAAGTCAAGAAACACCTGGAGTAACAGGCAAATTTGGCCTTGGAATACAGAATGAAGCAGGGCAAAGACTAATAGAGTTTTGCCAAGAAAATGCACTGGTCATAGCAAACACCCTCTTCCAACAACACAAGAGAACACTCTACACATGGACATCACCAGATGGTCAACAGCAAAATCAGATTGATTATATTCTTTGCAGCTAAAGATGGAGAAGCTCTATACAGTCAACAAAAACAAGACCAGGAGCTGACAGTGGCTCAGATCATGGACTCCTTATTGCCAGATTCAGACTTAAATTGAAAAAGTAGGAAAAACCACTAGACCATTCAGTTCAGTTCAGTTCAGTTCAGTCGCTCAGTCGTGTCCGACTCTTTGTGACCCCATGAATCACAGCACACCAGGCCTCCCTGTCCATCACCAACTCCCAGAATTCACTCAGACTCACATCCATCGAGTCAGTGATGCCATCCAGCCATCTCATCCTCTGTCGTCCCCTTTTCCTCCTGTCCCCAAGCCCTCCCAGCATCAGAGTCTTTTCCAATGAGTCAACTCTTCGCATGAGGTGGCCAAAGTACTGGAGTTTCAGTTTACCATTCAGGTAGGACCTAAATCAAATCCCTTATGATTGTACAGTGGAAGTGAGAAATATATTTAAGGGACTAGATCTGATAGATAGAGTGCCTGATGAACTATGGACTGAGGTTCGTGACATTGTACAGGAGACAGGGATCAAGACCATCCCATGGAAAAGAAAAGAAATGCAAAAAAGCAAGAGAAGTGGCTTACAATACATCAAGTCAAAACTCAAGTGCTCTGAGCACCAAGATGTGGACCAGAATGGGAGGCAAGGTCTGTTTCCCTCAGAAGTCTCCAATGTACCATCCTCTTTTGTAAGGTTGACCATGGGCATGAAACAGTGTATGTATTGATAATGTGTTTTATCTAGAAAAGAACGGCTATCACCAGCTCAAATATCAAATATTTTTCCAGTTCTAAAAAGTCTTTACATTCTCTCTCAGGTCTCAGGAAAAGCACCTTTGTTGAAGTAATTAGCCAAACAACTCAGCCTGTTATGGGAAAAAATATAGAGGGTCATTTTGAAAGAGATGACTCTCTGGGCTGATGTCTTTTTACTTATTGGATTTTCATTAATACATTATTACCCTGTAACTATTTTCATAATGGGTTTTTAAAATTTTGATTTTTACTCATGACTTTTATAGCATGAAATCCATGGTTGTAATGCCACAGTTTTGTCCTTTTTGCATTTCTTTCCCATTATTTCCCAAATGTACCATGTATTGCATTATGTCTGCAATATAATACAGTTGTGACTGTGGCATATAATCTGTCATAAAATGTTTCTGTTAGAAAAGTACTGGTTTTATATTTATGAAGACAATATTTTTCTATGGCAAAGTTATCTTTTATTAACATTAAAATATTAGCATAATATGCATATACATTTGCATAAAATTCATTTACACTAACCTAACATTCCATTGCATTTACCTAAGATAAATTACCTTCTGCTGCTAAGTCACTTCAGTCGTGTCTGACTCTGTGCGACCCCATAGACGGCAGCCCACCAGGCTCCCCCGTCCCTGGGATTCTCCAGGCAAGAACACTGGAGTGGGTTGCCATTTCCTTCTCCAATGCACGAAAGTGAAAAGGGAAAGTGAGGTCGCTCAGTCGTGTCCGATTCTAAGCGACCCCATGGACTGCAGCCCACCGGGCTCCTCCATCCATGGCATTTTCCGGGCAAGAGTACTGGAGTGGGGTGCCATTGCCTTCCTAAAACAGGTTAAATACATTCATGCACATTTAAGTTGTTTCCAATTGTTTGGTTTTTTTTAAAGGTTTTGTGTGTGTATGTGTGTGTGTGTGCTCAGTCATGTCCAACTCTTTGTGACCTCATGGACTGTAGCCCGCCAAGCTTCTCTGTCCATGGGATTTTCCAGGCAAGAATACTGGATGGGTTGCCATCTTCTACTCCAGGCACTTCTACTGCCATCTTCCTGACCCAGGGAAAACCCACATCTCCCAGGTTGACAGGCGGATTCTTTACCACTGTGCCACCTGGGAAGCCCAAAAGGCTTGTTACTTCTTTATAATTAAAGTCATCCTTTGGTATCAGCGGAGAATTGGTTCCAGGACCCCCATAGATACCCAAATCTGTGGATATTATGATGTAACACAGTAGGCCTTCCATACTCAGGACTGAGGAATCTGGATACAGGAAACAGCTGACTTAGAATACATCCCACAAGTTGGATTACTGAATCAATTATTTTGAATATGAAACAAAGACTTGTTAAGTTTATAAAGAATTTCCCTTTTAAGTTTCAAAATTTAATACTCAAACTTTCCAGTAACGAAGGCAAAGCACAAATTATTTCACCCGTTTTACAGGCAGAAATACTGAGCCAAAAGAGAGATTAAATGACTTGCCCAATACAGATGAATCACAGTGGGAGAATAAGGCCTGAAACAAAAGTCTTCTAATTTTTGGCTTTTCCTTCTAAACAAGAGACATCAGGAGACTTTTGTTGAGCTTTATTTTTTAATTGTCATTATTATTTCCCAAATTTATAATTTTTCTTTCTTTTGTTATATTTTAGAGGAAAGGTAGCAAGGAAGGAGAGAAGGCAAATTTTGTTTAGTAAAGCTCAGTAATAATAAAATTTAAAAGAAGATAATGAGGAAATTTATGTTGTGTTGTTCAGTTGCTCAGTCCTATCTGACTCTTTGCAACCCATGGACTGCAGTACGCCAGGCTTCCCTGTTCATCACCAACTCCCGGAGCTTGCTCAAACTCATGTCCATTGAGTCAGTGATGCCATCCAACCATCTCATGCTTTGTCACCCCCTTCTCCTCCTGCCCTCAGTCTTTCCCAGCATTAGGGTCTTTTCTAATGAGCCAGCTCTTCCCATCCAATAGCCAAAGGATTGGAGCTTCAGCATCAGTCCTTCCAATGAATATTCAGGATTGATTTTCTTTAGGATTGACTGGTTTGATTCCCTTGCAGTCCAAGGGACTCTCAAGAGTCTTCTCCAGCACTAATAACTGAGCCCTTTAATATTCCAGACTGGAGAAGGGACTGGCTACACATTCCACTGTTCATGCCTGGAGAATCCTATGGACAGAGGAGCCTGGTGGGCTACAGTCCATAGGGTCCCAAAGAGTTGCACACGACTGAACAACTAACACACTTTAATTTTCCAGGCACAGTGCTAAGTGATTTACATCAGTGGTGTGTGCTGGGGCAGCAAACTGATTGTATGGAAATCTTCCCATCTTGAAATGGCCCTGGCAGAAGCATTTACACCATGGAAATCATGCTGACCTTTTCGTCTCGACTGGAAAAGCTGGTTGTTAAGCATTCACTGGCACATCCCATGAAATGAATTGTTTCATTTAATTGCTCCAAACAAGCCTATTTTACAATGGTAATCCTCATTCTCAGGTGAAAAGACTGAGGCTAGAGGGGGTAAATAATTTCCTGGCATTAAACAGCTATGCAATAGCAGATTTGGAATCTACACCAGGCAGTCTGATTCCAAAAATTAAACATTTAACCACCAAAAAACACTGTTTCCTATTCATCCAAACAAATACAGATAGTTAGAAAATATTCTGAGATGATTGGGGGCAAATTCTAGGATGTAGATTTTGATTTTATTTTCCAAACTCAAGTGGGTGATAACAGTCCAACTGTAACCCTTTGAGACTGGTTGATGGTAAAAAGAAAAACCAAAAAGAGTCTCTGCATTTCATGAATGAGTCATATGTTCCAAGGGCATGAGTATCTTGCCCAAGGTGACTAAATGAGTCAACAGCCCACACAGCCACCTCAGTCCATTAGCCTCCACTGATCCCCACAATGAGTGAGCTCAAAGCCTCGGGCTTGTGACAGTGGAGATGGATGATCAGCCTATTTCAGCGGTGAAATGCCATGTGACTTGACTGTTGTATCTAGTATTGAACAACCATAATTTCCTTTATGTAAATCATTCCCTATTCCCTTAAAGATAGTAGACTTTCTTGTTAATATTGTTTTTCTTCATGCATGTCAGCTATGCCAGAACTGGTTATTCAGTGGCTTTTCTTTGCATAATTATTCTACTTTGCTCTTACTCTAGATGATTTACATAAAATGGTCTTATTACTTTTGCAGATGTAGAGAAATCAAGATGAAAGCCAACAATGGATAATAGCAGCTAATAAAAGGAAGTTATTTCAGGCAATTATTTACAGTGTAAAACCAAATACATTTGGTATGTCAACTACAGGCAAAAAAAAAAAAAGACCCCCAGCATTTCTGGGTGCTTAGAAACTACCTATCATTCATATAAGCTGCGTAATTGGTCTTTTTGTTACTTAGAAAACTGAGATTTGGAGAAGAGTTTATTAACTATAAATGAGAATTGCCATTGAAACAACTTCTATAAAATGAATGTAAGTAAAATTACTCAATACTTGTAAAATATTTTACAGCTTTGGAATACAACTTTAGAGAGATAATAGTACTCAAGGTCACACAGCTCTCCAGTCAAGATGGAACTCAGGCTTTCTTACCTGAGGGCCAGTTCTTTTTTCATTCTACCAGTACCGCTTTGTATCTCTGGATTCAGGAGTCACATTTAAGGTGCATAAAATAGATGTTCAGTTGCCAAATCAATGATCTTTAAGAGATGGGCATACTTATCATTGAATTTTTTCTTATTTACTCTCATTGGCTTCAAGAGACACCTTTTCACTGAAATATTCTCAGATGCATGATTTGGTATGAAACAGAGATCATTAACCCAACTCCTACCCAACATCTCCTAAATGTCTCTGACAAATTCTTACCAGTCTCTTACTTAATGTTTTTGCAGGTAAATTGTTTAACTGTATCTCTGGGAAAGTGTCTAAGACACTTTTTCTTAATGTGAGTCAAAATTGGTCTTTGACCTCAGTTTAGGACAGTCTTCTGAAGTTACACAAAGATACATATACAGAAAGCATGATAGATCCAGTGATTTTAACATTCACTCCAGCACTAAAAGTTCTACTTGAAAACTCTTCAGCTTTCGAAATTCCTTTATGTGATCCCTGCTACAGATTTTTTTTTCCTTAAGTAGATCTAAATGCTTTTCTTCCTATAGAGTCCAAAGGATAATTGTATGATATGGAGTCCAGGTTCTTCACTAGACCAGACATCTATAGTTTGTCACTTAATTAGCCGATAAAATAAAGAACTTCAGAATTCTTTATTACGTATCAAACCACAACTCCATCTAAAATATTGGCTCTTAGTGAAGAAAGCAGCCAGGCGAGTTTCAATGGTGAGAGGCAGAGACTTATTTTAGGGAACCTGTTTTGGGAAGATGATTGCTGGGAACATGTGTTTCACCTTGTGGTTGTGGTGATTTAGTTTAGTGGAGAGAGAATGGAAAACTGGTCAAAAATATGGAGTACGTGTGAAATGAGCAATTGAGAACTCTGGCAGACAGACTTGGGCAGTATCAGTAAGTAAAGGAATCACTGTACTGTAAAAAGTAAGGGGTTTCAAGTAGAACAAAATAAATGAATTTAAGAAGTGTAGAAAAAAATCTGTACAGGTCAAGATACTATGGGAAAACATACAACATAGAGAAATGTTACAGAATTCCTGCACTGGGGTCATCAAAGAGTGGTACGAATTAAGTAGTCATAGATTTTGATTTATCAGCTGAACTACTTTTCTTCTCCATGACTCTCAGAGACACCCTACCTCTGAAAATAATAGAATAATGATCAAAACTATGTGAATATATAACAACAGAAAGCATGCGCTGATAAAGTCCAAATCTCAGTTTGCTTCCGTGGAGAAATACATTGAGAGAGTCTGGGAAGGATTCCTGCAGTAGCAAAAGGAAGTAATAACACAGTGGGCAGATTTTGGTTTGTGATAAATTCATTGCTGTGAGCTTTGTTAGGGAACTTCTTGGACATTGCAGATCTGTTGTATTTTTCATAGATTTTCCCTTGTGCTCAGTGTAGATAAAAATAAAATATCTTATGCTCCACATTGTCTCCCCAATCATCTTATTCCACTGCTGCTTGGAGAAACTCCCCAGGGGGAGAAGACTTTTAAATTTGAAGGTCCATAAAAGGGATGACTAGGAAGAGAAATCTTTTTATCACTGCTAATTCTAAGAACACTTGGACCTGAAATTGTTTACTAAGGAGAGGCACCTCAGTACTTAGTCTTAGTGCAGGTGATTATATTGGGATAATCCAGTAGAGATTTTTTTTAAGCTGCAGAAAAAGTTACTTAGTTATTCCTCATTCCAAAGACAAAGTATATAAATTATCCTGTAAACCCCTCTGAGTTTTCATATCTTCATGTTTCCATTTAGCTATATTTTGCAGAATGGAGCATATTCTGCACCATTTTGTAACTTACTTTCTCATTTAATATATGATGAATATTTTTCATGCCATTAAGTATTCCTTTAAAATTTGATGTTGTATGGCCACATTATTTCTGCAAATTGTTTAGTCAGTGTCCTATTATTAGATTTTATGTTGTTTCCTATGGTTCCCAATATATTTGTTCATAAATATTTGTGTGCCTATGACTCATTTGTTAGGATAAATCCCTTTGAGAAGAAATACTGGATAAAACAGAATGAACAGTTTTAGCTTTTAATACTTAGTGCCAAATGGCTATTTCCATGGTCTATTGCCAAGACTGAGTATTAACATTTTTAAAAAATGGAAATTTGATAGGTCAAGCACAACATTTCATATGGTTTTTCTCTGATTAATAGTGAGGATGATTATATAATTTGTCCATTTGGACATTTTTTAAGCTGCTCATTCATGCTCCATAGAATAATAATAATTTGTCACTTGGCTAGAGCACTCAGACATCTCTGACTCCTGTGTTTCTCCTGAATCAGTAGTGAGACTGGTCACTGAAACTTAGGCTGAAAAGAGAAAGTCAACCACAGCTCTGATAGTGGCTTGCTACAGGATTTGGGCAAGTTAATTCTTGCCTGTACCCCATTTTCCCCATCTGAGAAATAATAACCTAAACCTGTACTCTGTAATCTTATGGGATAGAATGACCCTATCCTAGTCTAAGGGCTTCCTTGGTGGCTCAACATTAAAGAATCTGCCTGCAATGTGGGAGATGAAGAAGAAACATGTTCGATCCCTGGATCAGGAAGATCCCCTGGGGGAGGAAATGGCAACCCACTCCAGTATTCTTGCCTGGGAAATCCCATAGACAGAGCCTGGCGGGCTACAGTCCATGGGGTCACAAAGAGTTGGACACAACTGAGCGCGCACACACACACACACACACACATCTTCATCTAAATCCTGTATTCTACATCTACAGAATGAATTTAGAGGAAATGAGTATATGATTCAGATCTCCTTAAGCCTCAACTGCTTTCACATTCTCATCATGTTGTTTATCCCTGGTATCTGGACATTTTTATTTGTCCTCAAAGCTTCCAAAGTAGAAAGAGATTTACAATCCTAGAAAATATAATAAATGCTGAAAAGTTACTGAGAATTTTATACACACCAAGCATTGCACTCAGGACTTCAAATAACACACACCATCTCCTATAACCTCTGAAGATCATTATTATTTTAGATGAAAAATGTGAGGCTAAAGAAGTTTTTCATAACCTATCAAAATTCCCATGGTTACTAAATAACAGAACTAGGCCTAAAATCTTGGTTTTCTGATGCCAACCCATACTTACTGTGAGTATTTTGGGATCAAAGCCTGATCAAAAAGCTATAACTCCCCAATGCCAGTATCTAATGCCAGGTTAAATTCCTCTGGCTCCTAGGATTTCCCTATGCCATCTTTTTTTCACTGACAAGTTGATATGAACTCAAAAAGTGCAAATAACATTTGATATTAGATTAAATTAATATAGTTAGCCGAGTTTATCATTGATTGAAAAACAAGGCAAGCTTCACAAATGTATCATGATACCAAATCTGATATACAATTCATTATTTTCATTGAAAGTTTGAAACTTGAAATGATGGGCTGCCTTAAAGATGATTTTCAAACTCCTCATGCATGAATATGCAAACTGAGATAGCAATGGAGAAGTAAAAACCAAACCTAGAATTAGAATCTAGATCTTTTGATTCCTAGTCCAGTGCTTTTTCTGTTAAAACATTGTGCAGCTTGTGACAAGTGATGAATATTCTTGGATTCAGAATATAACTACATAAGCACAGGAGACATATCACAAAAGTGTTCCACTTAGAGATTATAATAGCGTCAAATTGAAAATAACCAACATTTCAAACAATAGAACATTTGCTTTAAAAAAAAGCATACTTTAAAAACCATGAATCCTCCCTAGCCATTCAAAATCATAACATAGAGCTCTGTTTATTGTCCTAGGTAGAGGAGCATGATGCATTATTTGAGGGAAAAAAGCTGTATTTGCAAAATGGCTTGTATAGCATGGCCTGGTACACACAAAACTGCACACTTACGTTCATAGATAATATGATTTTTGCTAGATGATGGGATTATGATTATTTTTTTACTTTTGTCTGTGTCCTTGGTTCAATATCATTTCAATTGCTCTAAGAATTTGTTATATGAAACAAAATGCTTTGAAACAAGAAAACAGTTTTTATTCTATGTACCTTTTAAGATGACCTACACTAGTGCTTTCTCAAACTTCATCACCTGGAAACCTTGATAAAATGCAGATTCTGACTCTACTGATTGTCCAGGGTCCGAGTTGGGGCCAGAGTCTGCATTTAAACAAGCTCCTAGGTGATACCAATGCTGCTGAATGAAGAACAACACCTTGCATTACAAGGATCTAACAGTTTTTGTTAATTACCCCAGCAGATCTTTCCATCATTCATTCCATATGTAGTTTCTGGCGATCCTGGCCTGGAATTGTTTCCCCTCGTTTGTTAGTGCTGTAGGGATTTCTAGGTATACAGAACTTTGGAGCTTTCTTATTTTTCTTTCCGTTAATAAACATAAATGCTGGGGGACACTATTTTAAATTGCTGCACACCCATTATACAACTGAAAATAGTACTCAATATTGCTTCTCCCATCAGGTAATTTTTATCTTGATATCCTCAGCTGAGAATGTTCTCTGATTTAATGACATTGGTTGTTTAAACATATGAACAATTGGGGAGTAATTGTGATAAAAAAAAGAAAACAGCAATTGACAGGCTGCTCAGCAAGTTAAATTGGGTCATAATAGGAATGCTAATTCTCAACACACTTCTTAATGTATGATCATGAAGAAGATTAAAGCATGTTAAGAATGACTGAGTATGGGAATGGCCCAAGATTTCTTTTATGAAAGCAAGGTGTCAAAATCCTGTACTTTGGAAAAAAGTTGAATGAAATAGTATCTGTTAGAAATAATAAAGTTATCAATAGTTACATAAAATATGGCTGATACTATCACTATGTCTATCAATCATGAGTGCTTACTAGGTAGTACTAGGCTGATCAAGTTGATTTGTATGCATTATTTTATTTAATATCTTATTTATGGTTTGTAAAAGTTCAATAAGTTGTCCAGAGTAACATACCTAGTAGGTGTTAGTCAATATTTCAATTCATATCTGTGTGATTCCAAACTCAAGATCTTAATCACTATGTATACTTTAAGACTCATTCAAAGAATTGAGTGTCTGCCGATGTGTATCAGGCATTGTTCTAGGTAATAGGGAACATATACTGAATGAACGGAACAAAAACCATGCCTTCATGGAGCTTACATTCTAGAAAAGAGAAAGGTAAATGTTCTTACAGGTTTGTATGAGATCTTAATCATTTATGTGTATAATCCTGAGTGAGAAATAGAAAAGTTACTTCTCTCTCTGAGCCTTCATTTCTTCAAATATAGAGTATGGATTTTGTACTCTTAAGTTTGCTTTAAGCTCTCAAACCTCTATGTCCATGAAATTCAAGCCATTAATTTATCTTTACATTTCCTGCTTCAAACTGTCACTAGGCCATCTTATCCATGCCTCTTAATTCCATGTTTTAATGATGTTTCCTTTTCTAATCATTATTGTTATTGATATTATTATTATCATTATTAATGACTGTGAATGCCAGGTCAGGCTGCTATGAAATAACTTGGCGGCTTTCCACTGCAGTGTTTATGCCAACTGCACTCCACTGAGCCACCTCCTCTACCTGAGCCAGACTGCTGATCTTGCCTGTGGGCTCTTTGCCATTGTCACTGCTGCTAAGCTGCTAAGTCACTTCAGTCGTGTCCGACTCTGTGTGACCCCATAGACAGCAGCCCACCAGGCTCCACCATCCCTGGGATTCTCCAGGCAAGAACATTGGAGTGGGTGGCCATTTCCTTCTCCAATGCATGAAAGTGAAAAGTGAAAGTGAAGTTGCTCAGTGGTGTCCGACTCTTAGCGACCCCATGGACTGCAGCCTACCAGGCTCCTCCGTCCATGGGATTTTCCAGGCAAGAGTACTGGAGTGGGGTGCCATTGTCTTAGATGGGATCAATACCCTCGACTGAGGACCTCATGTATGAGATTCAAATGCACTCATTGGAAATTACTATGGGATGCTCTTCAGTCATTGCCATGAAATAAAACTTTATGCATCTGGCTTCGAAAAGTCTTGAGTCTTAACTCAATCCTCTCCTTTAGGAGCTTCACAACTAATTATTTCCTGTTCCTTATAGGAAAACACTGGGCAGTACTAGAACCAGCACAAAAGAAATCTGGGTATGGATTTGCCCTCCAACAGGTCTGCAGAAAATAGGTGTCAGTAAGGCAGTTCATGCCTTTTGATTTGCTAGTGTTTCTCTCCATCATTCATTCACTTCAGAGAAGGCGATGGCACCCCACTCCAGTACTCTTGCCTGGAAAATCCCATGGATGGAGGAGCCTGGTAGGCTGCAGTCCCTGGGGTCTCGAAGAGTCGGACACGACTGAGCGACTTCCCTTTCACTTTTCACTTTCATGCATTGGAGAAGGAAATGGCCACCCACTCCAGTGTTCTTGCCTGGAGAATCCCAGGGATGGGGGAGCCTGGTGGGCTGCCACCTATGGGGTCACACAGAGTCGGACAAGACTGAAGTGACTTAGCAGCAGCAGCAGTGTGTATTAGGTACCTTGGGAGTATAGAAACTATGATTAAAATAAGGCCTTCTCTTCCAAGAGCCTTACTTTTGAAAACATGGCTTCTTAGACAGGCAGAATTATAAGACTAATGTTGGATATTTTAGGTAATTTTTGGTATGAAAAAGTAATACCAAGAATCTAAATGTTTCAGGCACTGATACATAGAAAAGAATGGAGAGGAAGTCCGAATATTTGTATTTGGTAGCCAAAATATTTTGAAGTGTATAAACAGGACTGGTTTATAGGGCAAAGATATAATGATCATTTCCAAAAATGGAGTAATGATGGCGAGGGGTGTATTACTCCTTTGCATTTGGAAAAACCTGTCAGACTGAAATTTCAGAAAAGCAGTAAGTAAAGAAGAGAATGTTACAAATGTTGTCTTTTGTGTAAAGTAAGAATTACTTGAGTCATTTGCTATGGAACTATACACATTTCAAATAGGAACAGTCTACCAATGTCAGAGAAATCACTTTGCTGATAAAGGTCCTTATAGTCAAAGCTATGGTTTTTCCAGTAATCATGTATGGATGTGAGCGTTGGACCATAAAGAAGGCTGAGCACCAAAGAATTGATGCTTTCAACTTGTGATGTTGGAGAAGACTCTGGGGACTACCTTGGACAGCACAGGCATCAAACCAGTCCATCCTAAAGGAAATCAACACTAAATATTCATTGGAAGGACTGATGCTGATGCCAAAGTTCCAATACTTTGACCACCTGATGTAACGGGCCAACTCACTGGAAAAGACTCTGATGATGGGAACAATTGAGGGCAGAAGGAGAAGAGGATGACAGAGGATGAAGTGGCTGGATAACATCACTGACTCGATGGACACAGTTTGAGCAAACTCCAGATGATGGAGAATAAAGGACAGGGAAGCCTGGCATGCTGCAGTCCATGGGGTCGCAAAGAGTCAGACGTGACTTAGCAACTGAACCACAACAAATGTCAAGTTTGATTGAATTTTGTATATATTATCATCCCTTTTGAGATTTCCAGGGCCTCCTGGGCACACGTGAGTGCCTAGTCTTTTGCGCATCCAACTCTTTTGTGACCCTATGAATTGTATAGCCCACCAGGCTCCTCTGTCCATGAGATTTTCCAGGCAAGAATCCTGGAGTGGGTTACCATTTCCTGCTCCAGGGGATCTTCCCAACCCAAGGATTGAGGCCACGTCTCCTGCATCTCCTGCATTGGCAGGTGGATTCTTTACCACTGTAACACCTGGGAAGCCCATATCTCATATTAATTTCAGCTAAAAATTCTGGGACAATACAAAAAGCATCTATTTGAGAACCCAGAGAAGTCGATAATAAGAAAATTGAGGAATGGAGACGAAACTTTAGGGACAACTGGGAAGAGGTAAGTTTCTCAAGTTTTTCCTCTATTTCTCAGGTTAGCCTAAGGGCTACCTCAGTGATTAACTGTGTTGTAAGGGAGCAAAGCAAAATCTCTGAGAGAAACTCTGTCTTTCTGGACAGAGGACCAGGAAAAGGAACCCCTGTAAACCTTAGAGTATGGGGGGCGGGGCGGGCGGGATTAATATTTTTGTTTTCTTTCTCTCTTTTTTTTTCCATCACTTGTCCAGAAGCAGCCCTAGACACAGCAAGAGCTCTGGAAGCAGAATAGTCACCTAAAACCCCAAGAGAAAAGCCTATTTCTCTCTATCCAGAAGAATTTAGAAAAAGAGACCTGTGATTCATAGAGTGTGGGGGAGTCGCATTCTTTTTCTCTCCCTTTTCTCTCTCTGCTTTGACTCCAGGGTAACCCCAACCACATGGAACAGTGTAGAAATAAGGGTGGGTGAAATTCCAAAAATGAATCCTGTGTTTCTAGTAAGATGATTAGGAAACAAAAGAGATGACTAGGAAACTAGGAGCAAGAGAATGTGAGGGAAATCCCAGAAGAGGAAACTGGAAAAGAGGGTCCCCTATTTCTGTCATGAACAAATTCCAGGCTCAACCCCGAAGATACACATGCTTCAGATAGACCCCAGGGAGCATAGAAAAGGCTTTGAAAACTGAACTGACATTGGAATCTCCACACACAACATTAAGCAGAACTCATGGGCTGACCATAATTGAATTATTTCCTTATAAAACAAATAGGGAGTTCCCTGGTAGTCATGTGATTAGGACTCAGTCTTTCACTGCCTTGACCCAGGTTCAATCCCTGGTCAGGAAACTAAAATCCCAAAGGTCACAGAGTGCAGCTTAAATAAATAAATAAACAAAATCAGCCATCTTCAGGTGGATTGATATAATACCAAGAATCTAACATAATATTCACAATATCCAGATTATAATCCAAATTACTTTTTAAAGAACCCCCAAAATGCTTACTTCTCAAGGGAGAAGGCAATCAACAGATGCTAATCCATGATGCCCCAGATGTTGAAATAATCAAAGACTTTTAAAAGCAGTTATTATAATCAGCTTCAGAAATAAAAGTAAAAATGCTTGGAATTAATGGAAAGATAGATGAGTTCTCTGCAGATAAACAGAAACTAAAAAAGAACCAAATTGGAATTTCAGTACTGAAAATAACAGCATCTGACATAAAATATTAACTGAATGGGCTTAACTGAATAATGAAGATAACAGAGGAATGAGTTATTGAACTTGAAGATGTAACAATAGGAATTTTCTAATCTAAAATACAGAGAAAAAGATTGAAAAAATAAACAGAGCCTTTGGAAGTTGTGGAACATAAAAAGAGACTCTAATGTTCATTTGAGAATATGAGAAAGAAAAAAGAAAAACACTGGGATAGAAAAAAAGTAGAAGAAATGAGTCAAAAACTAAAATTTGATAGGAGTGTGAAGAATTAGATTGTTTGCAACTCTTGTGTAGCAAAAACACAAGAAAATGTGCATTTCATTGATGGACCTAAATTGAAAGCTTTCTTGATAAATTTAAAACTGCAGAATGTACTTTTCCTGGACTTACTTAACTCTAAACCACCATTCAAGGACTAAGAATGGTTAATCTCTTCAATGCACTTTTCTGGACTTTAAACCCTCTTTTTAAGAACTAGAAACAACTTAGTAGAGTATCTTCTTTGCCCTCAAATTCCCTGTTTATCATTCCTCCTATTTCCCCTTCAGAATTCTTATTGTCATAAGTCTAAATTTTCATGTAAGATAGGAGACAAAAATGAGACCTTGTCTCATTTTTTTCTGTCCAGCTTTCTAGATACTCCAGAACCATTTGTCAAAAAAACTTTTATTTCCGTGTTAAATGTGTTTGTGATCATTTCTAGGCACTTTTGTTCCATCAATCTACTTGTCTCTGCTTATGACAGTGTGTTATAATTTATGACAGTGAATCTTAGCACTAATTTGCTTGACATCTGGAAGTCGTAATGGGTAATATAGCAAACAGAATTTCACTTGCTACTCAAAGATCAATGGTCTTCCCCACAAGTAACATCCAAGGAGAGATACACACCTCTGCAACTCCAGGATAACTGTGTCACCCACAAAACTGTCCATTAAAAAATTATCAAAGATTTACTTTCCCAGCCCCCTTTTAGAATAATGTTTATAGCATCAGAGCTACTCCAGAACATTGTTGAAACCTCAGCTACCACCTGATTATCACCTAGAATCAGTGAGTAACTCTCCTCTGTTGCATGGTAGTCCCAAGATATTGCTTCTTTTCCATCTTAATGGATGGTTAGTAGGCTGGAAGACTAGTCACTAGTCATTAGTCTAGGTAGTAATGGTCATTACTACCATTATGAAATAGCTTTTCAAGCTAAAACTAAGACGGGAAGATCTGTGCATTTTCCTGAGTGTTCATTTCAGATCAGTCTGAACAAAGGATTGTATAGACATTATTCTAGGGAACAATTTCACATTGTCTCTAGGACTGAATCAGGTGACCTGTCTGTAATGGAGCCTATTAGTCTTCTGCACTACTTCTAAAGTCTTATTATGATAGAAAAAGCCTAGCCACATCACCTTCAATTGCATCCAGACTTCAAATGTAATTTCATATCTGCTTTTAATCTAGCTGATAGCTTCCATGTAAGTTTCTCTGTCTTTCTTGTAAAAATAGTGATTATTCATAAGAAATAGATGATTATACCAACATTTCCCTTACCACATAGACTGAAAGCATGCATCTCTTCAGTGTAAAAAATGTAGGGTGTGTGTTTCCATAATTACAAATATACTCCTACTTCTTTTCTTCCTGCTGAGAACAATCTTTCTGGAAAGCTCTTATTGACAGCTTACAATCACTGTCTAAATGATAGGTTTAGAAAATTAAAATAGCTCTAATATAGTGGCAGTGGATTTTCCAGTGTATACAATGAGAAAGTACAATAGCAGCTTCCCTTAATTCTTTCTCCATAAAATATCCACTAGTGTTATTCTAAAATTTAGTGTTACATGTAAATTTCATAGCCAAGTTGGAAAGGACTGAGCTTGCAAAGACACTGGACAGGTACTGTGAGTGAAGGATCAATAGAAAGATCATCACTTCATGTTAAATATTTTCTTCTCTCTTGTCTTGGCAGTAACATTAGCTCTGCCTTCTCTGCTATATATACTATAATTTACTTCTATAAATTTATGAAATGGACTAGGAGTTTTAGAGTCTTACACTGTATGGGAGGTACGTGGAAGTCTCCATCTGTCACTCTTTCTACTCCAGCTCATCCTGATCTGTTCCATCTCTCTAAAACTAAATCACCAGCAGAGAGTTCTGGGCTTCAATATAGCTGGTCTCGGATTATTCTATTAATAATTAATCTTTACTCTTTCACAGAAGGTTTAACTCCTTGAAAATTGGAACCATGTCTCTTGTTTCTTTGCCAATGATCTTAGCTTTATGTTAGCCATTAAGTGGATGTCCAATAACTCTTCATATATTGATTAAAAGATAATAATTTTAGCTAACATACATTCAACTCTGATATGTGTCAAGCTTAACTAATCCTGACAATTGAATTATATTATTATCCTACTTCTACAGATAAAAAGACTAATATTTAGTGAGAGTAAATGGCTTACTGAAAATTGCATAGCTTGCAATAAGAGTGAAAGAACTATATTTTATGGCAATAGACAAAAGAGGCTACTGTCCACAGACAGTAAGCACTGTTAGGAAAATTTTTGGTCATAATTTCTCTTTATATTTACCTTCAGAAATGTAGCTATAAATACTGAATTAGGCTAGATTTGTTGGATTTTTGTCAAATAATAGAACAATCTAGACATTATCATTCGTGGCTCTCTCAAATTACTATAAAGAAAAAGGCTTCAACTTAAACAACTAATGAGGATTAGTGATGAAAGTATAATGGAGCCTACAGATAATAAGCTAATTATTCTTCCCAGCCCCATTTCCCATTAGCTTCATCCTAACTTCTAGTTCTTAAAGAGGTTTATAAAACAGTGCAGTTCCTTCTGTTGGGAATTTATGTCCTCTGTCAAAACAAATGATTAAATTTGCCTGGTATCATCTTCAGTGGACTCTGGCAGGGCTTAGCTATCTCTAAAAGAAGAAGTGAGAATCTTAAAATATTATGAGCTGGTATGTTTACACAAACCATGTTGTGTATATACCCCATTCATGGAGTTGAGCTCTTACGAAGCAAAATAAATTGTTTCCTTAGAGGAAGTTCTTCTGGTAGAAAGCAGAGGTTTCTATTGGTGTAAACAGCAAAATTCAGACTTAAGTTGAAGAAAGTGGGGAAAACCACTAGGTCATTCAGGTAAGACCTAAGTCAAATCCCTTACAATTATACAGTATAAGTGACAAATAGATTCAAGGGATTAGATCTGATTGACAGAGTGCCTGAAAAACTATGGATGGAGGTTTGTAACACTGTACAAGAGGTGATCAAAACCATCCCTAAGAAAAAGAAATGCAAACAGGCAAAAAGGTTGTCTGAGGAGGCCTTACAGATAGCTGAGAAAAGAAGAGAAATGAAAGGCAAAGGAGAAAGGAAAGGTACACCCATCTGAATGTTGAGTTCCAAAGAACAGCAAGGAGAGATAAGAAAGTCTTCCTAAGTGAACAATGCAAAGAAATAGAGGAAAACAATAGAATGGGAAAGACTAGAGATCTCTTTTTTTTTTTTTAAACTTTACATAATTGTATTAGTTTTGCCAAACATCAAAATGAATCCGCCACAGGTATACATGTGTTGAAGAAAATTATAGATACCAAGGGAACATTTCATGAAATGATGGACACAATAAAGGATAGAAATGGTATGGACCTAACACAAGCAGAAGATATTAAGAAGAGGTGGCAAGAATACACAGAAGAGCTATACAAAAAAGATCTTAATGACACAGATAACCACGATGGTGTTATCACTCCCCTATAGCCAGACATCTTGGAGTGCAAAGTCAAGTAGGCCTGAGGACACATTATTATGGACAATGCTAGTGGTGGTAATGGAATTCCAATTGAACTATTTCAAATCCTAAAAGATGATGCTGTGAAAGTGCTGCACTCAATATGCCGCAAATTATGGAAAACTCAGCAGTGACCACAGGACTGGAAAAGTTCCATTTTCATTCCAGCTCCAAAAAAGGGCAATGCCAAAGAATGTTCAAACTACTGCACAATTGCACTCATTTCATATGCGAGAAAAATAATGCTGAAAATTCTCCAAGCTGGGCTTCAACAATGCATGAACTGAGAACTTCCAGATGTTCAAGCTGGATTTAGAAAACACAGGGGAACCAGAGATCAAATTGCCAACATCTGCTGGATCATCGAAAAATCAAGAAAATTCCAGAAAAACATCTACTTTTGCTTCATTGACTACGCTAAAGACTTTGAATATGTGGAGCACAACAAACCATGGAAAATTCTTCAAGAGATGGGAATACCAGACCACCTTACCTGCCTCCTGAGAAATCTGTATGCAGGTCAAGAAGCAACTGTTAGAACTGGACACGAAACAATGGACTGGTTTCAAATAGGAAAAGGAGTACGTCAAGGCTGTATATTGTTACTGTGCTTATTTAACTGCTATGCAGAGTACATCATGTGAAATGCTGGCTGGATGAAGCACAAGCTGGAATCAAGTTAGCTGGTAAAATATCAATAACCTCAGATATGCAGATGACACCACTCTTATAGCAGAAAATGAAGAGTAATTGAAGAGCCTCTTGATGAAAGTGAAAGAGGAGAGTGAAAAAGCTGGCTTAAACCTCAACTTCAAAAAACGAAGATCATGGCATCCAGTCCCATTGCTTCTTGGCAAATAGATGAGGAAACAATAGAAACAGTGACAGACATTATTTCTTGGGCTCCAAAATCACTGCACATGGTGATTAAATTACCATGAAATTAAAAGACACTTGCTCCTTGGAAGAAAAGCTATGACCAACCTAGACAGTATATTAAAAAAGCAGAGACATTACTTTGCCAACAAAGGTCTGTCTAGTCACAGCTATGGTTTTCCCAGTAGCCATGTATGGATGTGAGAGTTGAACTATAATGAAAGCTGAGCACTGAAGAATTGATGCTTTTGAACTGTGGTGTTGGAGAAGACACTTGAGAGTCCCTTGGACTGCAGGAAGATCAAACCAGTCAATCCTAAAGGAAATGAGTCCTGAATATCCATTAGTAGGACTGATGCTGAAGCTGACACTCCAATATTTGGCCACCTGATGCATAGAGCTTTCATTAAAAAAAAAAAAAAAACACCTCATTCTGGGAAAGATTGAAGGCAGGAGAAGGGGACAACAGAGGACAAGATTGTTGGATGGCATCACCAATTCAATGGACATGAGTTTGAGCAAGTTCTGGGGAATGGTGAAGGACAGGGATGCCTGGTGTGCTGCAGTCATGGGGTGACAAATAGTTCGACATGACTGAATGACTGAACAACAACAACAAACAAACAGCAAGAGAAATGAGAATGAAAAGAGAGAGGTGATGATTAAGATGTTTGAATTAAAGCTAAACATTGTTTCTCACCTTAAATGTATCCATTAAGAGCCTGGCAAATTTTTTTAATTCAAGTGAGAAAAGAATTCAGAAATATAAATGAAGCCCTTGCATGTTAAAGAACGAAGAGTCTTGAGTTTTTTCAAAGTATGATATTTTTTCCCTGTCCAGCAAGAGAAAAATCAGACTTGAGATTTGGTGATGTGAAAATAATCCCGTAATGGGGACATTTGCTGGAATGTCTAAGTGATGAAGCGAGGGAAATCACCGGGTAGTAGAGAAAGGAATGTGCTGGTTGGGCTAAACTCTGAGCAGTGTGCATTATATATATGATAGGGGAAATGGGTAGAGGCTTTAAAAGAGCTTTTTTCTTCCATGAGAAGGACTGTCACAAAGGAAAAACTGAAATGCCTTGGATATCATTATCATATGTACACCTAACAACAGAGCAAGGTTGGTTTAACATCTGAAAAGGTGTTAATTTAATACACTATATTAATAAATGAATAGTAAATAAAATGTGGACTATCTGTATAATGAATATTATGAAGGGCTGATACAACATACATGAACCTCGATGTTAAGTGAAAGAAGCCACCATGAAAGACTACATATACCCTTTCATTTACATGAATGTCTAAATAGGTTACGCTTGTATAGACAGAAAATGAGATTGGTGATGACCTAGGGCTGAGGGAATTAGGGGTTGAAGTAGAGAGAAGATCTCTGCTGACAGGCACAGGTTTTTTGCTAAGTTCCTTCAGTCATGTCCGACTCTGCGACACTATGGACTGTAGCCCGTCAGGCTCCTCTGTCCATAGGATTCTCCAGGCAAGAATGATGGAGTGGGTTTCCATGTCCTCCTCCAGGGGGTCTTCCTGACCCAGGGAATGAACCCACAAATCTTATGTCTCCTTCACTGGCAGGTAGGTTCTTTAACAGGGTTCTTTAGGGGAGGACCAGAATATTCTATAATTAGATTGTGGTGATGGTTGCATAGCACTGTGAATATTCTTAATTGAATTGTGCACTCTAAATGGGTAAATTATATAGGAATTATATCTCAATAAATAGCTTTTGTTTTTTGTTTTGGATTTTGGTTTTTCTTAAATTTGGGGGAGATATGGCTGAGTCCATGGCTTAGCAGGAAGGCAACTGTAAGCACTGACTATTTTGATGGACCAAAAAACAAGTAAGTGCTCAAATATTAATGTGTTCATATCAAATAAATGCAGAATTGGCTTGAAGGGGTGACCACTGACCAAACTTAAAACAATTTGAACAAGAACAATAAAAACATACTGAATAGGAAATACTATATTTAAATAATCTATAAGTCTATAGTAATATTAAACATGAATATTACATAAATATATATATAATGCATAGGAAGAAAAGATACATCAAAGAAAAACTCTTCTTTATAAAAGAATTCAGATAGTAAAAGCAGAAGGAATGATGGAAATGGAACATCAATATTCTGTTACCCCCATTATAATAATGATTCAAGCAAGAATCATCAGTAAATGTAAAAGCCACTGGATTAAAGGCATTAGAAGACACATTCACATAATCTCAAAGTATCACCCAACAGATTGCTAATCACAGAGGGAAAATTGTAAAACTGAGTGATCTGACGGTTGCCACCATAACCAAGTGATCAAGCTTGCCATCACCAACACTGAGGATGTCCAGATATTCCGTCCCCTGACATGAACGTTGTGATGTACTCACCACCTTTGTTGGGCTCTTGCTGGAGATGTGTGATCTGAATTTAACCAAGATATAGCAGTCAGACAAATCCAAAAGGTGTAATGTTAACAGGACGTGTGGCCAGGAAGGATGCAATATCGTAAAGAAAAAGGGTGAGAAGAAAGGGACTCAACAACAAATGTTATGTATATATCTTAATAAGATTCTTATTTTCAAAATAAAGCCATAAAGGATGTTTGGGGGACAATATTGAAAAATGGTACATGGACTTCATGTTTGATGATGTTATTGAGTTAGTTGATCTTCCCAGGTGTGGCAATGATATTGCATGGGGGGGTGGGGGTTGCTTGTTCTTGGATTATGCATGACCAAGAAGTATGTAGTGGAGAACTGTCCATATGTATTTATGCTACTTTTAGAAGATTTGAGAAAAGAGATTTATTAAATTATATGTATCCACACAGAGATGTATCTGTGTTTACACACACATGCACACACACAGAGATAGAGCTATTTGGAAAGGTTAAGTGTAGGAAATCTACATAAGAGGTGTACAAGTATCTATTATATTCTTTTTTAAAATTCTTATGAGTTTGATATTTTCAATATTAGCTTATTTCCCATATTACTAATGTGGGCATTTAATTCTGCACACTTGTGTCTCATGTTTTTTTATTCTTTGCAGCACTGGTAAGGTACCCACACCATAATAAAAGTACATAATTGCTAACAAAAGTAATCATCTAGACAGAGACTGTTTTAGATTTTGCCCAATAGTGGAAGTAGAATGTTCCAGAGAGATCTGAAATTCTTAAGTAGATAAAATCTATGTCATTAAAGATCTCTCAGTTTGTACCATAAAAACTCTCATATGCAGAGTGAATGGGTTTGCCTGTGTTCTGAATATGCTAACATACCCTGACCTACTTCCTCAGTGTAAGAAAGATTTTCTATAATGAAACTTGCTCCCAGAATAGGATTAATACAGATGAGATTGCCCAAATACAATACCAACCATAATCTCTGGAGTTTAACTTTCCAATTCTGCAGGATTTGCAAGGAAATAAAAGTAAATTTCCCCAAGATAAATGTATTAATATTTAATAAAATCAAAGTCAGATTACAAGGTTAGTGAAAAATAAGGAATTTATATAAAGTCATTTTATATTTGAACAAATACACTAAATGAGTAGCATGATGTCCCAGATATGAAAAACAAGTGAATAAGAGGTAAATTCAAAGGCTGAAAAATATTTAGTTACTGGAGTAAAAAAGTTCCAATGAATGTGTGTTAACAAAAGTGACCAAATTCTTACGTTCAGAATGATTATCCTTGCAGCTCTTGGTGGACTTGTGTTGTAGCAATGTGTTGTAGCACGTGTTGTAGCAATGATCCAAGAAATTGGCCATTTTATACAGCATTTTTGTTCCAAGAGATCCACAATGGTCATGGGAAAACAATAGTACAATTTTTGTCTTTTGCCACCTTCTTATGAAAAATGACTCACCTTCACACAGGATTAGCTCTGCTGGAGCTATTCTAAAGACGGGTACAAGAGCCAGATGAGTAGACTGAGAGTGGAAATTGGGAAAGTAGTCTTCGCATTAATCTGG
Source organism: Bubalus kerabau (assembly GCF_029407905.1). Lineage (NCBI taxonomy): Eukaryota > Metazoa > Chordata > Mammalia > Artiodactyla > Bovidae > Bubalus > Bubalus kerabau. The sequence continues at coordinate 32,476,574 of NC_073645.1, forward strand.
ATAAGCTAGACCATGCTGTGGGAACAAATAAAACCTGACATATCAGTGGTGTAAGGTAATAGTTTTATTTCTTCTTCACAAAATGTCCAATTCATGTTGGGCAGCCCTTCACTTTGTTGTAGCTCCTCCATCAGACACATGGGAACTCTCAGGCTCTGTGACAAAGGGAACAGAGAAATCTAGAAGATACTGAGAGCTGTGTCCAAGAGCCAGGTCTTAAATTGTCTGTAATCGCTCCAACCCATTTTTCTTGGCTAAAACTCAGCCACTGGCTTCAACTTAACCTGGAGGAGAGGATGGCAACTCACTCCAGTATTCTTGCCTGGAGAATCCCCATGGACAGAGGAGCCTGGCAGGCTACAGTCCATGGGGTAGCAAAGAGTCAGACATGACTGAGTGACTAAGCAGCACCAGCAGCAGCTATAATAGCAGCTGGGAAATGCAGTCTTACAAGGAGGCCAGAAAGAAGAAATGATGCAGGCGTGCCTGCCATTACTTCTGCTGCAGCATTTTTTCTATGGGGTGGCTACCCTCATAGGATGAGGTCCTGGGGTGCCTGGTGGTCAGTTTTTTACAAATGTCCCAAAGCCTGGCTAAGAATGAAGCCATCACAGAAGAAAACAAAGAGCCAAAGAACTTTTGTCTATCACATTGCTATAGTCTGTGGATCCTGCCATGATGGTGAGCTGATAAATAATGCCTACTTCCTTCATGTTCAGTAATTCCATTTGTATTTGCCTCTTTTAGCCCAGAGTAATTACTAAGTCAGGGTCCTTGAAAACTGAGCCACATGTTCAATAATCAATAATTCCATTGATGCATTCATTGGCGAATGTCATTGATATTTTCTATACTATGGCTGGTAAGCTTCCATTCTTCTATCAGACTTTGTCTCAACATCATCCATTCTATGAAATCTGTACCTGGTTCTATCAATTCTTAGAGTTTTAATAGGCAGAGACAGTGTAGTGTAGTAGATAAATGCATAGCTACTTGAGTTAGTTTGCATTGGCATTAAATCTAGTTGCTACTTAAAGCTGTGTGAACTTGGGCATATAATGTGTCTTAGTTTTATTCACCATAAAATAGAGATAATATAATGCTATCAGGCATATTTTAAAAGTTAATACATAATAGCAAATGAAGCAACTGACAAACAACTAATCTCAAAAATATGCAAGCAACTCCTACAGCTCAACTCCAGAAAAATAAATGACCCAATCAAAAAATGGGCCAAAGAACTAAATAGACATTTCTCCAAAGAAGACATACAGATGGCTAACAAACACATGAAAAGATGCTCAACATCACTCATTATCAGAGAAATGCAAATCAAAACCACTATGAGGTACCATTGCACACCAGTCAGAATGGCTGCGATCCAAAAGTCTACAAGTAATAAATGCTGGAGAGGGTGTGGAGAAAAGGGAACCCTCTTACACTGTTGGTGGGAATGCAAACTAGTACAGCCACTATGGAGAACAGTGTGGAGATTCCTTAAAAAACTGGAAATAGAACTGCCTTATGATCCAGCAATCCCACTGCTGGGCATACACACTGAGGAAACCAGAAGGGAAAGAGACACGTGTACCCCAATGTTCATCACAGCACTGTTTATAATAGCCAGGACATGGAAGCAACCTAGATGTCCATCAGCAGATGAATGGATAAGAAAGCTGTGGTACATATTCACAATGGAGTATTACTCAGCCATTAAAAAGAATACATTTGAATCAGTTCTAATGAGGTGGATGAAACTGGAGCCTATTATACAGAGTGAAGTAAGCCAGAAAGAAAAACACCAATACAGTATACTAAAGCATATATATAGAATTTAGAAAGATGGTAACAATAACCCTGTGTACGAGACAGCAAAAGAGACACTGATGTATAGAACAGTCTTATGGACTCTGTGGGAGAGGGAGAGGGTGGGAAGATTTGAGAGAATGGCATTGAAACATGTAAAATATCATGTACGAAACGAGTTGCCAGTCCAGGTTCGATGCATGATACTGGATGCTTGGGGCTGGTGCACTGGGACGACCCAGAGGCATGGTATGGGGAGGGGGGAGGGAGGAGGGTTCAGGATGGGGAACACATGTATACCTGTGGCGGATTCATTATGATATTTGGCATAACTAATACAATTTTGTAAAGTTTAAAAATAAAATAAAATTTAAAAAAAAAGTTAATACATATAAAGGACTTGAACAGTACATGCATGCATGCTCACTTGTGTCCTGTCCTTTGCAACTCTATGGACTGCAGCCCACCAGGCTCCTCTGTCCATGGAGTTTTCCAGGCAAGAACACTGGAGTGGGTTGCCGTTTCCTCCTGCAGGGGATCTTCCTAACCCAGGGATCAAACCCATGTCTCTTGAGTTTCCTGCATTGCAAGCAGATTCTTTATTGCTGAGCCATCTGGGAAACCCCAGAATAGTACATGGCAATAGGTTATTATTCAACAAATACTAACAAGTATCATTACTAATAGACTATCAGCTTTCCAAGGACAAGGATACTGATTTCTTTCCTTCAATACTTGGTACACCACCTGGTGTTAATATGTGGACAAACAATACCATCCATATTATTGGTGAAATCAGCACACTTTTCCATAAAGGCAGGAAGTCACCCATATTCATCTCCCCACCTCCATCTGTCACTACCCACCCAGCCTTGAAAGCTTTGTCTCCATGAGGCTTTTCATGAGTCTAGGAGAAAGGAAATTCTCCCTCTTCTCAACCACAGAACATGCAGAATTATTGAATATATGATTCATGAGCACAGTATCCCCACCCAATATTCCTTCACAGTCACCTACATATCACTTAGCACAGTACACATAAGAAACATTTTTTGGATGACAGTGAGGGGCTGGCCCTGTGTCAGGCTATGTGCTATTAGCTTTATACCAACGCTCTTATTTATAGCACATAGCCCTCTAAGGATTATCATCAACCTTGTTTTACACATCAGGAAACTAAGACTTAGGAAATTGCTTGCCCAGGGCACAATTTGGCCTAAAACACACAAAAAGCTAAGATTAAAACTCCAACTGTCTGATTTTAAATTCCAGAGACTTAATCGCTATACAGTACTGGGTGAATGAATCCATCTGTCATCTCTGGAAACTTGGCTTACAGGACTGACAACATTCTCACTTGGGTACCCACAGTGAGAAAATTTGTAACAGGTATTATTTAAGCATTAAAAGTAGACTGTGGTTCCTGATTTAGGGCAACTTGTGCTTTTCTGAAGTTTCTGGAGTATGGTGGTGGTAGCAGAGGTGGTCAGGGTAGCACTTTATGATTTTGGGGGATATAGGTGTGTGGCAGTGGAAAAAATTCTCCAGACAAAGGTGACAGACCCCTGCCTTCTGCCCTAGATGATGCTACTGGTCTAAGGTTCTTAGATGTATATGGAATGTATGCAAGGCAGAAGGATGGTTTCCAAAGATAACTACATCCTAATCCCCAGAACCTTTGAATATTACTTTACATGGCAAGAGACTTTGCAAAGAAATTAAGGTTAAGGACCTTGATATTAGATTATTCTGAATTATCCAAGTCAGCCCAATCACATGAATCTTCAAAAGTGAAGAATTTTTCCCAACTGCAGCCAGATGGAAGGCAGAAGATCTGAAGACAGCAGTGTGAAAAAAGATTCTTTATCCCTTTATTGGTTCTGAGATGTAAACGTTTATGTGACAGGACTAGAGGAAAGTTTCTAGGAATTAGAGGTGGCCCCTGACTGACAACCAACAATGAAACAGAAACCTCAGTCCTACAACCAGATAGAACTAAATTCTAACACCTGAATGAGCAAGGAAATAGATTTTCCCCTTGATCCCTAGAGAGAAACACAGCCGTGCCAATATCTTTATTTTAGTCAGGTAAGAGCTGTACCAGACTACTGACTCTCAGAACTTTAAGATGATAAATGTGTATTGTTTTAAGCCACTAAGTTTTTGGTTACTTTTTATGGCAGGATAGAAAACTAATATAGCAGGCATTTAGGAGATAATTTAATCTATACATTCATTTTATTACTAAAGACACTGAGGCCAAAGAAATTAAATTACTGTCTAAGGTCTCATCTTGATTAGTCTAATCCACAGAGACTCAACTGTGCAAAGAAAGCTGAGCGCTGAAGAATTGATCCTTTTGAACTGCAGTGTTGGAGAAGACTCTTAAGAGTCCCTTGGACTGCAAGGAGATTCAACTAGCCCATCCTAAAGGAAATTAGTCCTAAATATTCATTGGAAGGACTGATGCTGAAGCTGAAACTCCAATCCTTTGGCCACCTGATGTGAAGAACTAATTCATTGGAAAAGACCCTGATGCTTGGAAAGATTGAGGGCAGGAGGAGAAGGGGACGACAGAGAATGAGATGGTTGGAATGGCATCACTGACTCGATGGACATGAGTTTGAGCAAGCTCCAGGAGTTGATGATGGACAGGGAAGCCTGGTGTGCTGCAGTCCATGGGGTCGCAAAGAGTTGGACATGACTGAGCAACTGATCTGACAGGGACTCAAGTCTATAATGAGACAATAATAAACACAAATTGATTATCAAAAATTGGGTATTGCCACAGTTTCTTATAAATTTGGGAAAATAGATACAGATATATGATTCTTGATAGAAGGATGAAATTGGTTAGTTCAGTGGTTCTTTGCAAAACAGGCTACACATTACTATTGTTTGAGAGATTTTTTAATATTGGCCAATTTCTAGGACCAATATATTGAATTTCTTATTTTATGGGTTTGTGGTGTAGTCCTCATATTGGTATTATTTTTAAAGTTTCCTAAGGTGACTTAATGTGTAAACAGAGTTGCAAAACACTGCTCTAACAAGTATTCAGCTTGCTGAGCTTCCTTGCGACATCTATAATGTCTTCATATATAATCACTTACTTTGGTTCTAGACTAACACCAGAAAAGTCAATACGTTATATCTCCTGGCTATCATTTGATACTGATAGACTTATTGTGCTACCCCATCATTAACAAGCATTTTTCCTTCAATTACTCCTTATTCAACAGTTTCTTCAATATTTCTATTGCCTTTCTATTGCTGCATGGCAAATTACTCTAAAACTTGACATTTCAAAACAACAAATATTTATCATGTCACATTCTATGGATCAAATATCTGTGTGTGTCTTGTTCACAGTCTTTCACAAGTCATAAGCTATCAGCCAGGGTTGCAGTCACCTCGAGGCTCAACCTGGGAAGATCCTCTTCCAAAATAATTCCCATGGTTATTGGCAGCCTTGGGTCCTTGCTGGTTAGTTGTTAGCTGACTCTTTGTGACCCCATGGACTATACAGTCCATGGAATTCTCCAGGCCAGAATACTGAATTAGGTAGCCTATCCCTTCTCCAGGGGATCTTCCTGACCCAGGGATCAAACCCAGGTCTTCCGCATTGCAGGCAGATTTTTTACCAGCTGAGCCACCAGGGAAATCCAATAGCAGAGACACCAGACCCTTTCTGGAAGGAGGGAATTCTCATGGGCTTTTCCATAGAGCTTCTCACCACATGGCAGCTTGCTTCTCTAAAACAAACATAGAAAGTCAGATAGAGCCACATAGAGAGAAAAACAGAGAGAGAGAGAGGAGAAGGAGGCAGGGAGGTGTCAAGCAAACTAGAAATCACAGTCTTTTTGTAACTAAATCTGTGAAGTAATATCACATCATATTTGCCACATTTTGTTAGTATGAATTAACTCAATAAGTCCGATAGACAACCCAAAGGAGGGAATCCATACAATAACACTTTGGGCCAGCATGTGTGAGTACTCAGTTGCTCAGTCGTGTCCGACTCTCTGTGACCCCATGGAGCATGGTATTATTTTATAACAAATTCATTTACGTTAATTAAACACACAGGTCTGTGAGACACCAAAGTCCACACTTCAAACCATCTGCACTGCAAGTTTCCATGGGTTCTACTCTCCAGTTATTCTAGAACTAAATTCAAAATATTTTAATAACATGCTCTTTCTCAGTCACTATCTGGATGTTATAGGATCTCTTGACCTTGAAAGGTGAGACCTATCTGTTCCACCTCATCATAAAGGCATCTTGCATCATAGATCCTATATTTTAAGAGCCATCTAATTGTATATTTTCTTTTTGATCACTACCCTGAAGGATTCTCTTTGTACTTTTTGTCATTATACAAATCTTCATTTTTTTTTATTTTATTTTATTATTAAACTTTACTTAATTGTATTAGTTTTGCCAAATATCAAAATGAATCCACCACAGGTATACATGTGTTCCCCACCCTGAAACCGCCTCCCTCCTCCCTCCCCATACCATTCCTCTGGGTCGTCCCAGTGCACTAGCCCCAAGCATCCAGTATTGTGCATCGAACCTGGACTGGCAACTCGTTTCATACATGATATTTTACATGTTTCAATGCCATTCTCCCAAATCTTCCCACCCTCTCCCTCTCCCACAGAGTTCATAAGACTGTTCTATACAAATCTTCATTATTACTGTATTTTAATGTTATGAATTTTATTGTATTTTTGAGTAAGCAATACACATATCTGACACAAAGTTTAAAAAAATATATTAAAAATACTATTGTGCCTTTGTGCAATATTTGTCCTCCTCCCCTGCACTCTGAATTCTAGCACCTTTTGCCTTATTAAAATCTTGAGATATAAGTATCTCCTCTCCTATATCTGTAACATCTTCTGTCTCCAACATTTCTCAGTACCATTCAAATATGATGAAATCACTTCTATCTTTAAAACAAATAAAATTTAAAATAACTTACATGAATCACATATTCTTCTCCAGCTACTGCTCAAACCAGTTATGTCAAAAGAGGATCCAACCTGTACATCTTCATGTTGGGTAACGAAATTTCCGTCTAGATTGGCAAAGAAGACACACAACCATCTTCACTTCTTCACCTACCGTTCATTACTCCCTTTACTCTGATATGACTGACTTGTTCTGCTTCATCAGAATGCTCTTAGATCAACAGTGACCTTCTCTTTACATCCAGTGAGCACTTCTAGGTCCTCATTTTACTTGACTTCTCAGAAACATTCGACATTGTGGAGAATTCCCTCCTTCCTGAAACTCTCATCTCCCTTGGCTTCTGTTCTCCTGCCTACCCCTCTTACTATTTCTTCTCCTTTGACAGCTGCTCCTTCTACGTGTTTTCCAGCTCTTCCTTACCTGAAAAATGAAAGTGAAGTCACTCAGTTGTGTCTGACTTTTTGCAACCCCATGGACTATAGCCTACCATGCTCCTCCGTCCATGGGATTTTCCAGGCAAGAGTACTGGAGTGGGGTGCTATTGCCTTCTCCAGAGGATCTCCCCAACCCGGGATCTCCTGCATTGTAGGCAGACGCTTTACCATCTGAGCCACCAGGGAAGTCCTTACCTATCTGCCTTTTAAAGACTAGAGCTTTCTAGGGTTCAACCCATGCTGTCTTTATAGTCTATATTTTTCTGCAGGTAATTTTATCTTCATAAGACTCTGAGATTTATATTCCCAACCCAAAACCCTCTTCCAAGTTCTAAATTGGCGTAACCCCCTACCAAGTATTTCTACTTAAATGTTTAAAATGCTTATCAAATCCATGAAGGATGAGAAATAAAACCAAGGTTATTTACCCCAAACAGTCCCTCTTCCATATCTTGAGGAATGGCACATTCTATTTGGCAAACTAGAAACCCAGATGTCATCCTTAACCCTGATCTCTCCTTTGCCACTTTTATCTAGTCTACCATGGGATTTATATTTTACCACTTAGTTACTACTGTTTGTGGTTTCAGATACATTACTCCATGTTATTTTTGGCTATCTTTCCTACTTCCCAAACCCCACTGAAGTCTGTTAATTTGTGGTCATTGAGAAAGACTTTATAATATGAGAAGCCTTTTGTGATTTATAGTTTAAGGCACTTAGTTAACTCTAAAGAGTTCCTGTCATTTCTTACTGGACAGAGTTAATTTCCACAATTTCTAGTTTAAGTAAAATTGTTGTGTCTTTATCACCTTTTATGATTTTTAGTTCACCTTTTTAAATCACACACTATTGACTTAAAACAAACCCGTTTTTTCCCTTAACCTCTTCTTAGAAATAAAATATACTCCCTTAAACTCTCCTTTCAGCCTAAGTGGAAAATCTTTAAAAATTGTGAAACAGGGCTAATATCCTGCTATTGTAGAACTGTCCCACACTAAGTTAATAAATCATTGTAGTCAGAAGTTATTTATCAAAGAAATATATTTATTTATTTGAAACAAGTTCAGTTTAGATGTGTGGTGTATGGGATTAGTTATCTAGCTCTTACTAATGCCTGAACTTTGACCTCTGTTGCCAGATCTTTAGACATAAAGGACTAGACTGCCAGGATGCATTCAGCTGAACACAGTAGGGCCTGGTCAGTTTCTTTGTATAGAGTTAAACCTCCTCTCCTGCCTTGGATAAATGATTCAGCCTCCAGCAGGCACTTAGCCAAGTGACAGAATGTTTTTTAATTATTTTTATGTATGTATGAGTGTATTTTTTCTTTATTTTTAATTAAAGTATAGTTGATTTACAATGTTGTGTTTCAGATGTACAGCAGAGTATACAGGTGTACAGCAATATATGATATAATTTGATATGTGTGTGTGTGTGTGGTATGTGTGTGTACACGTGTGTGTGTGTGTACATGTGTGTGTGTGGTTCTTTTCCCTGATAGGTTAAAAACTATTAAGTATAATTCCCTGTGCTGTACAGTGGGCCCTTGTTGGTTATCTGTTTTATATATATATATATATATATATATATATATATAGCAATGTGTGTATGTTAATCCGAAACTCCTAATTGATCTCATCCTTACCTTTCCCCTTTGGCAACCATAAGTTTGTTTTCTATGTCTGTGGGTCTATTTCTATTTGGTATATGTTTATTTGTATTCTTTTTTAAGATCCCACATATAAGCAATATCATGTGATATCATATGTTATTTATCTTTTTCTGTGCCACTTACTTCACTAAGTACAATCTCTTAAGTCCATCCATGTTGCTGTAAATGGCATTATGTAATTCTTTTTACAACTGAGTAGTATTCCACTGTATATGTGCACCACATCTTCTTTATCCATTCAGCTATCAATAGACATTTAGGTTGCTTCCATGTCTTGGCTATTGTAAATAGTGCTGAGGTGAATAATGGGCTGCATATATATTTTCAAGTTATACTTTGAGCGACAGAATTAATAAAGGATGTTAAATCATCATTTGGCTGTTAATAATGTTTTTTGATGATCGAAGTCAGAAATGTCTTTATTTCAGTAGAGGTTACTCACTGAAAAGAGGCACAAGGAAGCTCCTTAGATGCTCAGTTCAGTTCAGTTCAGTCGCTCAGTCGTGTCCGACTCTTTGTGACCCCATGAATCGCAGCACACCAGGCCTCCCTGTCCATCACCAACTCCCGGAATTCACTCAGACTCACATCCATCGAGTCAGTGATGCCATCCAGCCATCTCATCCTCTGTCAACCCCTTCTCCTCCTGCCCTCAATCCCTCCCAGCATCAGAGTCTTTTCCAATGAGTCAACTCTTCACATGAGGTGGCCAAAGTACTGGAGTTCCAGCTTTAGCATCATTCCTTCCAAAGAAATCCCAGGGCTGATCTCCTTCAGAATGGACTGGTTGGATCTCCTTGCAGTCCAAGGGACTCTCAAGAGTCTTCTCCAACACCACAGTTCAAAAGCATCAATTCTTCGGAGCTCAGCCTTCTTCACAGTCCAACTCTCACATCCATACATGACCACAGGAAAAACCATAGCCTTGACCAGACGAACCTTTGTTGGCAAAGTAATGTCTCTGCTTTTGAACATGCTATCTAGGTTGGTCATAACTTTCCTTCCAAGGAGTAAGCATCTTTTAATTTCATGGCTGCAGTCACCATCTGTAGTGATTTTGGAGCCCAAAAAAATAAAGTCTGACACTGTTTCTACTATTTCCCCATCTATTTCCCATGAAGCGATGGGACCGGATGCCATGATCTTCGTTTTCTGAATGTTGAGCTTTAAGCCAACTTTTTCACTCTCCTCTTTCACTTTCATCAAGAGGCTTTTCAGTTCCTCTTCACTTTCTGCCATAAGGGTGGTGTCATCTGCATACCTGAGGTTATTGATATTTCTCCCAGCAATCTTGATTCCAGCTTGTGCTTCTTCCAGTCCAGAGTTTCTCATGATGTACTCTGCATTTAAGTTAAATAAGCAGGGTAACAATATACAGCCTTGAAGTACTCTTTTTCCTATTTTGAACCAGTCTGTTGTTCCATGTCCAGTTCTAACTGTTACTTCCTGACCTGCATACAGGTTTCTTAAAAGGCAGGTCAGGTGGCCTGGTATTCCCATCTCTTTCAGAATTTTCCACAGTTTATTGTGATCCACACAGTCAAAGGCTTTGGCATAGTCAATAAAGCAGAAATAGATGTTTTTCTGGAACTCTCTTGCTTTTTCCATGATCCAGCGGATATTGGCAATTTGATCTCTGGTTCCTCTGCCTTTTCTAAAACCAGCTTGAACATCAGGAAGTTCACGGTTCACATATTGCTGAAGCCTGGCTTGGAGAATTTTGAGCATTACTTTACTAGCCTGTGAGATGAGTACAATTGTGCAGTAGTTTGAGCATTCTTCGGCATTGCCTTTCTTTGGGATTGGAATGAAAACTGACCTTTTCCAGTCCTGTGGCCACTGCTGAGTTTTCCAAATTTGCTGACATGTTGAGTGCAGCACTTTCACAGCATCATCTTTCAGGATTTGAAAGAGCTCAACTGGAATTCCATCACCTCCACTAGCTTTGTTCGTAGTGATGCTTTCTAAGGCCCACTTGACTTCACATTCCAGGATGTCTGGCTCTAGGTCAGTGATCACAACATCGTGATTATCTGGGTCTTGAAGATCTTCTTTGTACAGTTCTTCTGTGTATTCTTGCCATGTCTTCTTAATATCTTCTGCTTCTGTTAGGTCCATCCCATTTCTGTCCTTTATCGAGCCCATCTTTGCATGAAATGTTCCCTTGATATCTCTAATTTTCTTGAAGAGATCTCTAGTCTTTCCCATTCTGTTGTTTTCCTCTATTTCTTTGCATTGATCACTGAGGAAGGCTTTCTTATCTCTTCTTGCTATTCTTTGGAACTTTGCATTCAGATGCTTATATCTTTCCTTTTCTCCTTTGCTTTTCACTTCTCTTCTTTTCACAGCTATTTGTAAGGCCTCCCCAGACAGCCACTTTGCTTTTTTGCATTTCTTTTCCATGGGGATGGTCTTGATCCCTGTCTCCTGTACAATGTCACAAACCTCCATCCATAGTTCATCAGGCACTCTATCTATCAGATCTAAGCCCTTAAATCTATTTCTCACTTCCACTGTATAATCATAAGGGATTTGATTTAGGTCATACCTGAATGGTCTAGTGGTTTTCCCTACTTTCTTCAATTTAAGTCTGAATTTGGCAATAAGGAGTTCATGATCTGAGCCACAGTCAGCTCCTGGTCTTGTTTTTGTTGCTGGAAATATGCTATTTCTTGATCTGAGTGAAAATTATTCAGTATTTACATATTAAAATTTGCTGAGCTGCAAACTTAAGATTAATGCACTTTATGAACTTTATATATGTTATCCCTAAATAAAAAAAAGGGTACTGTTTAATATGGAGGAAAATGACAGCAATAAATCCTATTAAAATAGTTATATGTACTATAAAAGTATTCGTGAACATATTTGCTTTATGAAGATTTACTAAAGAAACATCTCTTCAATTTTGTTATGAACCTTGCTTCTATTTCTCCAGAACATATAGTGATTTCATTTTATAATTATAGCTCTTATTTCCCTCTTCACTTTGGCTTCCAGGCAGCTCTAAATCCAATATGCAGTCAATCTAAGCATGTGTATAATATTTTTTCATGTGCTTTTCAAGTTAATTTCAACCTTACCACAGATTTTGCCTTATTTTTTCCAACTTTATGTACTTTCAGTATTAATTTCCTCACTTACTAATTTTGGCAAACAAAACCGTAGATACCGAGATTCTAAGATCTTTACTGGGTTTTACCAAGATCTTTACTTGGTTTTAAATGATACAATTAATTACCTTTTAAGTATTTTCTGAGACTATAATGATATTATTTATATACTTCATCCATTGATTCTACTGTGTTTGTTTCCTTGGGGAATAGTTCTTCTGTTTGATATTACTGGTACTTCTCTGTACTGATTCTAACCTCCCTTGATGTTTGATGATTTCCGAACGATGCTCTTTTGCACAATTCTCTTTTTTATTATATTTTGAGGACTGGTAATGGGAGTGGGGGGAGATTGAAACTAGACATGATGTCATTTGGTTTCTGATTTTCAGAAATTCTTTCATTTTCCAACTACTGGTAGCAATTCTTTTATTTTACACTGCCATTGAAATGTTTTTGAAAAAAAATTTCCTTTTATTTCATGGGGTTTAGAATGATAAGGAAAGTAGAACCATGGGCTCAGTCTGCCATCTTGAGATCTCTTGAGAACATGAAAGATCTCAGCAACAGGGGAGCCTATGAACTGAAAGCTATGAAAATAAGTTCACCATGGTCACCAGAATTCAGTGGGCCAAACTCTGGGAGCATGAGCTCTGAGTCAGAAAGGCATGGAGGCAAGATGATGGGTACCAGGTGATGCTGGCAAGCACTGCTGGGTACCTACCAGGAAGTAGACTGTATAATCTGGAACTGTCTCTTCCTAGTCATTATAGCACAGTTTATGGGCAGGCTAGCCATTTGTAAAGGAGCAGGGGCATAGTAGACAATAGCCACCTAGTCCTAAGAATTCAGAAAACCCTCCCCCTACTGATTAGGAGCTCTCTGATCAGATATGCTTCCTATTATTGAGGGCAGGCGCAAACCTCCAAGCAGCAAGCAGGCAAGCATATGAAGACCAGGTCCCCTGTGGATAGACTAGTGCTTTTTTAGCCTGAGGAGGAAATGCTTTGGGTCAGTTATTTTTGGCAACTGCCTGAGGGTAGCCCCATGGAAGGATTTGTCAATATTTTTGATGAAGACACTTTCGAAGAAAAGAAGAGTTTTGAGAGTTTTAGTTCTAATCAAAATAAAGATTTTGTTAGTGATAATGTTTATTTCTTAGTGCAGCAGAAATGATTTAACAAAATATTCTATGTAAACCCCAGTGCACAGTGTTTCGCATATTTTAAATACTTAATAAATGTTAGAGGCAATTACTTCTACTATATGTGCTTTGTTATCAACTTTGACAAGTGTACTGGGTCACTGTTAGTCACTCCTCTAAATACCTAGAATACCTAGAATGTGTTGAAGTTCATATTTAAACCCAAACTATATTTATAGTATAGGATCTCTTTAGAGTCTGAAGTGAGGTGGCTGTGATTGTATGAGGCAAAACAGCTGCAGCCACCCTGAAAATGTTAAGGTGGAAATAAAATTATTCCTTTCAAATGGTTTTTTGCTTCAAATTCAGTTAAACAGGTTTATAATAGAGAGACTCTGGAGTCATACACTCAGTTGTGAGCAGAATATCATATCCATACCAAGTCCTTTATAGCTTCTAGGGCTTTTATTCCAGTGAAAATGCAATTCTTTCCTGGTAAATGGGAACTGATGAGTTTGAAAACATCACTTAGCAGGAAGAGCAGGTAGGGACCATCCTGACAGCTTTTAGACAAATCTGAATTTTGTCAGTTTACTGACACAATTAAGACTGATGATGTTTTATTTGTATTTTTGAGGCTTTGCCATAAAACATTTACTTTCATTTTTTTCTTCTCCACACCCCTCCATTCCTGTTCACTCTATTAACAAAGATTAAAGCTGCAATTCAAGTCAAAATATGATCTTCTTAAATCAAAACAACTTATGAAAGTGCATTGATGGGAATGTGTTTAAATACATCAATATACTTCCTGATTAGTTGTTTGGTGGCTCCCAATTCATGATTAAACCTTATTCAAGCAAATTCCAAAGAGCTTCCTTCTTTTTTTTAAGGTATCCCTAAAAATATTTAACTGTTGTTATTGTAGTTACTTCTTTTTAGATATGTGCTGTGGATTTTTAAAAGGCAAAGGAGGGGATTGTGGAGGCCATATAATTTACCCTAGTTTTTGGTGCAAAACTTTTTCTTATTTTTCTCTAAACTTCCTGCTAATCTCTACTTACTTGGGGCCCTACTGATTTGCATGAATTTACTTTAGATCCTTCAAGACAACAAAATCTAGGCTGCTGGGAGTTAAGGAATCTTCCCTAAGAGAAAATCAGTGTAGGGCATTTCTTCAAATCCATACCAAACCAAAAAGCAAAAATGCTAGTTTTTCAAACTTTTCAAAGACCACAGTTTCACCAATCATGACTTGTACAAAAACAGAAAAAGGCTCACCTGGTGATTAAGCCAAACACCATCTCTGGCTGAGGCAGAAGCACAGGTTTCAAGACAATGAGAAATCCAGGCCAATTAGTAGATGTGAGCTCTCTTGGGACACTTTCTAGGAACACATTCTGTCCCAGCTGACCTTTGGCCTCTAAGCTGCAGTGGAGAAGTCCCCAGAAGTGAATTCTGTAAGTTTCTGAGAATAAGTCCTCCTCTCTCCTTCCGGGACTGGCTGGAAATGTCAGCAGTGTTCTTTGCTCCTGCCTTTTTACTGACTCATCTGGGATATAACTGTAGGTCTCACTTAGAGAAGCATTGATCTAAAAGAGGGATGAAAACAAAAGATTATTTAATTATAATTGTATGTACTTAGTTCAAATTTATTTAGTTCAAACATGAGTTTGAGTAAACTCCGGGAGTTCGTGATGAACAGGGAGGCCTGGCATGCTGCAGTCCATGGGGTCACAAAGAGTCAAACACGACTGAGCAACTGAACTGAACTGAGTTCAAATTTCAAAAGGTACACAGAGTTTGGTAAAAATGCTCCTCCTAATCCCAATAACCAGCCACCCCATCTCCTCCCAAGAGGCAAACAACTTTCTCATTTTCTTGTGTTTTCTTTCAAAATATTCTGTGCAAAATCAAAAAATATATAAACATATATTTCTTTTTACTCATCTTTAAACAAATAAGCTTTGATTTCTATCTTGCTTTATTCAGTTAACATGTATTAACAAAAGAGATTCAGTTCAGTTCAGTTCAGTCGCTCAGTCATGTCCGACTCTTTGCGACCCCATGAACTGCAGCACGCCTGGCCTCCCTGTCCATCATCAACTCCCGGAGTCCACCCAAACCCATGTTCATCAAGTTGGTGATGCCATCCAGCCATCTCATCCTCTGTCGTCCCCTTCTCCTCTTGCCCTCAAATCTTTCCCCGCATCAGGGTCTTTTCAAATGAGTCAGCTCTTCGCATCAGGTGGCCAAAGTATTGGAGTTTCAGCTTCAACATCAGTCCTTCCAATGAGCACCCAGGACTGATCTCCTTTAGGATGGACTGGTTGGATCTCCTTGCAGTCCAAGGGACTCTCAAGAGTCTTCTCCAACACCACAGTTCAAAAGCATCAATTCTTCGGCACTCAGCTTTCTTCACAGTCCAACTCTCACATCCATACATGACCACAGGAAAAACCATAGCCTTGACTAGACAGACCTTGGCAAAGTAATGTCTCTGCTTTTGAATATGCTATCTAGGTTGGTCATAACTTTCCTTCCAAGGAGTAAGTGTCTTTTAATTTCATGGCTGCAATCACCATCTGCAGTGATTTTGGAGCCCCAAAAAATAAAGTCTGACACTGTTTCCC
The DNA here is from genome assembly GCF_029407905.1 of Bubalus kerabau. Lineage (NCBI taxonomy): Eukaryota > Metazoa > Chordata > Mammalia > Artiodactyla > Bovidae > Bubalus > Bubalus kerabau. The sequence continues at coordinate 32,492,359 of NC_073645.1, forward strand.
CATCTATTTGCCATGAAGCGATGGGACTGGATGACATGATCTTCGTTTTCTGAATGTTGAGCTTTAAGTCAATTTTTTCACTCTCCTCTTTCACTTTCATCAAGAGGCTCTTTAGTTCCTCTTCACTTTCTGCCATAAGGGTGGTGTCATCTGCATATCTGAGATTATTGAGATTTCTCCCGGCAATCTTGATTCCAGCTTGTGCTTCCTCCAGCCCAGCGTTTCTCATGATGTACTCTGCATAGAAGTTAAATAAGCAGGGTGACAATATACAGCCTTGACATACTCCTTTTCTTATTTGGAACCAGTTTGCTGTTCCATGTCCAGTTCTAACTGTTGCTTCCGGACCTGCATACAGGTTTCTCAAGAGGCAGGTCAGGTGGTCTGGTATTCCCATCTCTTTCAGAATTTTCCACAGTTTATTGTAATCCACACAGTCAAACTCTCACATCAGTTGGCTTTGGAATAGTCCATTAAAGCAGAAATAGATGTTTTCTGGAACTCTCTTGCTTTTTCGATGATCCAACGGATGTTGGCAATTTGATCTCTGGTTCCTCTGCCTTTTCTAAAACCAGCTTAAACATCTGGAAGTTCACGGTTCATGTATTGCTGAAGCCTGGCTTGGAGAATTTTAAGCATTACTTTACTAGCGTGTGAAATGAGTACAATTGTGCAGTAGTTTGAAAAACAGATTATTCTTTACATTTTAGAGAACAAACAGTATCAGGTCATAGAGAGTTTTCTCACTCTTTGGGGGATTTTATCATAATTTAACCAATCTTATATTGGTAGATATTTGGTTTGTGTCTAATGATTTGCTGTTACAAACAGTGATACAAGATAAAGTTGTGTACTTGTATCATTTCACACATGTGGGAAAGTATCTCTAGGCTAAAGTGAAATTCCTAGGTCAAAAGGTAAATGTACTTAAATTTTTGACAAATATTGGCTTGGTCAAAAAGTTCATTCAGGTTTCTCCTTCACATCTTACAGAAAACCTGAATGAACGTTTAGCCAACCCAACGTTACAACTTTTTCTCCTTTAAAAACTGTTGTCTGTAATACATGAGTGTTTCTTTCATCTGACCATTTTCAAGCTGTACATTTGACTTTGTTATATTTTTCCAACCTGATATATAAAAACAGTACTCAATATATGTTTTTTTTCTTTTTTTATTTATTTATTTTTTAATTTTATTTTATTTTTAAATTTTACATAATTGTATTAGTTTTGCCTTGCATTTTTCTTTTATCTGCAACCACCAGCTCTACATATATATGATTTGTTTTCTGTAAACAATCTTTTCCCAAATTTTTACTAGACTGTTGGTATGTTATCTTATTGATTTGTAGGGTTCTTTACATATTAGGAAAATCAGCTATTTCCAATATGTTACAATTTAATTTTTAGTTTGACCGTTGTCTTTTGATATTGATTTTATGTAAAATAAATTCATACTTAGAGGGCCTCTTCCACATCAAGATTTTATGTGCAGGTGTGTATATATATCTATCTATATATATATATATATAAAGACTGCTATTTTCTGAGATTGAATAAAACATCAGAAGTTGATAGAGGCAGGGTAGTTTTGAATGGACCCTGGATACAGAGGAAAGGGGCCAGGGAAGATCACAGAAGAAAAGAAACAGAAATTTTATTTAACAAGCAAATGCAGGAGTCCTCTGAAAGGACACATGTGAGATGATATTAGCAGTATAAAGAAGATGGTTATGAGACAGACTGATCAGGGAAGGGCTGGAAGTGGTCACAGAGCCTATCATATGGTATTCAGCAGGATTACCCTGATTCAACTGGGTTTGCCTCTAGAGCTAAAGGCATGTCTTTGCTTATACAGTGACAAGAGGCAGGCATGAGGAGGAGAACAAAAACAGACATCCACACATCCATAACCACCATTTACAGAGCCTGTGTGTGTGCCAGGCCCCACTAAGTCTTATACAAACCCAGTGTTATTTAATATTCACCACTGACCTGTGACATAAGCACTGTTGTCATTTACGTCCTCAGATGGATAAACTGAAACAGAGCAGTGAAGTCAGTGCCTCAAATTTCAATCTATAGAGTGGTTTCTAGATGACTAGAAATCTCTTGATTCTTTGCTGTACATCTAAAAGAGTATTTTTATTAAGCTAAACGCTTAAATAGCTGGAGCCAATCAGTGTCTCTTGCGTGAAACTTCTGCAGGAAGCAGGGAGCAGCTTTCCAATTCTGTGCTTCATCAAGTCTCTAAGAGCCTCTGCTTGCCTGCCGTCAGCTGGGAGCGCCCATACAATGAACACATCCTCCCTGGTTTTGAAATTTAGAGACATGAACTACAAAACAATTGCAAAAGAGCTAGGGATAAAATAAATTTTATATATATATGTATGTATATATACATATATTAGCAGTTTTGAAGCAGAAAGGAAATGGTTTATGAAGAAAACTCTATTAAAGTCATCAAGTTTCTCTTGCTTCAGGTCAAAACTTACAGCATACTGGAATACCATTTATTATGTTGTGATTAAGTGCCAGTAGTCATCTGTTTCCTTGCCTTTGCCATGTTTCTGCCTGGGGTATTTATATTTGATCATTGTTCTCTTAATAGATTGAACTAATAAGCACATGAAAGCTACAGTACCTGCAGATCTACAGTAAAAGGTGATAGAAAGTATATACTCATCTCAAGATTTGCAATGTCCTTTCCCAGAGTGTCCTCAGGGAAATCAGTTTGACAAGAATGGCACTGATATATGGTTGAGGACTAGAGAATCTATTAGGAAACTGAATGCCACCCTCTTAATTCATCTTGGAAAAGGGAAGTCACAAAGTAGAGGAGGGTAGTGTAGGAAAATCCCTCTCCCATATGGACTTGGCTGTGTTTTGAGACCCAAGTTGTATTCTCTGAGGATTATACTTCAGGGGGAATTAGCCCTTGTCATTTCCACAAAACACCAAGTTTAGGAAAGAATGTCTCTTAATCACTTTATGGAATTAAACATGGTAGATCTTTGATGGTTAGACTTTGATCATCATCAAAGAAAGAACCTTCAGGGCACAAGTGGGGGTGCCTTATTAGGCGGAGATGTAGATTGATGAAATTAATTTTAATCATCAACAGAGCCCAAATACACAGAACAAGTGCTTAATTATTATTTGAAAGTGTGACAAAATAGAAAGAAAAGGAAGGGAGGATGAAATTGGTAGTGTCTGTGGTCGGAGCTCATACCCGCGCCCTGTGATTCTAGTTTAGAGCAATTGTTTTCGATTAGGATTTTAAATTAAATAGAAATTAATTATATCTAGGGGCTCATGCTCTGCTTTGCCAGCTGTCTTAACTACAGAACTTGGTTGTGGTGCAGCAATTTTACTTCTCATATATTCAGCTCCCCTATTTAACATATTTAACAGAGTCAAAAATTGAGGCTCAGAGAGATTTAATGGTCATCTAAGGTCATAGCCCTAATTAACAGCAGAGCTGGGGTTAGAATCTGAGTTTTCTGACATTCTCTTCTACACAACATTCAATCACAAATCTGATTTTCCATTAGGAAAATAGGAACCTAGAGATCAAGACCCGTAACATTCTGATTTATCAACTTTTCCTCCAATTCTATTTTTGCATGCATGCATGCATGAAGTCTCTTAGTCGTTTCTGACTCTTTGTGACCCCATGGACTGTAGCCTGCCAGGCTCCTCCAATGGAATTTTCCAGGCAAGGATACTGGAATGAGTTGCCATTTCCTTCTCCAGGGGATCTTCCCGACCCAGGGATAGAAGCCGGGTCTCCCACAGGCAGACTCTTTACAGTCTGAGCCACCAGGGAAGCACCATGTATTAACTCATTTAATTTGTTATTTTAAATGTTTATTGAATATCTATTGAATGTCAAGTTCTGAGGGCCCCTGAGAATACAGCATTGAATAAGACAACCATGGGCTTAGCCCTGTGGTTTTACAATCTATTGGACGCCATAGACAAATGAAAGGGGAGCTGTTTAGGGCAGCCATTACTTCTGTTTTCTGAGCAAGAAAACAGAATGCTCCCAAGAGGCTCTTAGACAAATGTAGGAGCAAGAATTTGTCCCTTTGACTCTAAATTTAGGATTCTTACAAAACAACAATTACCCTTAAAGTATATAAAGCACCACAACCTTACATTGGTTATCAATCAGTTTCTTCGTTGTTTTTTAATGCATAGACTATGGTGCAAGTTATTGCTTTGCCTGCACAGTATCCATTTATGTTTTGAGTAATGGCAACAAGAATTTCCTTTTCAAAATCTATTTCTCTCCTGTTTTCTGTCTCAGCCTGTGTGTGTGTGTTTTGTGTGTAGGAATAGCATGAACTCTGGCCGGATTGCTTCAGAGCTGAACACTCAACCCCAGTTGGCCCAGCCAATGCTTCTATAAAGGGGAAACCATCTTTTATGCTGGATGTGAAGTGGGGAGAGTCTGAGACTAGGGCCATGAGGCTGTGATGAGAAAAAGCCTGCCTGGGATTGAAGCTGGCACCCAGGAATGCAATGCCACCCCAGCCTCTAGATACAGCTCTGCCTATATTGTGAAACCTTCATTTACAAGAGTAAAAAAAAAAAACAATTTTTTTTGCTTAAACCAAATTTAGTTGGGATTTTGGATACTTTCAAAAGTAAGAATCCTGACTGATACTCCAATCACACAAAACAACTGAGGGTTTTATAGGCACACTTTAATATATCCACATACCCCCAAGTAGGGACTTCCCTACTTGTAGCTCAGTCAGTAAAGAATCTGCTTGCAGTGCAGGAGACCTGGGGTTCAATTCCTGGGTTAAGAAGATTCCCTGGAGAAGGAAATGGCAACCCACTCCAGTGTTCTTGCCTAGAAAATCCCCTGGGCAGAGGAGACTGGCAGGCTATATAGTCCATGGGGTCACAAGGGTCAGACACAACTTAGTGACGAAACCATCACCCCCAAGTTAGGACCCTTGGTTTACATAGTTTATAAACTGGAGAAATTTCCTGGACTCAGTTTCTCTAGTGCAAATGACTGATGACTGATGGAGTTCCCACTGAATAATCCAAAACTGGTGTGTCTAAGAGGCGGGCTACAACTTGTAGATCATGAATCTTAGTTCTTCTCCTTTTCTTGGGTTTTTCATCAATCATCTCCAAAAATCAGATCAAATTTTCTCAAATTTTAATCAGCATCAGAATCACCATGATGTTCCTGACACAATGGAGCTTGGACCACACTTTGATGATATTGATAAAGGAGCAAATGGATTGACTCACCTCCTCCCTGCTTAACATCAGAGCCATTGTTAGAATTCACTGTGCATCTCTGACAAAGTCAGCTCCAGGCTTAATAAGTGGTTCCTGAGACTTCATTTCCAGTTTCCTCCCTGCAAATGGGAAGTTTTGGAGCTTCACCCCAAAGATACTGAGCACTGACTGTGTGCAAAGCTGTCAACAAGTTACTGGTGTGAGAGGACTGCCTGGAGAATGTAGAATGACTCCCGCAGCAGAAGATCTCTTGTCTGGAAGGAGACGTGTGTACCCAGAACACAGTGCAACCTGAATGAGTAACAAAGGGGACAAATGAGGTGTGGTGTCAGAGGGGAGAAGGAGCAGGGACCTGTGCCTGTAGGTGGACAGGCAAGTAGCACAGAGCTCACAGAGGTGCAGTGGAGATGTCCCCAGAATCTGAGAGTGAAAGGCCTGGATTTCCAGACTGTGGTCACTGGGCACTTGCTTGAAGATACCTGAACAGGGAAGTGTGATGGGCAGAGCCAGGTCCTAGAGGATTAATCTGGCCATAAAGTTTCTTAATTTCTAAGAAATGAGATAGGTCAACACCCACAGCTTAGAAAGGATCTTCAAATGAAAAGATCCCTCCCCTAAAAAATGAAGAAGACATATGTGACCTAGTGCACGCCAAGTCACCTCTCAAGGATGAGTTTTAAAGTTTGGACTCAGATTCTCAGAATAGCCTTTGAATGACAATATTTTTCAAAATGATAAATGCACATACCCTTGACAGAGCAACCGACCTCCGGAAATTTTACCTCCAGAAGTACATGTATAAGATGATGTGTGTGCACTTTGTTCCCTGCAGCATCCTTTGAAATAACAAAAAATTGGAAAAAACCCAAGTGTCCAATAGGAAATTGATGAAATCAATTACTGTATATACACACCATAAGACATTATGCATGTATAAAAAGAATGAGGAATCTTTTTATGTTCTTTGAAAAAAAACAGGAGACTGCTCGTTACTAAAAATGGTGACGTAGAATCTGCTGCTTTCTGTATAAAGAAAGAACAAAGAACTCTATTCATATTTTATTTGCATTTTAAAAAGAGGGATGTGTTTTTAAAAATCTACTGAAAAGTATTTATCCAAGGGAGATGGGTATAAATTTGAGGGAGGAAAGACAGAAATGGAATGAATCTCTTCATTCTGATCCTTAATTATATTTTAAATACGTGAGGGCATTACCTAGTCAACATGCTAAGTATTTTATCAGATGCCAGTGAGCAGAACGCATTCAGCAGGGGCTTCCATTGTTCGTGAGGCTGGGCTCTGATTCCCAGCTCAACGTGAGACTCCTGCTGGAGGAGAGTGCAGACCAGGAGCTCCCATGCAGAGCAGGGCCACTTGCCAGGGTTTATTCATTCAGATCCCCTCCAGAGAATCTAATCCCTGCTCTCCACGATCAGGCAGAGCTGCCTGTTCTCCTGCAGCAAAACTTATGCCTCAAGGGAGGCTTTGGGATGTGCTCAGTGACTGAGACACCGTGTCTGTGATGGCCTGTGCCCTGTGCCCAGCCCTCCTGACAGAAAGGAGCAGGGAATCTAGCACTGGATAGTACCCAGAGTCCAGTGGGCACTTGTCTGGAGAGCCAAGGGCTCCCTCGTTCTAACAAATCTTCCACTTTGTGTCAAATCATGTCTAACTAGGAGATGACCATCAGCAATTCAGGAGTTGCCTCTTTCATCCCTTCTAGAGATCACCAACGGAGAAGGCAATGGCACCCCACTCCAGTACTCTTGCCTGGAAAATCCCATGGATGGAGGAGCCTGGAAGGCTGCAGTCCATGGGGTCGCTGAGGGTCGGACACAACTGAGCGAGTTTACTTTCACTTTTCACTTTCCTGCATTGGAGAAGGAAATGGCAACCCACTCCAGTGTTCTTGCCTGGAGAATCCCAGGGATGGTGGAGCCTGGTGGGCTGCCATCTATGGGGTCGCACAGAGTCGGACACAACTGAAGTGACTTAGCAGCAGCAGCAGCAGCAGCAGACATCACCAAGACCTCTGTCTTCCTATCAATCTTTTCAGAGTAGAGGTCAGTAAGTGTGTGTGTGTGTGTGTGTGTGTGTGTGTGCCCTGTATGTGTTCTTGCTTGTAAAAGGAAATAGAACATAGTGCTTTAAAAGTATAAGATATAAAGTTTGCATAAACCTGGGTTCAAATCTGAGTTTGGTACTTATCAACATGGCCTTGAAATATTGCTTGATATATCCAGTCCAGTTTGAAAGTGTTAGTCACTCAGTTGCGTCCGACTCTTTGTGACCCCATAGACTGTAGCTCAGCAGGCTCCTCTATCTACAGAATTCTCCAGGCAAGAATACTGGAGTGGATACCCATTCCCTTCTCCAGGAGATCTTCCCAATCCAGGGATCAAACCCGGATTTCCCACATTGCAGGCAGATTCTTTATTGTCTGAGCCACCAGGGAAACCCAGTTTACTTACCTAAAAGTGAGATTAAATGTATTTAAATATTTAAATTATATTTAACACCTGTACCTGGCCTTTCGAAAAGACTGAATAATTATGTTGTTGTGTCTATGTGCTTAGTGGTGTCTGACTCTGTGGCCCCATGGACTGTAGCCCTCCAGGTTCCTCTGCCCATGGAATTTTCCAGGCAAGAATACTGGAGTGGGTTGGCATTTCCTACCCCAGGGGATCTTCCCAACCCAGGGATCGAACCTGCAGCTCTTGAGTCTCCTGCATTGGCAAGTAGATTCTTTACCACTGAGGCACCTGGGAGGCCCAAATGTGTTGTTGATGATGTATAATGACCTTCTCCTGGTTTGAAATCTCTCATATAGGGTAATCTGGAAGCATTTGATAAGAAACATATTGAATACCCCTATTGGCTTGTTTAGATCAGTTTCTTTAGAGACTTGGAATCTCTTCCAAGAGTCCCATGGAAACTTCTATTATTTTCCTGAAATGATCTGCCTGAAACCAAAAGATGATACCTCCTTCATGTAGCTTTGAATGTGTTCCCAGCTGGGACTACATATTTGTTTATATTTGTAGCCAGAGTGGTTGACAGTCATTTAAGCTGCATTAGGATTCTTGGCTGTAACCTACTCCTCTAATTAGGCTTGTAATTTCAGAGCAAGGAAAAATTGATTCAGCCAAGACATCCTGTACTGGGAGCCCAGCCATAAGATGGACTCAGTGTCTCCCTCTGTTGTTTTCTTTAAACATGCTCATGGGACATACCCCACCATGCCCAGCAGAAAGCAAAACCTCATGGCTACTCACAGGCTCCTTGAAGGAGGCTGCTGCTCCATTCAGGTTCACAGCTTTCTTGTTCCTGACCCTTTCAGTGGCAGAGAACAAGGACAGACTCTGTGGGTAGAGACCCTGGGCTTGAAGAGGGTCCCTCTAGCCTGTCCTCTCACAAGTCTCTTGAGTGAAGCCATGACTTGTCAAGGAGACCCCTCTCTTGGTGTTCCTTCCTCACTCCCTCCCTTCCTTCCTATTTTCCTTCTTTCTTTCCTTTTCTAATACAAACATAATATAATAAACCTAAAGGGTTTGCTACTACTATACCCATTTTAAAGGCTAAATTTTTTAAAAATAGGAGACAACTTGGTCTGAAAGAAATTAAACAATTTAACCAGTGATGGTTCAGGTAATCACCTGTGAGTTGGGGTAGGAAGCAGGTCAGTCTGACTCTGGAGCCCACACTCTTAGCCATCTTGCTTTACCACCCCTTGTTTTGAAAGAGGGTCCTGGGCTAATTGCCTTGCAGAACCTGAGAGGGCCCATCACTGGGAATTCTCCCTCTCCGTCTTATTTTAATGGCACACAGGGAAACCTGATTGCTTGGGCTGATTGGGACATGAGTGCTGGAGAAGAGGCTTATTAATGGAACAAGGTTATTCTGAGGTCCTAGGAAAGCCTGGGTCATCTCCAACTCAAAGCCATCATGAGCATAATAGCCACTTCTTTTCAGGATGTTATTCAATATTCAAAGTTGAGTTAAAGGGTAAAAAAAAGCAACACTACATTTCCAGAGAGGGGTAAAAAGGATAAAAGATCTCTTCTTGCCTGTAATACTAGTACATCTTCTCAGGAACCTAATTTGGACTCAGGGCTTCCGCATTAACTATACAAATGGAATTAAAGACTTGATTCCATCAGGGAACATAAAATACTTAAAAAATTGCTTCAGCTAAATGACACATTATTCATAGTAATAAGGGGTGGAATTATACAGTATTTAGATGGCCCTTTATTTGCAGAGAGTCTTTGATGGCTTCACACATATTATAATCCTAATATTTTGTGCATTCCCATTTGTCAGGCCTTGGCAGCATTTAGACATTTGTGATTAAATCAGTGCTCATGGAAGCCCAATGTGGATGGATGCTTCATCCATTCATAGAACATTTGCCTTCCCAGCCAAGGACCCAACACCCAAATCTTCTTGACCATCAAAATCTTCTGCAGGCTCTTTGGGGTCATGAGCCCTAGAACCAGTTGTCTTCTGTCAGTGGAGACTTTACTGATATCCTGGCTCATTGAAATAGATTCTGCTTGAGACTCTTCTGTTTCTATTAGCTGCAGATCCTTTTCTTGACTCTGTTTCCATAGTTCAGTGCCTTTAAGTAAGTTCAGTCTTAAGATACTTGAGCTTTCATTCACCAAATCCTGACTACAGGCTGACCTGGAATTAATGCAGAGTAAATTATAATTTATTACAGATAATATTTATCCACTACTTTCCACTGTAGGTCCATATCTGTTACAGCTTCTCCTGTTTTATGAATGAGATAATGATGGTGATGATGATAATCAAAAAGAGAATTCATTGAGTACTTAGATATCAAGTGCTTAATTAAGTACTTCACTTACACGTTCACATTTACCCCTCACAAGAAACCTGTGAGGTATTATTACTATTACTATCATTCCCATTTTATAGAGGCAGGAGCTGAGGCCAAGTTCACATAACCAGCCAGTGAACCTGATGTTCACACCCACATCACTTGACTCTTATCCATGCACTGAAACCATGATAATGCTTGTACAAACCTCATTTGCTCCAGATCTCTTGAGCCATGCTAACTGAGAGTGCTATGCTGGGTTTTTTTAACTGTTGTCTATCTTAGTGTCACCTATGACTTGTTTAGGAATCTTTTGTATACTCACATTGCCGTGATGTTGAAAGCTCAAAGTCAGAGAATTATTCTCGGCCCTTCAGTCTCCTCTCTGTTCCCTCTCCTCTTTATTTTTCCCTTTCTAGAATGATGGTCTGAGTCTCAGTTCTGTGGTTCTCTTTTTTATAATATAATTGAATTTTCTTCATTTTACAACCAAACTCCTCCTACACCATGTCCTAACAGCAGTATCGTGGGCTGTGGGGATTGTTATTGGTTCACAGGTTGGTTACAATAAATTAGCATATGGCCAAGAGACCCAGTTTTTCTTCTTAAGAAATATAAATCACTGAGGCCAAGGAAATTCTGCAAAATATAACAAAGTTTACTTATACTTCTTGTGTCCTCTCGCCTCTGGCCTTTCCAGTGTCCCCAGATCACGCCTCTCATGTAGGAAAGTGGCCAGGGATATTGGCCCACACCGGGTGTTGGTAACATGATGTGGTCCCTCTGTCAGCACTAAAACATATGACTGTAATGTTTCTCAAGTGGTAAATTTTAAAGTTGAAACAATAACAGCTAACAGGTATCATGTTCCTACTTAGTTCTACCATGATCTTCCCGTTTCATTCATGTGTCAGTGTATGACACATGCGTGACTCCGCCTTACTAGTGGAGATAGTGAGTTTGCCTTCTGTGTCACAGCTAGTAAATGGGAGAAATGAATTCAAATGCTGGTCTGTTTCATTCTAAAACCACACCTAACCTCGTGATCCACCCAGGTGGACACCATAGTTGTGAGCAGGAGACCCTTCCCTATGATGCTCAGTTAGAAGCACCAGCCACTCTGCCTGCACACAGGCTGATCCTGACAAAGGAGTAGCTGGGATCCCCTCTCACACCCACAGAGACGATGTTTCCCTCCCATCTGTTGTGGGCGCTTATCAGGTGACAGGGAGGGTGACAGTGAGTGTGATTCCTGAATCCTGGCTGTGACTGAGGAATCAGTCCAGGGAATCCTCAGACCCGGCTCTCCTTTGGGGACAGAATTAACCTCTTTCCTTCTTCCATCCTCAGTAGGAGAGGAGGGGATCTTGCACAAGGAAGGCAAGAGGACTCATTTATTGACTACCTACTGGATGCACACTCTGTGCTTGGCTCTTTCAGATTTGGTTGGTTTTTATATGCTAGCTTGGCTGAGCTATAATACCATTATTAAGTCAAACACTATCAGATGTTGCACTGAAGGTATTCTGTAAATGTGATTAACATTTACACTACGTTGATTTTGAGTAAACCAACCTTAATAATGTGGGTGGGCCTTGTCCAATCAGTTGAAGGCATTAAAAACAAAAGCTGAGATTTGCCAGAGAAGAAATTCTGCCTCAAGACTTCAGTATCAACTCCTGCTTGACTTTTCCAGCCTGCCCTATAGATTTGAGCTTCCACAATAACTTGGGCCAATTCCTTATAAACAAATTATTTATCCATTTAATCTATATCTATAATGTGTTATATGTTTCAGCCTGAGAATTTTGCAGCTTTCAAAAGCTCTCAAATGGGAGCTGCCAACCCTGGAAGCAGCAGTGCTTCCTCTGCTTTGCCTCTGGGGCTATTCTTTCATTTCCAGCACCCCTTGGGCACTTGTTAGTTGTCACTGTCACCCTGCTCTGGAAGTGAGAGGCCAGATGGTTCTGTGTTCTTCCAACTGTCAGTTCAGTTCAGTTCACTTGCTCAGTCATGTCTGACTCTTTGTGACCTCATGGAGTGCAGCACACCAGTCTTCCCTGTCCATCACCAACTCCAGGAGCTTGCTCAAACTCATGTCCATTGGAGTCAGTGATACCGTCCAACCATCTCATCCTTGTCATCCCCTTCTCTTCCTGCTTTCAATTTTTCCCAGCATCAGGGTCTTTTCCAATGAGTCAGTTCTTCGCATCAGGTGGCCAAAGGATTGGAGTTTCAGCACCAGCATCAGTCCTTGCAATGAATATTCGGGGTTGATTTCATTTAGGATTGACTGGTTTGACCTCCTTGCTGTCCAAGGGACTCTCAAGAGTCTTCTCCAATATCGCAGTTCAAAAGCATTAATTCTTTGATGTTCAGCCTTCTTTGTGGTTCAACTCTCACATCCATACATGACTGCTGGAAAAACCATAGCTTTGACTATATGGACCTTTGTCAACAAAGTAATGTCTCTGCTTTTTAATAAATAGCAGTTAGTGTCTGCTTCCAACTATACCCCCTCTGAATACGTAATAACACGGTCTGGCTGAGCAAGTGCCACAGAAGCCTGGGGTTTGTGTCACTGTAACACTATGCAGTGTGGACCCTTGAAGAAGAATGGGACTGCCCACATGGTCTGCACCCTATCTTTAGTGCAGATGGGATCATCATAGGCAAGTTGCTGTCCTTCATGGAAAACACCAGCCAGGGAGGTTTGTGATACTTTCAGAGCCTCCATCTCAGGGCTTTAGATTTTTGTAGCATCAGACATTTGTAGCAGGGAGTCAAATTTAATCGGTTTCTCTGTGACAGATTTAAAGTCCATCAGGTCCTGGGGAAAGATCATCCGAAGAGCCAGAAGATGAGCTCATTTGCCTCTCCTCAAAGACAAGTTAGTGAAAAAATTCAACAGAGGAGTGTTTAGCAGGTGGAAGCTCATAAATCTGTCAGCAAACTTTACTGACCATATACAGGAAATTAGGCGAGGCTTTTTTTTCCCTTACCTCCAGTGTCATTTTGAATTATGCACTCTGCATTATGGAGAGACCAGCTTCTTCTTGGCTGCTAGCCAGACATTTGGAAGACAGGAATTGGTTTTATTTTTCTATCAACCTGTTTCTGATTCAGATTTTAGGGTGACATATCATCAGTATCAGGTTAAAAAAATAATCTGTTGTAGGTCAACCAACCCACTTTCAATTATACTCAACGGCATATAATTGGTGATATTGACAACCCACTGGATTGCATTGATTTTCCCATCAGAATGGAAAATCCTGGAACACTTTTCTTTTTCATTCCACTACCTTGTTAGTTATGAAAAATTCTCCAAGGTAAAAATTATTTTATTCATAAATTCTTTAAATCTGTCTATGCCGTTTTCTTGAAAGACTTGACCGTAAGTGTAAATAATTTGCCACATTGCATGCTGACTGTGCAAGACCTCCACCCCATCTCATTCTCTCTGGTTCTGTAGTGACACAGAGATGCTCAGCTGAGGGGTGAGTAGGAACTAGAATCCCACACACACACTCCACTTGCCAAGTTGTCCACCTTGGGGAAGGGGCATGTGTGCATGCTAAGTCGCCTCAGTCATGTCCAACTTTGTGCCACCCTATGGACTGTAGCCCGCCAGGCTCCTGTGTCCATGGTATTCTCCAGGCAAGAATACTGGAGTGGTTGCCTTGCTCTCCTCCAGGAGATCTTCCCAACCCAGAGATCGAACCTGCATCTCTTATGTCTCCTGCATTGGCAGGTGGGTTTTTTACCACTAGCACCACCTGGGAAGCCCCTAAGGAAGGGACTGCTGCTGCTGCTGCTAAGTCGCTTCAGTCGTGTCCGACTCTGCAACCCCATAGACGGCAGCCCACCAGGCTCTCCCGTCCCTGGGATTCTCCAGGCAAGAACTCTGGAGTGGGTTGCCATTTCCTCCTCCAATGCATGAAAGTGAAAAGTGAAAGTGCAGTCGCTCAGTCGTGTCTGACTCTTCACGACCCCATGGACTGCAGCCTACCAGGCTCCTCTGTCCATGGGATTTTCCAGGCAAGAGTACTGGAGTGGAGTGCCATCGCCTTCTCTGAAGGAAGGGACATCTTTCTCCAATTTACATGAGTCACCGCTGGTGGTGGTATATACACCGTTATATTTAATCTGCATGAATATTGCACAAGATGGAGTTATGAATGTGGAGAGAGGGAAGATTAGCATACCCTGTGCTGTAGGGTTGGCATTGTTGATATCAGTATATCAGGACTCATGCTATTTAATAGACAGACAGACATAGTCATAAATAAATGTAAGAGAGTATGTGTGTGCACTGGCATGCAATTTTTTTTACTTAGAATAAAGACAAACTAGGGCTTAAATCTTACTACCTTATCCATGTGTTTTATGGTTTTGATCAAATCACTTACAAATTGTAACCCTTATCTCCCTTGTCCAAAAAAAAAAAAAGTAGAAATATAAACAAAAAAAGGAAAGGAAGATGAGGGCTGGGGATGGTAGTAATATCTACCTAACAAGGTTAATGTGAAGATTAAATGAGATACAGCATGCTCACCACAAAGCCTGACACATGGTATATAACCCCAACTATGGCTCTGTGTGTGTGTGCTCAGTCACTCAGTGTCCAACTCTTTGCAACTCCATGGACTGTAGCCCACTAGACTCCTTTGACCATGGAATTTTCCAGGCAACAATACTGGAGCAGGTTGTCATTTCTTTCTCCAGGGAATCTTCCTGACTTGGGTATCAAACCCACGTCTCTTCCATCTCCTGCATTGGCAGGCAGATTCTTTACCACTGCGCCACCTGGGAAGCCCCAAACTATGGCTAATGTAATCATATTGTTACTAATTCATTATTATGATATAATGTTTATCTAAAATAGTTAAAAATAGATGTCTGTCCAGGATGGGTAGCTTCCACCATGACCGTTGTTTACCCTATTTATTTTCTCCTGGGATGCCTAATTTAATATAAGTAGAACCACCAAAATTGAGCCAAGATTTCCCCAGGGTTAAGGGCTGCCCTTAGGAAAGCTGTTCTTTTCAATGAGTTGGACAGAGCCCAAGTGATTGTGGCAGTGTTAGACCAGAGCCTGGATCAGCAGAGCAAATCTGGTCATGAAATAACCCACAATGTCTGTTCCCACTGAGGCCCTGCATGGCTGATTTCTGCAAAAGAGGACCCATCTTATTTCCTCCAGTCAATCGCTCATTTGTAGTCATGAGCATCCCCATCATCCACATCCCTAATTTCATGAAATATGTTGAAATGACTTTTGTTCCTGAGGCCTTTCATCAGGAGGGTAGGACTAATTTCACCTGAATAGGGAGGATCACGATGACAAAGCACAATGAACCTCTGACCTCCTTGGTTCAGCCAAAGCACTGATGTCCATCACAAGGCAATGACATCTTAAGTCCCAGGAGGAAAAAAGTCCAGATGAAACTTCTGCAAAGGAAAATGACCAGCCATCAAAAGTGGTGGTTCTTAGTTGAAATACATATCCTCCCACCCAAGGTAGACAACATAAACAACTACATTTTTAAAAGGAGAGTTTTTAAAGACTTTCCTTATCTTCTGCTGGGTCTTTAACGGAACAGATACCTGACAAGAAGCCTGGGATAGGACTGACACAAATGCCAGAGTTCTGTGGCCTCGTTGATGCAGAGAGCATTTAAAGAAGACCATCAGGAGGGCTTTGCATGTTCTAGACAACTGCAATCCGGAGACTTATTTAAAGTAATGTTCTTAGATCACTTGAAGAGTCTTTAAGCACTTGGTATACTGATTACACTCTTTAGATTTTCTTTGAACCAAATTACAGCTTAAGAATTTCCTTCATAAACATATAATTACTTTGGGGGGAAATCATAACTAAGAAAATAATAATGAATTATATAATAGGCTTTCCAGGTGGTGCTAGTGGTAAAGAACCCACCTGCCAATGCAGGAGACACAAGAGACACAGGTTCAATCCCTGGGTGGGAAAGATGCCCTGGTTTAAACATACAGTGAGCCTAATTTACTCCAAAAACATTCTTTTTGCAGAAGCAGTGCAAATGGAAGGGAAGGAGGGAGAATTCTGAGTAGAACTTTAAATCAGTTTAGTTCAGTTATCTGTTCTTGCTAGATAAACACAACAGAACATAATAATTTACTTAAATATATCTGTGTGTATGTCTGTTTGTAAGATAGATAAGTAGATGGATAGATAGACACTTTGCCAATTGAAACAAAGATAAAAAAATTATAAATTTTACCTCCAAGTTGAACTAAGGCAAAATCAGGTTGGGATCACTGTTTCTTGTCCCCAGCTGCTCATAAACATTGTCCCTAAGAGCCTAAATGCCATAGAAAGGTTATTTTCCTTGTAACTTTTTCCCTATAGCAAAAAAAAAAACCTTAAAATTTAGTGATTTAGAACTTGTCCAATTTAAATCTGTGGTTACTAGTTGCCTGGTGTATTAGAAATCAAGTATATTGGTTTTTAATTCATCCCACCACTCCATGGTCTCCCTTCCTTTGTCTGGAAAACCTGGAAATCTGCTTAACTCATGAAGTCAATACAGTTAAATGAGAATGGACTTTTAGACTGAAAGTATCACTAAGATGTCAGCAACTCATGTGGGGTTTAATTCAACGAGAACATGTATAAAATACTTATACCCAAAAATGAAAAGTTTTCAAGATTATTTCACTAAAGGAGGTGCTCTCAATGGGACATTTTTGATAATACTTTGTTAATCAGTGTTTTGCCTTTTAATTATACCAGTAAATCACATACATGTGATCCTTTTCACAAATTCAAATTAATCATCATTAAGTTGGCAAGCCCCAGATTTGGAAATCTGTATCAAGCAAATGTTTCCACCACCTTTTAGAAAGAACATTCTCTATATACATCTTCTGAACTTCTTTTTTCTGGAGTCTTCTCTAAGTAGAGAAGGTTGGGATAACTGTGTCCTTACTCATGAGTTCACTGCTTTTCATAGCAAAATGCATTGTCACAGATTCTACACTTTGGATTTGAGCTTTCATCTTGAGATCTTTCATTAACAATTACTCAATGTCTGGAAGTGTAATTATGTGTCCGGAAAAGAATCAGTAACCCTGCCATGCATCCAGTCTTCTTCCTGTATGAATATCCAGTGTACTTTATTTAAGTAATATGAAACCTCATCTTCTAAAATCTCTTCCCAAAATGTAATTACTTAGAGTTTATGTGGGATTGGATTGGAAGTTGCAGGGGACAGAAGAAAGGTAACTGTCAATTATTCATGCTAATAATAAGTTATAATAAAGATATTTTTGAAGCTTAGAATATAGAAGGAGAGATGAGCTCTACTTACAAAACCAGTAATAAAAATAAGACAGTATATAATCAGAAGATCCAGTGGGAGGAAGAAATAGATCAGAAAAGAACATGACACTTGGGGAAAGGGAGACAAGAGGTAAGTAAGCCCTATAAGGTGAGTAGGATTTAAATACAATAAAATATAAAAAGAACACTGTTCAGATTGGGCTTGAGGAAGGTAGCTACAGCAACAAATTTTTTTTGTGACTTTGGCTGAGTATATGTAGTTTGCTACTCTTCTTCATTTTTTCTTTGCTTGGTAGTAAACTCAATTATGTGAGTGATGTAGGTCCTTCTTGTTTTTATGTTGTTGTAATCAGCACTTATTGTTTGGTCTGATTCCAAAGTACTTTCTCCAAGGAAAAGTCTATTCTTGAAGCCTTTCTCTCTCCACATCCTTAAATTCATGTTTTGTAAACAGATACCATTTGCTAAACAGATACCCAATACCCTGTCCTCCTGGCCACATTCATTGGTCCAGAAATGAGTGCATGGCCCAAGCTGGCTCAATGAGTCTTTTCCTCCTGGATATCTGGGCTTGGAAGCAGAAGGAATATTTGGCCAGTTTCTCTCTGGTACTGAATCCATATGGTGTAAAGCTGGGGAGATCTTGGTAGACATGTTTTTGGCCACATGGAGAAAGTTACTCTGCAATAGAAGAAAAGAGGCTGACACGACACAAAGAGGAAAATGAGAGAGAGGAAGAACATCCCAGCGGTTCTATTATCATGGAGGTCTGATCATAACCTTTTTCTTGGGTTCTTGATCCAGTATTTTCTGATGGAAGCATCACAATTTTGCTGTGGCTTTGTCATCCTCTGCCAAAACATCCTAATATCTTGTGGCCATCCTAATGGGTGACCACAAGAAAACAGTTCCCCTGACCTCTATAATAACCCAAAAGGGGAGAACTTTTGTGGGATGGGGTGCTACTAGGTGTGATGATTTTTGCAGAAGTGAAATAGTGAATGCCAAGTGCAAGCTGTCTATCTCTGGTTCTGTGACTTGAATCATCAGAGCAGGAAAAGAAAAGTTGGCCACCAAATTGTGAATACATTTTTGGCTCACCCTACCTTAGGATAGCTCAGTTGGCAAAGAATCCACCTGCAGTGCAGGAGACCCCAGTTCGATTCCTGGGTTGGGAAGATCCACTGGAGAAAGGCTAGGCTACCCACTCCAGTATTAGTGGGCTTCTCTTGTGGCTCAGCTGGGAAAGAATTTGCCTGCAATGCGGGAGACATGGACTCAATCCCTGGGTTGTGAAGATTCCCTGGAGAAGGGAAAGGCTACCTACTCCAGTATTCTGGCCTGGAGAATTCCATGGACTATATAGTCCAGGGGTCACAAAGAGTCAGACACGACTAAGCAACTTTCACTTTCATGCTTAGACACCAAATAATGTTCCCAGGGATGCTGCAAATTGGTATTTACACATGATACTGTGAACTCTACAAATAGAAGAATGAGTGAGTGAGTGAAAGTCATTCAGTTGTGTCCGACTCTTTGCAACCCCATGGACTGTATAGTCCATGGAATTCTCCAGGCCAAAATACTGGAGTGGGGAGCCTTTCCCTTTTCCAGGGGATCTCAATCTTCCCAACCCAGGGATCAAACCCAAGTCTCCCACATTGTGGGCAGATTCTTTACCAGCTGAGCCACAAGGGAACCCCAAGAATACTGGAGTGGGTAGCCTATCCCTTCTCCAGCAGATCTTCCCGACCCAGGAATCAAACTGGGTCTCCTGCATTGCAGGCAGATTCTTTACCAACTGAGCTATGAGGGAAGCCCTATAGATAATGCCTCCCAAAAAGGCCCAGCATAGGCTTCTGGAAGCACAAAACAGAATTATTGTAACTCACTACAGATGACCAGAAAATGTCAACCCAGGAAGAGTGATGGTGGAGAGAAACTTCAGTATAAATAATTGCCCATCTTTATAAACTTTTATAAGCCTTTCCAAAAGATAAATATAATTCAGAGGTCAGTCCAGGCATTGAGGAATATATGTTATTTATGGAGGTTGACAAGGAACTTTTGGTACCACAGGGAGGGGAGGAGTAGAAAATAAAAACACAGTAGTACTCTTATACTTTCATTTTTGAAGCAAAATCATAATGAGGTGATACATATAAAAATTTCTCAAAATAAATGAGAGATGTTTGGTAAATAACTTTACACTTATTTGCCACATGGCCCATGGTATACTATTAAATATTATTTTTATTAACCATTTATGTTAAAAGCATTAGTTTTTTAAATATAAATCTTTAAAATATGCCATATCTTTCTAACTCCTTTTGGTATTGTCACTATATTTTTTTCATAACCTGGTACCCACAGGAAAAAAAGAGATATGCCAAGCTTCTCAATTTCTGAAAAGCATAATTCTTATAGCTGGAGCCCCAGCACCTCTTAGGGCCATGAAAGTTCTGAGTGTGATTATTTGTTGAGAGTAGTTTAAGCTAGATGTCACACAGGTGCTCTGGGATTATACAGTTGGATGCTTATGAGTCTCCTGTGAGCTGGACACATAGATTAAATAAACCAGGTTCACATAAAGATTATATAAACCAGGTTTAGAGAGGACACAGGCTCTGAGAGTTGGTGATTAGTCTAAGTCACACTTTGTGGGCATACAACATTGTGAGGGCAAAGAAAAATACATTGTATCATTCAAATACTTTGGAATGTATTGACATTTTTATGGGACAAAATGTGGTCCATCTTGGCAAATGTTCCATGTACACTTAAAGAAGTAATGTGTACCCTGCTACACATTGTTAAGTGAAGTGTTCTATAAATATCACTCAGGTGAAGTAGGTTGATGCTGTCCATCAAGTCTACTATATCCTTCATGACTTTCTGCCAATTTTTGTATGAATTATTGAGCTAGGGATATTAAAATCTCCAAATACCATTGTGCCTGTTTACCTTGCCTAACAGTTTTTGCTTCATGTATTTTGAATCTCTGTTATTAACTGCATAAATGTTTAGAATTGGAATGTCTTCTTGATAAATTGACCCTATTACCATTATGAAATGAACTTCTTTATCCCTGATATTCTTTGCTGTGAAATCTATTTTTGTCTATATTAATATAGATGTTCCAACTTTCTTTTGATTCATGGCATGACAGGCCACAGACTGGAAGGAAATATTTGCAATGCATATGTCTGATAAAGGACTTGTATCTAGAATTTATAAAGAATTCTCAAAATTCAATACGCAGAAAGCAGACAACCTAATTTTTTTAATAGGAGAAGTTTTAACAGATACTTCACCAGAGAAGACACACAGATGGCAAGTATCACATGAAACAATATTCAGCATCATTAGTCATTAGGGAAATGCAAACTAAAACCACAGTGCAATCCCAGTTCACACACGTTAGAATGTCTAAAAGTAAAAAGACTGACCATATCAAGCTGGCAAGAATCTGGAGGAGCAGAAATTCTCAGTGTACTGCTGGTGGGAATGTAAAATAAGACAACCACTTTGGAAAATGATTTGGCAATTGCCTACAAAGTTAATCATACACCTACAATACAATGAAGCTGTTCCATTCCTGAATCTTTTTTTTCTTTTTTTTTTCCTTTACAATATTGATTTTGCCATACATCAACATGCATCCGCCACGTGTGTACACATGTTTCCCATCCTGAACCCCCCTCCCACCTCCCTCCCCATACCATCCCTCTGGGTCATTCCTGAATCTTTACCCAAAAGAAAAGAAAGTATATGTTCATACAAAGGTTCAAAGTAGCTTTGTTTGTAATAGCAAAAAAAATGGAAACAACCCAAATACGTATCAGCAGATCGATGATAAACTGAGGTAGATGCAGATAAACTATTGCTCAACAGTTTAAAGAAAGAGATGAGCTATGGATATATACAGCAATATGGAAAAATGACAAAATAATTATGCTGCGTGAATGGAGTAAGACAAAAATAGTACATGCTTTATAAGTCCATTTATATAAAATCGAGAAAATGAAAGCTAATCTAAAAGGACAGAAAGCAAGTTAGTGGTTGTCAGAAGATGGGATTTGGTGGGGAAGGATAAGGAAGAGGATTCCAAAGCAACATGATGGATGATTTGGGGTTGAAGGATATGTTCATTACCTTGATTGTGGTGATGGCTTGACAGGTGTACACATACATCAAAAGAGATTAGGCTATATACTTTACTTATATTCAGCGTATTGTTTGCCAGTTATACTGCAGTAAAGCTGTTCTTCAAAAAGTGCTGTATCTACCCAAGAAAAATTAAAAGTTATGTCCACACAAAGGCTTGTAAACAAATGTTCTTAGCATTATTCATAATCAGCATTATTCATAATCACTAAGTAATTTGGAAAAACCAAAATGTTCATCAATTGGCAAATAGACAAAATGTCATATGTCCATACGATAGAATACAATTCAGCAATTAAAAGGAATGAACTACAGATACATATTATGACATGGATGAACCTCAAAAACATGATGCTCAGGGTTTCCCTAGTGGTTCAGCGGTAAAGAATCCACCTGCCTGTGTAGGAGACTTGGCTTCAAATCCCTGATTTGGGAAGATCCCACATGCGCCAGAGCAACTAAGCCCATGAGCCGCAACTCCTAAGCCTGTGTGCTGCAACTACTGAAACCCACACACCTCGAGCCCCTGCTGCCCAACAGGAGAAGCTGCCACAGTGAGAAACCTGCACGCTGCCACTAGAGAGCAGCCGCCGTCCACCTCAATTAGAGAAAAGCCCACACGGCAACGAAAACCCAGCACAGCCATAAATAAATAAATACAATTATAAATAAAGAAATGATGCATTATTTTTAAAAAGTCACTTATGTTTTTTAAAATGATGCTTAGTGAAAGAAATCAGACACAACAGAATACATATTGTACAATTCCATTTATCTGAAATAAGAAATAAGATGTGAAATGAAATAAGAAAAGGTGAAACTATGAGAGACAGAAAGTAGATTAGTAGTTGCCCGGGGAGAGGATTTGGGAATGGGGATTAATTGTAGATGTTTGTTAACTATCTCTCATGGGATGGGGTAAAGACCCGGATGCTGGGAAAGACTGAAGGCAAAGGAGAAGAGGGAGATAGAGGATGAGATGCTTAGATAGCATCACCAACTCAATGGACATGAACTTGAGCAAACTCCAGGAGATAGTGGAGGACAGGGAAGCCTGGCGTGCTGCGGTCCATGGAGTCGCAAAGAGTTGGACATGACTTAACGGCTGAACAACAGCAGCAACATTGGCTATTACTGAGGTGGTGAAAATGTTCTGAAACTAACTCATGGTGATAGTTGCACGACATGGCAAGTTGACTAAAACAAATTGTTCCAAATTATGGCCTACCCTGTCTCAGTTCTTTCTCCACTTATGGTGAGCTCTCAGAATGGATCTGTGGAACCAGAAGCGAAACTTGAGGAAACTTAACAGAAAGAGCTGCAGAAGTTGAGATAACTGCCTTGAGCCCTAATCACATAACTCCTCTGAGTAATACTGTTACCTTGAAAATGTGATCTTGGAAGATAGCTGTTTGAACAATGAGCACATTATAAGATTATCGCCATGAAAATGAACTGTAGGCATTTTAGAAAATTAAAGGGGAGAACAAACATCTCAATGGTTTCATATGCCAGGTCGGCATCCATCAGAGGATTGTACTACCATCTTAGTATATTAAGAAGTGTAAGTTCTAAAAAAATCATAAGGGCAATGAAAGCCAAGAAATTATAACATAACCTAGGGCTTAATTTTTATGCATGCTATGAAGCTGCAAAAAGGAAAAAGAAGAAGAAGGGCAATTTTTTTTTGTTCTGGAAGTTTTCTTCTCTCTCTGACAGTGAATATAAATTTCACCCTTAAAATGGAAAGGCAGGGATATGGAAATATAATTTTATACACTTTTGCGTTGTCCTATAGGAAAATTTATAGATAGGCAGAGATTATATCGTATCTTACTGGGATTTCTGTCCCACAGAAACAGCAAGGTATTATATTTGTATGCAAAGCAGTGGGGGTCCTAATAGCAGTGCGTTCAGGGAGGGTGAGAGTAGAGTTTCCTCCTCGATGATGGTTGAATTTAACCTCAGCACAGCCTCACTATCCAATGACAGTGATTGACTCCTTGTATCTACATGTAAGCCAGAACTCAGTCATCAGCGCCATACCTAGACAACATTCGCCTCATGGGAATGAAGGCAGATGAGAAGTTTCACTCACAGAATATGTGACAACAATCCTAAGGGGAAAGCCTGGTGAGGTGCCAGTCTTCAGCATCTTCAGGAACCAGGCTCTGTCCTTATCAAGATCTCTGTGATCCTCTCCACTTTGATTACTGCTAATACTCAACTAAGGATATGTAGTTGTATTTGCCTCTGAAAAGAAATGCCTGTCCACAAAAAGTGGAGATGACAGCCGTTATGTAAGAGACAGTGAACACCTTGCCTGTGCTTCAAAGGAATTCCAGCCTGCGATGCAACTGGAGCCTTTACTTTTGAAAATACAAAGAAGTACCAGTGAGCTTAGGTGTGAACATTGCTTGAAGCACTTTAAATGCTACTTAGTAAGGATACAGAATATATCTAAGCATCTCCAGGGCTTTCCTTGTGGCTCAGATGGTAAAGAATCCACCTGCAATGTAGGAGACCCAGGTTTGATCCCCGGGTTGGGAAGATCCCCTGGAGAAGGGAAAAGCTACCCACTCCAGTATTCTTCTGGGGATGGACAGTTTGAGTAACTTTCAAGAGTTTGATTCAAAGATAGATTATCCTGTTCAACGTTGGTCTGGAGCTCACAAAAACGTTGTAGCTAATAATGAAATGGTGGCTAATTAATAATATCTATACAAGGCTTCCCAGGTGGTGCTAGTGGTAAAGAACCTGCTTGCCAATGCAAGAGACATAATGAGATGTGGGTTCAGTCCCTGGGTCGGGAAGACCCCCTGGAGGAGGTCATGGCAACCCACTCCAGTATTCTTGCCTGGAGAATCCCATGGACAGAGGAGACTCTGGTGGGCTACAGTCCATAAGGTTGCAAAGAGTCAGATACAACTGAGGCAACTTAGCACACCCACAGCACATAGAAGGGTAGAACATTCAGCAAACTGATAAACTGAGGAGGAGAAAACATTGAGTAAATTCATGAATGAATGGTCTGCTTTGACTTTTGCCATGAAGCATAATTCATTCATCTGTGTTTGGGTTAATTATAGAAATACAACCTAAGTGGGCTCCTGCTATGAAATGATAAAATGTATGAGGCTAATGCATAAATGCAGGAACACGCACACATTTTAATTCAATAATACAAACTTGCAGCTTTAATTATTAGCAGACACTGATTTAAAAAGGATGATTTTGACCAGTAAAAGTGTGACCAGTAAATTTGCCCATCATTGTTCTCTGCTCTAAATGTAAGAGAGCCATCGGTCTCTTCTTATAATTCTCATTTATGATGCATTTGTCACCTGCCTTCCTGTCTTGTCACTGGCCTTCCTGTTATAGGATGATACCGCTGATGTGGTTGCCATCTGTGTGAGCAGATGTAGCTGTGATGTCTGGTGGGTGTTCACCTGATCTTTTCATATCATTCTCTGTAGCCAGAGCCTCTGCTAAAAAGGCTTTGTTGTAATCAGCTTTGACATTTAGACTTCTAGAGGGCCCAGAACACATGTTCAGATTCAGTTTACTTACTTCCTACCTGTTACTTCCATACTGTATTGGCCTGGTAACCGCTCTAATTTCTCACGTGTTTCCAGCTTGGCCTTCACATCAGAGGCAAGGGGATATCTTTAAGATGTTGCTTCTCTTTTGCCTGCTGCTCACCCTTGATCTGTTTAGATAGAAATGCAATGAGTCAAGTAACCATAGTCCATTCTGTTAGAGTGTAGGCATTTCAGGAAAAAAAGAATCAGAGAGAAGAGCAAATATCACAATGGTTCAGTATAATCCTGATAAGTGGCTCAGGATCTCCTTTTTTTTAAATTGAAGTATAATTGATTTACAATATTGTGTCCATTTCAGGTATCTATTTTATGCATGTTAACTCCATGCTCCTCATTTGTCCCTTCCCCCCACCTACTTTGGTAACCCATAAGTGTGTTTTCTGTCTGTAAGTCTGTTTCTGCTTTGTGTATAGATTGATTTGTATTATTTTTAAGATTACACATGTAGTGATATTACATAGCATTTGTGTTTCCCTATCTGCCTTATTTCACCAACTTAGTATTCCCTAGATCCATCCATATTGCTGTAAATGGCAATATTTAATTCTTTTTAATGGCTGAGAATATTCCACTGTGTTGTGTGAGAGTAAGCCAGTCATCTGCTGATGGACAGTTGTCTCAGTATCTCTCTATAAGTATCAAGAGGAAGGCTGAAAATTAAGCCTGTATTTCACCTTTCAAGAGTAGGAATGACCTTTGTGTCACTCCTTCCTGCAATGAGGTATAATATTAAATAATTGTTATAGTAAATATTATGTTTATATTTATTAAATATATCTATTTTAAGTTATATTAAATAAATATTAGGGTTTGTATGAGAATTTAATGAGGTAAATGCATAGAAAACATCAAGAACCATGTCCAGTATAGAGTAGATGCTCAGTGAATAATTGCTATTATCTTTGTGTAAAATAGATACTTGGCTAGACCATGGCACTGGGATGTGGTCCTGAGGGATAAGGGAAAAATAAAGATACAGACATTGTTAGAACAACACTTTAACCCTCCCTCTGGACCCTGAAGTTTCACTACTCTGACCCCCATAGCCATGCATCAGTTTCCCTGTGGTGTTCTGTTTGCTGCTGCTGCTGCTGCTAAGTCACTTCAGTCATGTCCGACTCTGTGCGACCCCATAGATGGCAGCCCACCAGGCTCTCCTGTCCCTGGGATTCTCTAGGCAAGAACACTGGAGTGGGTTGCCATTTCCTTCTCCAGTGCATGAAAGTGAAAAGTGAAAGTGAAGTTGCTCAGTCGTGTCTGACTCCCAGCAACTCCATGGACTGCAGCCTACCAGGCTCCTCTGTCCATGGGATTTGCCAGGCAAGAGTACTGGAGTGGGTTGCCATTGCCTTCTCCGGTGTTCTGTTTGGGGGAGGCCAAAACCAAATTGACTTAGAGAGGTCATGAGGCTTACTAGCCTCCAAAATTCATTTTTGAGCAGGACTGTCCCAAGATACAACAGGAAGTGGTCATATCCTCATGGAACACACATTCCTCTCTACCGTCTACAACATCACCAGCTTACCTTGGGCCACCACTGTTTGTTCTTCCTTTGTTGTTGGTCCTGGATCCTAAATGCAGGCCATATATGGTGTTCTTTCCTGATACAATTAAATCCCCTTTAAAAAGTTGTTTTCCAAATCCCGTTGAGGGATTTACAATGAACCAGATACAAGATGAGTGTGTCCACAACTTAATAACAAAAACAAAGCAACAACAACAATAATAAACATTTATTGAGTACTTTTCAGGTGCCAGACTCTGTGCTCAGCACTTCCTAGGTCTTATACCATTTAATTTTCATAATCACTTCCCTTTAGTCTTTCTAGAGATATCTTTTTGAAAAAAAAAAAAAAAGCCTCTTTAAAAATTCATTCCTAAAATCCCAGAGTTCCCCAGCTTAACCACTTCTCACAACTATTTTGTTCCATTTTCCATGAACGCCTTCAATTCTCTCCAACTGCAAAGGGAACTGTTCACACTGCAGATGAGCCATGAAAGTTCAAGAAGCTCAAAGTACCCCAGCAGGCAAGGCAAGGCGAAAACAAGAGGCTTCAAGGCACCCAACCTAGCTTTCAGCTCTGTACATGGCCCTAATTGTAGATTTCCCAAAATTGTTGAGGGGAGAGGAAGAGTGAGAGGATAATAAACTAGCCTGTGACCTAAACCACTCAAGTTGGAAGAAGGTCTCATGCATTGGTATGTGGAGAAACTCAGCTTGCTCCCTCAATATAGCCCTATTTCTGTTTATAAAGAGACACAACTCTTTACAAGTATATATTCATCCCACAAATG
The DNA here is from genome assembly GCF_029407905.1 of Bubalus kerabau. Lineage (NCBI taxonomy): Eukaryota > Metazoa > Chordata > Mammalia > Artiodactyla > Bovidae > Bubalus > Bubalus kerabau. The sequence goes on from NC_073645.1 coordinate 32,519,866, forward strand.
TTTCTCTTGCTACATTTCTCTCTGTAAATGCTCAACAACACATATATGCAAAGCCCATTAGCAGAATGCCAGCATAGGCTTTCAAGTTTGTAATTTTAAAAAGCGACAACTAAGAGCTGCTATAACTCATAAAATATTCAATAAGGGATTTTGAGGAAGATTGAAAAACAGGAAGAAAATCTGTGCTCCCAGCAGGCAAAATATTCATGACATTTTTAATAATAATGAAACACAAGACCTTCATAAGGCAAAACTAAAATCTGTTTTGCATGTGAAAAAAACTAGGCTCCATTTAATTTGTTTAGGTTTCTTTGTTAGATTTTATGTTTCTTATTGAAAAGTTTGAGGATATAAAAAGTATAATAGATGATTGAGGGGAGGTGTGGAAGAGGGAGCCAAATGCTCCAAGAAGACTGGAAGAAGTAAGAAGCTTTTATACAAGAGGAACTTCACCCTCTCACTTCATGAATTCAGTTTTGTTTTACTTTAAGAAGGCCAGAAAAAGAAAACAAATATTGGCTGGTATGACTTTATTTATATAATCTGTAATATCCTGGCGAAGCATACACTGAAGAGTGTAGTTTGTGTTACTCATCCTAACTTACAAGGTTCATCGAGCTCACCTTAGGGAGGAAGGAAGAGAGGAAGGAAGATGAGCATTTTTAGTTCTTCAAGGAATTATGATCATTGTCTTCAAATACTAGATGGGTTAGTCGTATGGAAGATGTATTAGACTTGGGATTTCTTTGGAAGGAATGATGCTAAAGCTGAAACTCCAGTATTTTGGCCACCTCATGTGAAGAGTTGACTCATTGGAAAAGACTCTGATGCTTCGAGGGATTGGGGGCAGGAGAAGGGGATGACAGAGGATGAGATGGCTGGATGGCATCACTGACTCGATGGACGTGAGTCTGCATGAACTCCGGGAGTTGGTGATGGACAGGGAGGCCTGGCGTGCTGCGATTCATGGGGTCGTGAAGAGTCGGACACAACTGAACTGAACTGAACTGAACTGAACGGTGTGCTTAAACTGTGAGTGGTGTCTGCAGGCATGAGCAGTCAACAAGGAAGAATCCAATATTGTAGCTGCTGGTTTCATTTTATCTTCCACTCAGTTCTAAGGTCCCTGAAGTTAGGATCACATTTTTTTTTAATTCACTACTGTGCTTCCTCTGCCTAAAAAGTGATTTAATAAGCATCTGAGTAGGAGCATAACTTCATGATGGTTAGAGCTGTGCAGGCATGGAAGCAGTGAGCTCTCCATCACCAGTGATGGTCCAGCATTGCTGACACATGTGGGATTAGAGCAAAAATCTGAGCAGGAGGGAGGTCCACTCACGCTCAGCCATGTCCAACTCTGCAACCCTATGGATTGTGGCCCACCAGGTTCCTCTATCCATAGGATTTTCCCAACAAGGATACTGGAGTGAGTTGCCATTTCCTCCTCCAGGGGATCTCCCTGACCCAGGGATCAAACCCACATATCCTGTGTCCCCTGCATTGCAGGCAGATTCTTCCCCTGCTGAGCCATCAGGGAAGCCCATGAGAGAGGGATTGGACTAAAGAGTATGTGATACTTGATTTATTTAATTCTGGTCTTCTAAGCACCCATTCATTTAGAATATCTGTTTTGCCTCTATGCCTTTTTGCCTGTCTACAAAACATTCCTCAAAGAAAAAAATGTAATTTCATGGCCCATGGTGAGGATGGGGAGCTTTTTCCTAGGTCCTTGTTATATTTCCAGGAAATCTGATGACCCTCTCCTTAATTCCCTTCATCACATCACCACCTTCTTGACCAAACCTTCCCCTGTTACCTGTATTTCAGAAGATGCTGGTTATTGAGGCCATGAGAGAAGCCTCACTACCTGGGAGGTTATAGTACTTCCTATATGGTACCTAATTGTGAGACTGCCTTAGGAAATTCACCAAGGAAATTGGAACTCAAAAGGGTCATGTTACTGAACATTCCTTGAGCCTCACTCCTTAGAGCCATGTGACCTCTGCATGTCCTGCGATGCATATATGTGTGTGTGTCTGTGTGTGTGCTTACACACCAAGTTGCTTCAGTCGTGTCTGACTCTTTGCAACCCTGTGGACTGTAGCCCTCCAGGCTCCTCTATCCATGGGATTCTCCAGGCAAGAATACTGGAGTGGATTGCCACACCACCTCCAGAGGATCTTCCTAGCCCAGGGATTGAACCCACATCGTTTATGTCTCCTGCAGTGGGGTGAGTTCTTTACCACTAGTGCCACCTGGGAAGCCCATATGTATTATATATCTGATGCTCCTCCCATGAATCAGTAAAATCAAGAGAAAGCATGAATAACAGCAAGTACCTCAGTGTCTTCTCAGAGTTGGGCTCCCAGCTCTCCCCCTTTAAGAGACAAAATCGTGCCATTTGGGATTTCTAAGTAGAAATACTTTTATATTGGAAGATATGCCCCAATCAGCCACCTAGAATCGTTTGTCTTCCTCAGAGTGACTCTGATTTAAAAACAACCCCTGCTGCAGTTTCCTAATCTACTGGGAAGCAATTGTGTGTCATTTCGGGTGTTCACTTGCTGTCTTCTTCTCCCATCCACATGTTGATTGGTAAAAGTGCAATATTTACTGTTTTCATTTACTCTTAATTTAAAATGTTACTGGCTTTGGGGAGCAAACAGAAATAGCAATTTTCAGGAAACAGTGAGTATAGAATGTTAAATATTTGAGACAGGAGAAACACACAAGGCATCAGAAGAGAATATCTAATGACACAGGGAAACGGAGCTGGTCCAAAGGAATGCCTGTGAGTCTGCAGACTAAATTGGCAGAAACTCTCTCAGAAGAGGAAAAGGGGAGGGACTGCACATACTTTATCTCATCTAATACCTTTTCTAAGGTGTGTCAGACAGGGATTAAATCATCCTGACTTGACAGATGGAAAAACTGAGGTACTAAATAATCAAGCAGTTTGCTCAAGATCATCACTCAGTGACTGAATTTAGAGCATTGATTTTTTTTAAGCCCTTTGGGGTCATGGAAATAAGAATTCTTAGAAAGACTTTCTTTCCAAGGTGTCGTGTTGCTCAAGCTAGTAAAATTTTGTGGTTTATTTCTGGGGATTCCCATATAGTAAGACCTTGTTGTTTATCCATTTTCTATATAATAGTTTGCATCTTCTAATCTCAAACTCCCAACCCATCCCTTCCTCACCCCTTCCCTTGGCAGCCACAGGTCTGTTCACCAGATCCATGACTCTGTTTCTGTTCTGTAGATAAGTTCATTTGTGTAATATTTTAGATTCTAAATATAAGAGATATCATATTTGTCTTTCTCTGACATAGTTCACTTAGTATGATAATCTCTAGTTCCAACCATGTTGCTGTAAATGGCATTATTTCATTATTTCTTAATGGCTGAGCAGTGTCCCACTGTATATATGTACCACATCTTCTTTATCCATTCATCAATTGATGAACATTTAGCTTGTTTCCATGTCTTGGCTATTGTGTATAGTGCTGCTATGAACATAAGGGTACATATGTCTTTTTGAATTACAGTTAGGCTTCCTCATAGCTCAGTTGGTAAAGAATCTGCCTGCAATGCAGGAGACTCTGGTTCGATTCCTGGGTTGGGAAGATCCACTGGAGAAGGGATAGGCTACCCACTCCAGTATTCTTGGGCTTCCCTTGTGGCTCAGCTGGTAAAGAATCCACTCACAATGCGGGAGACCTGGGTTTGACCCCTGGGTTGGGAAGATCAAGATCCCCTGGAGAAGGGTAAGGCTCCCCACTCCAGTATTCTGGCCTGGAGAATTCCATGGACTGTATAGTCCATGAAGTCACAAAGAGTCAGAAACGACTGAGTGACTTTCACTTTCACTTTGTCTGGATATATGCCCAGGAGTGAGATTGCTGGATCATATGGTTGCTCTACTTTTAGTTTCTTTAAGGACCCTCCATACTGTTCTCCGATAGCGGCTGCACCAATTTACATTTCCACCAACAGTGTAGAAGGGTTCCCTTTTCTCCACATCCTCTCCAGCACTTACTGTTGGTAGACTTTTTGATAATGGTCATCCTGACTTGTGTGAGGTGGTTTCTCATTGTAGGTGATATCTCATTGTACTTTTGGTTTGCATTTCTCTGATAATTAGCAATGTTGAGCATCTTTTCATGTACTTGTTGGCCATCTATATGTCTTCTTTGGCGAAATGTCTATTTAGTTCTTTTGCCCATTTTTAGATTGGGTTGTTAGATTTTTCTCATTGAATTGTATGAGCTGTTTGTATATTTTGGAAATTAAGTTGGGCATGGAAATTGCCTTAATCTTGTCGGTGCTTTGTCCTCCCCTGTCCACACATCACACTGGCTAAGGCATAGCCTCTGCCCAACTCAGTCCAAGAGTTGGGACTGGTGGGGTGGCTTGAATCTTCTCTCTCTCTGTGCTATAACATGGGACCCAGATGCCACCAGACAGCTAGTCTCTCTCTCTTTCTGTCTCTCTCCCTCTCCTTTTTATAATTTTAATGCATTTCAGCATCTAAGATGATCTACTGCACCACTTTATTAGCCACAAGCAACTCTTTAGAATTGGTTTTTAATGTCGGGTAGCTGCCAATTGTAAAGTTAAAACGTGTTTGTCTTATTTAAGTAGGGAGAAAGCCTTTATCTGGGGTGAAAGATAATGCTGATGTGAGAGACATAGCTATCCATTGTGATTTAAAGTAGCTGCATTTATGAATGAGAGTAAGGACATGCCTACTTCAAGGACTGACCTGCTCTTTAGTGGAGAGTGTGCTAAGAACAAGAGCAGTGGTTATATTTCTTTTGTTAGGCTTTTCAGAGAGTGAGCAAATGTCATCACAGTCACTGAAGGCAACAGGCACTCAAATAGTATAAACACGAATTACTCTGACACGTGGTCAGGCGTGTTCATAATAGAGCCCATCCCCCAGAGGCCAGGTTCATTCCCCGCCAGCACCCACGTGTTCTGCAAAGCCACAGCGTTTGTGCCAGCTCTATTCCCACCTGACTCAACCTGATTTTAGACAGCTGTTGCCAAGGTAAATGAAAAACTAATTAACATGGCCCAAAACAATAGGCAAAAACAAAAAACCTAGACTTTAACCTCAAACCAACCAAATACTGAGCAAGAAACAATCTATAATTATAAAATACAGCCCTTGGTGAATTAATTTAGGTCTATGATTATTTATATATTGAAAGAGAAAGAATATCCGGTTTCCATTTTAAATAAACTGAGACTGACGGCATTAAGTGAGGAGAAAGATTCAATAATTCCTATTGTTTGCCTATGAAATGAATTGGATTTCTACATATGATGAAATGTTCCAATAATCTGATTAATATTCTCCTCTCCTACCCCTCTGAAATAGAATCTTTTGATCAGCAGAGACTAGAGAGGAAGGATATTAAAATGAAAATTTATGCTTGACTACTGCAAGAAAAGCATATATATATATATTTATATACTTATATATATATAAGTAGATTTAGAGAGAGATGCTAACTCTTCTTTAGGGAGTCCATTTAATATCTATTTTATAGATGATCAGCTCCTTCACAGTGGAAAGGGGAGAGAGAAAGTAGATGAGCTAGGGGAGTGGAGTGGAACAGGATTGGCAAATAATTTCTCTCTTTCTATTAGAGTGTAGTTTCTCCAGTGACAACCAGGTTAAAATTAAACATTTATCATCAGCAAGTACAGATGTATTTTTTTCAATCTAAAGTTTTTGATCTGTATTAGCACAGGTCAGCATTTCCCAAGAATTTTCTGCCATAAAATCTCTTTAAGAAGATCTTTTCAGTTATTTATTATGTATCCTCTACTTCAACAGATTTCTACATTTGAAAATTTGGGCTGGAAATATATCTGTTCTTAAGGATATCTTACACTTAGGGTTTTTTTAAATAGATGTCTTAATTAGTGAAAAATCAAGTTAAAGGCTTTGGGTACTTTGAACACTTCAATTCAAATTGTCTAACAGCTTCCTTGGACAGGCGTACACTGCCAACAATGTATGAGTGTTAACTGCATCCTTACAAGCACTGCCCATTCTCATTTTTTTAAAAAATCTTGCCCAGTTTGACAGGTGACAGTGATATCTTCCTGATTGCTTCAATTAGTATATCTAAAAAACTGAACATTCTTTCACATGGTTATTTTACAATTTAATATCCTTCCTCTAATTTTTTAATCATTCTATCGGTGTCTTATTATTTGTTTGTGTGAGCTGTTGTGATAAAAGTATAATAATCTTTTCACATACTTACTGGAAATATTTTTCCCAGTCTACTTAGTAATTAAATGCAATAAGATTTTAAATTTTATGAAGATATTTTTCAATTACTTTTAATAGCTATTACTCCCTATTTTCATTTAATTTTATTTTCTTGCTCTTTTTTCATGATTCTTATATTTTCAGTAATGACTCTGTGCTTTCCACAAATGTTAAAGTGAAAAGCACAACTTGTAAACAACAACAAAAGTCAATTAGTTAGACCAGCTGGGGAATGACTAGGGAACGGAGCGGTTGGTTCAGATGTTGTGTTTCTAAGGATTAACTAGTACCCCTCCACTTTCCTGCTCGCTGAGTGTGAATATCTCTGTCCTGGATTCCACAGTTTTTCAGAATTTCAGTTTGGTATCCAACCTCCATCAGTGGCTCAGTGGTAAAGAACCTGCCTATCAATACAGGAGACTAGAGTTCCATTCCTAGGTCAGGAAGATCCTCTGGAGAAGGAAATGGCACTCCACTCCAGTATTCACGCCTGGGAAATCCCATGGACAGAGACGCCTGGCAGACTACAGTCCATGGTGTTGCAAAAGAGTCGGATATGACTTAGCAACTAAAACAAAACAAATCCAACTTCTGTAGGCAAAGAAAGAGAAGACAGATAAAGAAGAGAATTCTTTAGTGATGACGATCTCTAAGGGCTCCCTCTTTCCCTTCACACCATTGTTTCCTGGCTCTTTCCTCTGACTCTCCAACAAAGAAAGTGTACTATGTTCATTCCCTTCTTCTAAGATTCCTTGGCCTCCTCCTTACTGAGGTCAGATGCTCCCACTGTGTACTCCAGCACAGTACTTCCCTCCACGTAGTCATACCCTCTTTCTGCACTCTCTTTTTACTATTTGCCCTCAAATCACAGCTAGCATATAAGTTCATTGAAGGAAAGGACTACTCAAATGAATAAAGAAAGCAGTGGCTTAATATAAAAACTCAAGAGTCAAGTCTGCGGAGAAATAAAAACACGTTAGATCTCCTCTCCCAAATCCCACATTCACTTCTTGGGGTCTCATAGTCGTCTTCAGGCAGATGATTTAAACTCACAGCCATCAGTATGTCCATCATCCTGTCTAGCATTCTGGCTGATTATTTTAGGACATTCCTGCTAACCACCAATATGCTTCTTGCCTGTAGATTTCTGTGACTCTGGTGGGGACCTGGATTACTCTCTATCTATAAGACTTAGGAAACTTAAGACCCCCAAAAGATCATGACTGCAGCTACTTTGATATGATAATTGCCTTATGGCAATTTGGGGAAGTTATTTAACTCTTCTGAATGTCAACTGCCTTCTTTGCAACTACAGGAATAACAACTACCTCAAACCTTGTTGGATGCTCTTAAATTTTATTATATGAGGTAGCTGTACTTAGTCACTCAGTCATGTCTGACTCTTTATGACCCCATGGACTATAGCCCTCCAGGCTCCTCTGCCCATGGGGATTCTCCAGGCAAGAATACTGGAGTGGGTTGCCATGCCCTCCTCCAGGAGATCTTCCCAACCCAGGGATCAAACCCAGGTCTCCCACATTGCAGACAGATTCTTTACTGCCTGAGCAACCAGGGAAGCCCAAGTATTATATGAGATAAAGCGTATGAAAAAGTCTGACCTGTAACTGGTTCTCAATAAATGCTGTTTCATTTCCCTCCATGGACTTGCACTTGCTACACCTCCAGCAGACAGTTGTCCTAGAATAATCCACTGATGAAAGTTGATAGCCAGACCAGTGGTTGACCATGCCCTTTATCTTACTCCTAGCTACAGGCCCTCAGTTATGGCCCAGATTTAAACTTGCCCTTAGAAGCAGGGATCTGCTTGAAGGACCAATCTGGGATGTGTGTGTGTGTGTGTGTGTGTGTGTGTGTGAGTCGCTCAGTCATGTCGACTCTTTGTGACCCCATGGACTGTAGCTGAGCAGATTCTAATCTTGACACAATCTAGTGCCCAAAGTAGTTTAAACTCTCATGTGGCTTTTATTATAATAAACTTTTTCTCATATCAGATGAATTATCTTACTCTGCCTGTGAGCTCATAAGTAACCTAAAGACTGGGAGTGTCTTAGTCATCTCTTCACACCTTATGGTATCTAGCACAGTGTTCAGTAACCAGAGAGGCATAGTCATACTTGTTGAATTAGATTTCCTAGTCACCCCTTATTTAGAGGTAAGATATTATTCCTCAGTTGGAAAAGTAGTAAAACTGAGTCCCAAAGAATCATCAGCATGGTTGTCTGCCAACCCAAGAATCGGTCTTGAGTGTTCTTCCCTTCCACATGTGACTCAGGGAGCCCATACTGGTTATCTTCAGCCAAATAGCATAACCATAATCCTTCTTTCCAGGGATTGCTGTTCAATTCAGTTCAGTCTCTCAGGGGTTACAGTCAGTCAGTGGCTACAGGGGTTGCTCTAGCATTAATCAAAGAGATACAAGGTGAGTGTCCTGAGAAAAGCATCTACTGTTGAAAAGAAAGGAATGAGAAGAGAAAATCTGACTTCTTTGGAAAGATGCTATCCTATCAGTGTGGCGAACAGCTGGAAGGACTAGGCTCCGTGTCAGGAGGAGAAAGCATGAAATTGTCCAGCTGGGATGGTGGAGGCAGCTGTGGCTTAAGGACCCTGGATCCAGCCAACTCTAACTTCTTGCTGTGTGAGATAGATGTGCTCATTGTTAAAGTCGGGCAGTTTTTTGTAGCAACCCTAATCCCAAGCACCTCCGGGAGATCACAGGGATAAACCTTTTCCTGGAGCAAGGTGCAGCAAAGGTTTTGCGACTGACCTAAGCTGAGGGAGCACATTGGTCACCTGGTCAGTCTTTATCTTGATTTAACGTTTGCACAGGGCACAATGTTTTCTGTGAAATCCTTGCAGCAATGCAGCAATAGAATAAGATTCAAAACATTATGCTCTAAGTATCCATATACCCACCTCCCTTTTGAGTCTCCCTCCCACACTCCATCCCACCCCTCTAGGACATCACAGAGCCCCAAGCTGAGCTCCCTGTGTTATACAGCAGCTTCCCACTAGCCATCTGTTTTACACATGGTAGGGTACATATGTCAACGCTACTCTCTCAGTTCGTCCCACCCTCTCTTTCCCCTGCTGTGTCCACAAGTTTGTTCTCTATATCTATGTCTCTATTCCTGCCTTGCAACATTGTAAATCAACTATACTTCAATAATAATACCTAAGAACAAAAATATGCTTGCCCTTAAGGAAGGGTAAGTCTCCCTGAGAGGTCTGAGATGTGATCTGCCAGTCTGATCCTTAGGTGAGAACAGACCCTTCCATCTCCTATCTGTGCAGCGCTGGGTGCACAGTAGGTCCTCAGGCAACTTATGAATATTGCCTGACTGATCTAATACCCCTGAGACATGTGCTTCCAGGGAGCATGATCCCCAGAAGCAGAGGAGAGAAGGGAAAGTGCAGGAATGAGAGGAAAATTTGTAACCCCACTTCATTTCTGTGCTAAAAAATTCATCCTAGCTTTCACTTTGAAGCATTACCAGACCTCCTTTCAGAAACTGGTAGTGACTTGCACTAGGAGCTCTGAGACCCCACATGTATGTATGAGAAGAAGCATCTCTTCAATTAGACAACCTACGCTGTTCCAAGAACACCTCCCAAACTACCCTCTTAACGTGGGGATTTTTTTTTTTTTTTTTTTTTGGTATGTGTGCCCTGAACAGATTCTTAAATCTGCAAGCATAGAAGAAACGGAGAAACGTGTGTTCGGATGACGAAAATACTCCTTTGTGAGAATTTGAATTTCTTTCAGCTGCTATGTGTTTCCTAAACATCGTGCTGAATTGGCAGACACTCTGACTCAGGCGTTTGTGAAAATGTTTTATTTCTTTAAGGACAAAGTGAGGCCTTGTCTGCTCATTTATTACGTTTTCTTTTTCTGGTATTGTATATGAAGCTCCACAGTGGAATCTCTCCTGACTTTTAATAGGAAGGATCAAGTGTTAGTTGCTCAGTCATGTCCGACTCTTTTCCACCCCATGGACTGTAGTTTGCCAGGCTCTTCTGTCCATGGAATTCTCCAGGCAGGAATACTGGAGTGGGTTGCCATGCCCTCCTCCAGGAGATCTTCCCAACCAAGGGATTGAATCTAGGTATTCTGCCTTGCAGGCAGATTCTTTACCACCTGAGCCACCGGATCAGTTCAGTTCAGTTCAGTGACTCAGTCATGTCCGACTCTTTGTGACCCCATGAATTGCAGCATGCCAGGCCTCCCTAGCTTTGTTCATAGTGATGCTTTTTAAGGCCCACTTGACTTCACATTCCAGGATGTCTGGCGTGTTGCGATTCATGGGGTCGCAAAGTGTCGGACACGACTGAGCGACTGAACTGAACTGAGGCCTCCCTGTGCATCACCAACTCCCGGAGTTCACTCAGACTCACGTCCATCAAGTCAGTGATGCCATCCAGCCATCTCATCCTCTGTCGTCCCCTTCTCCTCCTGCCCCCAATCCCTCGCAGCATCAGAGTCTTTTCCAATGAGTCAACTCTTCCCATGAGGTGGCCAAAGTACTGGAGTTTCAGCTTTAGCATCATTCCTTCCAAAGAACACCCAGGACTGATCTCCTTTAGGATGGAGTGGTTGGATCTCCTTGCAGTCCAAGGGACTCTCAACAGTCTTCTCCAACAGAACAGTTCAAAAGCATCAATTATTCGGCACTCAGCTTTCTTCACAGTCCAACTCTCACATCCATACATGACCACTGGAAAAACCATAGCCTTGACTAGACAGACCTTTGTTGGCAAAGTGATGTCTCTGCTTTTCAATATGCTATCTAGGTTGGTCATAACTTTCCTTCCAAGGAGTAAGCACCTTTTAATTTCATGGCTGCAGTCACCATCTGCAGTGATTTTGGAGCCCAAAAAAATAAAGTCTGACACTGTTTCCACTGTTTCCCCATCTATTTCCCATGAAGTGATGGGACTGGATGCCATGATCTTCGTTTTCTGAATGTTGAGCTTTAAGCCAACTTTTTCACTCTCCACTTTCACTTTCATCAAGAGGCTCTTTAGTTCCTCTTCACTTTCTGCCATAAGGGTGGTGTCATCTGCATATCTGAGGTTATTGATATTTCTCCCGGCAATCTTGATTCCAGCTTGTGTTTCTTCCAGTCCAGCATTTCTCATGATGTACTCTGCATATAAGTTAAATAAGCAGGGTGACAATATACAGCCTTGACGTACTCCTTTTCCTATTTGGAACCAGTCTGTTGTTCCATGTCCAGTTCTAACTGTTGCTTCCTGACCTGCATATAGGTTTCTCAATAGGCAAGACTAAACTCTTGTTTAAGTTATTCAATTTTCATAGTACTAACTTGTGTTTTACTTCCTGTAAGTAGAATAGAGCCCTAAATTCAGGGTTTTCTATTCCTCTTCTCTGCCTCTAGGTTCTATGCTTCTCATGCCCTACTATAGGGTCTTCCAGGTCAGAGAGAAAGGAGAGAGCTTGCCCTGGTGCAGAAATAAGAGAAGGTGTGGAGAGAGGACAGCAGGGACTTAATCTGGCTGTGACCAATAGCCCCCTGAGAGGTGTAGAGAAAAGGACCCTTAGAAATGAAGGATGGGAGCCCTTACTCACAATGGACTGTAAGTAAGAGGAGGTTTGGGTTTTATTCTGCAGATAATGGAGATCCAGAAAGTATATGTGAGCTAAAGGGTAGTCTTGGTTGTGTTTCCCAGAAGCAGACACTGAGAGGAGGATTTGAATCCTAGGAATTTGTTTTGGAGGCAATGCGGCCACAGGAGGGTAGTGGGAAAATGACCCAGAGACAAGGAACAGCCAGCAAAGCAGAGTTGTTGGTTAAACGTACCCCAGAGGAATACCTTTAGAGCAGAGGTGTTTAACTCCTGTGGTTCACAACTAAGGCTCTGAATCTCAATTTTATTCTACCCCGTTGCTGATGGATGAAACCTCAGAGAAGAAAGAACTCCACAGCAGCAGGTAAGTGAAGCATGAAGTCCAGAAAGTTCGAGAAAACATTTCCATTGTCATCCAGAACATTGAAGGGGATTCATGATGCATTTAAGTCCAGGTGTGTAATCAAGGCCACAGGAGCCAGAGACACATGCCATGGTGACACAAGGAAAGAGATGAAAATTCTGGAAGAAGATCGGACTGACTCTTGCCTGTTGGTCACTGCCAGGTTTTGAGAGAGCATATTCTCAGGAGTGAGCTGTAAAGTAAGGGCCTTGTTGAAAACATAGCCAAGCCCCCAGCTTCAGAGGTGAAGTTCATCTTCAGAGCTGGCCACCAAGCCCAGGCTCATATTCCCATGTGAGCTGATGAATTTAGACTCTCACCTTCCTTCTGAAGAAGGTCAGGTTGGTCGAGGAAGCCAGACCACTTAAGCAGTGACAGCACAAAAATGGAGGAACTGTGGGGAGCTCTGCACGTCCTCACTGATGGGGAGTCTCCAGGCTCATTTCTGGGAGATCAAGTGGGACATCCAAGAATAGGCATGTCCACTCAGCCCTCTAACTTCAGGATGACCATTCAATGTAGGGAAATTTTATCAAACTACCTAGTCTTTCTTTTCTCTTTTTTTCCCCAAGAATTCTTAAAGGGAGAGAAGGAAGACAGAGATGAGAGATTTAAGCGTTCAGTGTGATTTTCTATCATATTCTTAAGAAAGTGAACTACTTTAGATACTTTGTATAAGTGGAACCACACAATACTTATCCTTCTGTAACTGACTTACTCAGTATAATATCCTCAAGATGCCTTCATATTGTTTCATACGGCAGAATTTTCTTATTTTTAAAGCTGGATAATAAGTCATTGTATGATTATATCACTTTTTTATACATCCTTTGCAAGGGAAAGGGAAGTGGTTCAACATTTGTAAAGTTTCATTTATGCAAGATGAGTAAATTCTAAAGATCTGAGTTCACAGTTAACATTAGAGTGATGTACACTTAGAATTTCGTAAAGAGGATAGATGTCATGCTAAATGTTCTTACCACAATGAAAAGAAGAAGGAGAAAGAGAAAAATAGAATTCCTTTTGTTATTAAGATTTGGTTTGTTTGTTTTTCCCCCAAGCTATGAAATAACAAGAGTACTTAAAATTTGCCACTGTATGCTGAGTCAGCCACAAATAACAGATGTACCATGAAAAAGAGAGAGCTGCTTTAATTTCTGAGCCAGCTGCTCCCATCACTGGGGCCACTTTGAGGTAAAATGTTCAAAAATAACCCCAATGTCAAGGTCTATGTATGCAAAAATGGCAAACACAGAGCACAGAGGGAAGGAAGCTGAACTCAAGCTAGAAACTCTTAAGCCTTAGATAAATCTCAGGCTTTTTTTCCTATGTAAAATAAAGTGACTTACAGAAATGGAGAAAGCAATTGTGCCCCAGGGTCTCATTACAGGTAAGGATGACCTGATCATATATGTCTGCCCTCTAGGCTTCAGGGAAGCGCTCAGAAATAAACTGAACACGAATCTAAAGTTCTGGCAATACTGAAATAACTTAGATGTCAACAATATGGTCTAGTAAAATAACAGTGGGACATTCTGCCTCTAGAAAAGACAGTGATGATCTATGTTTTTAACATGGAGAGATGCTGCACTCCATACAGTGTTGAGAAAACAAGAAGTAAGAAATAAACAGTATTATAACATTGCATTGGTTTAAAATGCATGATACTGAATTGGTATAATGCATATTTTAAAAATCTGATAGGGAAAACAAAGTGTTAGTGATGTTTAGGTGATGAATGTAGTTATTTTTAATCTATGTGTTATATTTAACTGTAAAAACAGATGTGTAATTTTAAAAGGATAGTCAATAAAGAAATTTTTAAAAAATGTTATCCCTCCCCCTCCCAAACTGTTGAAGTATTGTCCTGGATCAGGGGATTGAAGAAAAGCCAAATATTCCTGAGCAGGAAAGGATTAAAATACAAATTCTTGAAAAATAAAAATTAAGCTTTTCTCTGCAATGACATGTGTTATCTCATGGTGGGATAATTACAAGTCATGGAGAGAAATTGGTACAATTATATCTAATTAGTTCCGAAGGTTATTGTCTATTTCAACCTCTACCTCTGAATAAAATTAGCAGACAGATGTAACCTATGTGAACTTTTGGTCTTCTTATCAAGAATACTACAGGGATAATAGATTAGATAATTGTTCCATCTATTATATGATATATTATTTTCAGCAGTGTCTACTATCTAAATAGCATTGGCATGATAAAATGAAAATCATTAGTAAGAAGAAAGTTCATCATTGTCAGACTTAAATCTATTAAAAAAAGAACAACAGTATGTTAAGTGTTGGCAAAATTATACTGCAAGGTCAATCAATTTCTCTACGGAGTTTTCCTTAGTGACTAATTAGTACAAAAAAATGCCAATTATTCTTAAATATCACAGATAGCGAAGAAAATCGAGGCATGCATGACAGGAAGCAGATGGATCATCTAATTATTTTTCAATTACAGGTGACACATTGGGTACAAAAATCTGTAAGTCATCCATCTGTCCAGCCGTTTCTTATAATAAATAAATACTATATTTCATTAGGGAAGCATGTTATCAAAACCAAAAATAAAAAATAGAAACAGGCCACATACAATGTATACGCCCTGAATGAAACCCTAGGAGGGAAGACTATTGGGCCAGCTTGGGCAGGCCTGTATAGGTGGAGGCTCTAGACACCAGCAGGTGGGTAAGCAGAGGATGGTCAGTTGGCTTTAGACAGGGACTGTTAATGGTTGGGAAGCTTTCTTTTTCAGAGAGATGAAGTCAACCTTAGTGGTCTGGGTGTTTTGTAGCAACAAATATAAATGGCAAGCTATCATCCAAGTTGCTGATGTATAATAAAGTTTTAGAATCTGTGTAACCTTACAGTGCCGTGGAGCTGAAGGAACCAACCTCCAGGGCTGTCATTAAAATTCTTTTTATCTGAAACTTTCATTGAAATAACTGTAAATTCACATGTAGCTCTCAGACATTATACAGAGATTCTTATACACTTTGCCTTGCTTCCCCAAGGGTGATGTGCAAAAGTATAGCATAATAACACACCAGGATAATGACATCAGTCCTATTCAAGTATTTTATTGACTGATTTTTCAGGTTTCCCCAGTGTTTTTGTACTCATGAGTGTATGTGAGTGTGCTTAAATTTTGAAAATCTTCATCCATTGAATTACAAAAGAAAAAGAAAAGAAAGAAAATGAAGTCACTCAGTTGTGTCCAGCTCTTTGCAACTCCAAGGACTATAGCCCACTAGGCCCCTCTGTCCATGGAGTTTTCCAGGCAAGAGTACTAGAGTGGGTTTCCATTTCCTTCTCCAGGGGATCTTCCTGACCCAGGGCTCAAACCCGGGTCTCCCGCATTGCAGGCAGACGCTTTACCGTCTGAGCCACCAGGGAAGCCCCTGGGTTGGGAATCCACCATTGAATTATAAGGTTTTTATTCTCAGGACTAACAGCTGAACTATTTTTTTTATGGGTATAATGATTCTTTAATAATCTTAGAACTTCAGAAATTAGTATAGGTATTCTATAGAAGACAATAAACTAGATTTTTTTTCTGAAGCTATGCACACCCTGAAACTTTTGTACCATTAATATTAGGAATACTATGGTTAATTAAACAGGAATAGCTAGTCACAGGGCTTCCCAGGTGGTGCAGTAGTAAAGAATCCGCCTGCCACTGCAAGAGACGGCAGGAGACAGGTTTGATACAAGGGTTGGGAAGATCCCTGGAGGAGGAAATGGCAACCCACTCCAGTATTCTTGTCTGGAAAATCCCATGGACAGAAGAGCCTGGAGGGCCATAGTCCATGGGGTTGCAAAGAGTTGGTCACGACTGAGCAACTGGGCAATAAGGAGTCCATGATCTGAGCCACTGTCAGCTCCTGGTCTTGTTTTTGTTGACTGTATAGAGCTTCTCCATCTTTGGCTGCAAAGAATATAATCAATCTGATTTTGCTGTTGACCATCTGGTGATGTCCATGTGTAGAGTCTTCTCTTGTATTGTTGGAAGAGGGTGTTTGCTGTGACCAGTGCATTTTCTTGGCAAAACTCTATTAGTCTTTGTGCTGCTTCATTACATATTCCAAAGCCAAACTTGCCTGTTACTCCAGGTGTTTCTTGACTTCCTACTTTTGCATTCCAGTCCCCTATAATGAAAAGTACATCTTTTTTGGGTGTTAGTTCTAAAAGGTCTTGTAGGTCTTCATAGAACTGTTCAACTTCAGCTTCTTCAGCATTACTGGTTGGGGCATAGACTTGGATTACTGTGATATTGAATGGTTTGCTTTGGAAATGAACAAAGATCATTCTGTCATTTTTGAGATTGCATCCAAGTACTGCATTTCGAACTCTTTTGTTGACCATGATGGCTACTCCATTTCTTCTGAGGGATTCCTGCCCGCAGTAGTAGATCTGTTTTAGGTCATCTGTTTTAAATTCACCTATTCCAGTCCATTTTAGTTTGCTGATTCCTAGAATGTCGACATTCACTCTTGCCATCTCTTGTTTGACCACTTCCAATTTGCCTTGATTCATGGACCTGACATTCCAGGTTCCTATGCAATATTGCTCTTTACAGCATCTTCTAACATTGCTTCTATCACCAGTCACATCCACAACTGGGTATTGTTTTTGCTTTGGCTTCATCCCTTCATTCTTTCTGGAGTTATTTCTCCACTGATCTCCAGTAGCATATTGGGCACCTACTGACCTGAGGAGTTCTTCTTTCAGTATCCTATCATTTTGCCTTTTCATACTGTTCATGGGGTTCTCAAGGCAAGAATACTGAAGTGGTTTGCCATTCCCTTCTCCAGTGGACCACATTCTGTCACACAAAGGTCCGTCTAGTCAAGGCTATGGTTTTTCCACTGGTCATGTATGGATGTGAGAGTTGGACTGTGAAGAAAGCTGAGTGCTGAAGAATTAATGCTTTTGAACGGTGGTGTTCAAGAAGACTCTTGAGAGTCCCTTGGACTGCAAGGAGATCCAACCAGTCCATTCTGAAGGAGATCAGCCCTGGGACTTCTTTGGAAGGAATGATGCTAAAGCTGAAACTCCAGTACTTTGGCCACCTCATGCGAAGAGTTGACTCATTGGAAAAGACTCTGATGCTGGGAGGGATTGGGGGCAGGAGGAGAAGGGGACGACAGAGGATGAGATGGCTGGATGGCATCACTAACTTGATGGACGTGAGTCTGAGTGAACTCTGGGAGTTGGTGATGGACAGGGAGGCGCGGCATGCTGCGATTCATGGGGTCACAAAGAGTCAGACATGACTGAGCGACTGAACTGAACTCAAATGAACTGAGCAACTGGGCATGCTCAAGCACACAGGCAGCTAATAATAAGTCATTACTAATGAACATATTGTTAAGAAGAACTGACCCTCTGAATAGAAAGGTTTAAGTGTTATACAGTTACCAGGCTTTGCTACCTTAACAAACCCATTTTGGAGTAGAGCTAATGTTTATTGTTTTGATTAAGATGACTTCACATATTTTATATAAAAAACTTTCAAAAGATTAGCCTTACTTCTGTTGCCCTTTTTAAAATATAGAAGCCTGACAGGAATGGTTTGTCTGTTAGTGCTGTGCTAAGTCACTTCAGTCGTGTCTGACTCTGTGCGACCCCAGAGACGGCAGCCCACCAGGCTCCCCCGTCCCTGGGATTCTCCAGGCAAGAACACTGGAGTGGGTTGCCATTTCCGTCTCCAATGCATGAAAGTGAAAAGTGACAGTGAAATCACTCTTAGCAACGCCATGGACTACAGCCTACCAGGCTCCTCCGTCCATGGGATTTTCCAAGCAAAAGTACTGGAGTGGGGTGCCATTGCCTTCTCACCTGTTAGTGCTAGACTTCCAATATTTAGCAAAGATATGGGCATAGTTTTGGGGTTCAGGATGGGGAACATGTGTATACCTGTGGTGGATTCATGTTGATGTATGGCAAAACCAATACAATATTGTAAAGTAATTAACCTCCAATTAAAATAAATAAATTTATATTTTAAAAAATAAAAATAAATAAATAAATAAATGATTGTCCTATTTTTTGCAGATCTTCCTCATCATTTAAATTATGAATAATGAATACAAAACATAAGACTAATCCACTGGAGTGGGTCGCCATTGCCTCCTCTAGCATGTCTTCTCGACCGAGGGATTGAGCCAGAATCTCCTGCATCTACTACAGCCCAGGATTTATTATTTTATTTTTATTTTTTAATTAATTTATTTTAATTGGAGGCTAATTACTTTACAATATTGTAGTGGGTTTTGCCATACATTGACATGAATCAACCATGGGTGTACATGTGTTCCCCATCCTGAACCCCCCCATCCCATCCCTCAGGGTCATCCCAGTGCACCAGCCCTGAGCACCCTGTCTCATGCATCAAACCTGGACTGGCAATCTGTTTCAGATATGATAATATACATGTTTCAATGCTATTCTCTCAAATCATACCCCCACTCCCTCTCCCACAGAGTCCAAAAGACTATTCTATACATCTGTGTCTCTTTTGCTGTCTTGCATATAGGGTCATCGTTACCATCTTTCTAAATTCCATATATATGCATTAATATACTATATTGGTGTTTTTCTTTCTGACTTACTTCATTCTGTATAATAGGCTCCAGTTTCATCCATCTAATTAGAACTGATTCAAATGCATTCTTTTTAATGGCTGAGTAATATTCCATTGTATATATGTACCACAGCTTTCTTATCCATTCGTCTGCCAATGGACATCTACATTGCTTCCATGTCCTGGCTATTGTAAACAGTGCTGTGATGAACATTGGGATACACATGTCTCTTTCAACTCTGGTCTCCTCAGTGTGTGTGCCCAGCAGTGGGATTGCTGGGTAATAAGGCAGGTCTATTTCCAGTTTTTTAAGGAATCTCCACACTGTTCTCCATAGTGGCTGTACCAGTTTGCATCCCCACCAACAGTGTAAAAGGGTTCCCTTTTCTCCACACCCTTTCCAGCATTTATTGTTTGTAGACTTTTGGATAGAAACCATTCTGACCGGTGGGAGATGGTACCTCATTGTGGTTTTGATTTGCATTTCTCTGATAATGAGTGATGTTGATTATCTTTTCATGTGTTTGTAAACCATCTGTATATCTTCTTTGAAGAAATGTCTAGTTCTTTGGCCCATTTTTTGATTCAGTTCAGTTCAGTTGCTCAGTCATGTCCGACTCTTTGTGACCCCATGAACTGCAGCATGCCAGGCCTCCCTGTCCATCACCAACTCCCAGAGCTCACCCAAAACCATGTCCATTGAGTCAGTGATGCCATCAAACCATTTCATCCTCTGTGGTCCCCTTCTCCTCCTGCCCTCAATCTTTCCCAGCATCAGGGTCTTTTCAAATGAGTCAGCTCTTCGCATCAGGTGGCCAAAGGATTGGAGTTTCAGCTTCAACATCAGTCCTTCCAATGAACACGCAGGACTGATCTCCTTTAGAGTGGACTGGTTGGATCTCCTTGCAGTCCAAGGGACTCTCAAGAGTCTTCTCCAACACCACAGTTCAAAAGCATCAATTCTTCAGCATTCAGCTTTCTTTATAGTCCAACTCTCACATCCATACATGACCACTGGAAAAACCATAGCCTTGACTAGACAGACCTTTGTTGACAAAGTGATGTCTCTGCTTTTGAATATGCTGTCTAGGTTGGTCATAACTTTTCTTCCAAGGAGTAAGCGCCTTTTAATTTCATGGCTGCTATCACCATCTGCAGTGATTTTGGAGCCCAAAAAAAGAAAGTCTGATACTGTTTCCCCATCTATTTCCCATGAAGTGATGGGACCAGATGCCATGATCTTAGTTTTCTGAATGTTGAGCTTTAAGTCAACTTTTTCACTCTCCTCTTTCACTGTCATCAAGAGGCTCTTTCAGTCTTCACTTTCTGCCATAAAGGTGGTGTCATCTGCATATCTGAAGTTATTGATATTTCTCCTGGCAATCTTGATTCCAGCTTGTGCTTCATCCAGCCCAGTCTTTCTCATAATGTACTCTGCGTATAAGTTAACTAAGCAGGGTGACAATATACAGCCTTGGAGTACCCCTTTTCCTATCTGGAACCAGTCTGTTGTTCCATGTCCAGTTCTAACTGTTGCTTCCTGACCTGCATACAGGTTTCTCAAGAGGCAGGTCAGGTGGTCTGGTATTCCCATCTCTTTCAGAATTTTCCACAGTTCCATTTTTTGACTGGGTCATTTATTTTTCTGGACTTGAGCTGCATGAGCTGCTTGTATATTTTTGAGATTAATTCTTTGTCAGTTGCTTCGTTTGCTATTATTTTCTCCCATTCTGAGGGCTGTCTTTTCACCTTGCTTAGTTTCCTTCGTTGTGCAAGAGCTTTTAAGTTTAATTAGGTCCCATTTGTTTATTTTTGCTTTTATTTCCATTACTCTGGGAGGTGGGTCATAGATGATCCTGCTGTGATTATGTCAGAGAGTGTTTTGCCTATGTTTTCCTCTAGGAGTTTTATAAAACAGCTGAACTATTATATATTCTTATAGTTACCCCCCTGTCAGAGTGGGACGGGGTAAGGGAAGGACACACTGAATCAACTCATCAAGTAGCATATACTCATTGACTGCTGACTGTTTTCTCAGCTAAACCTTAGAAATTTGTCCTGTCTTTAAGTATTACATGCTAACAAGGATTTATGGGCAGGTAAGTGCTACTTGCTTTTGCATATATTATGGAGAGGGAAGTTCTACTTGCTCATATATCTGCTCCACTCCCTCCATACATCCCTAAGCTGGTGTATCCTTCACTCTCTGTCCAGTGGCTGCTTTTATTCAAAAACTCTGTCCTTGAAAAATCCAAAATTCTTTGCATTTTATGCACTACTAAGGGCTTAGATTCTGAACTCAGACAGATCTATGTTCAAATGCCAAACCTTTACCTGCTTGGCTTTGGACAATTTATCTAAACTCTTCGGAATCAGCTTCTACATCTGAAATACGGGGCTAATAAGAGCTCTTAGCTCATGAGTTAGGGATAGTAAATGAAACACTTCTTGCAAAGTACTTCCAAGGAGTTTAGCACATAATATGTCTAAATACATTATTGTCTGCACATTATATTAATGTTACATGGCTATGGAGTCAAATAGCTATATTGCATCTTGTTATGATCTCTAATAAACAAGAAAATTTTATTTTGAGAAAAAAGGAGCAAAGTCTTTTATAGAGAAAAGAAATTTTGTGTCATCTGAATACACTGTTTTCTCAGTGCCATCATCTTGGTAGTTTGAGACAAAAGCTTTTCTGAGAGCAGGACATCTGCACTTGTGATTTGTGTGTGGGAAGAAGGCTGGCATGACCGTGATGCACATTTGAACACATTTGAGAGCTCAGTTCAGTTCAGTTGCTCAGTCATGTCTGACTGTTTGTGACCCCATGAACCGCAGCATGCCAGGCCTCCCTGTCCATCACCAACTCCCGGAGCTCACCCAAACCCATGTCCATCGAGTCAGTGATGCCATCCTACCATCTCATCCTCTGTCATCCCCTTCTCCTCCCACCTTCAATCTTTCCCAGCATCAGGATCTTTTTAAATGAGTCAGCTCTTTGCATCAGGTGGCCAAAGGATTGGAGTTTCAGCTTCAACATCAGTCCTTCCAACGAACTCCCAGGACTGATCTCCTTTAGGATGGATTTGTTGGATCTCCTTGCAATCCAAGGGACTCTCAAGAGTCTTCTCGAACACCACAGTTCAAAAGCATCAATTCTTTGGCACTCAGCTTTCTTTATAGTCCAACTCTCACATCCATACATGACCACTGGAAAAACCATAGCCTTGACCAGACAGACCTTTGTTGACAAAGTAATGTCTCTGCTTTTTAATATGCTGTCTAGGTTGGTCATAACTTTTCTTCCAAGGAGTAAGCGTCTTTTCATTTCATGGCTGCAATCACCATCTGCAGTGATTTTGGAGCCCAGAAAAATAAAGTCTGACATTGTTTCCACTGTTTCCCCATCTATTTCCCATGAAGTGATGGGACCAGATGACATGATCTTAGTTTTCTGAATGTTGAGCTTCAAGTCAACTTTTTCACTCTCCTCTTTCACCTTCAAAAAGAGGCTCTTTAGTTCTTCTTCACTTGATACCCAGGATTTCAACAATACAAATATTCGTTTCTGCTCGTTTGTGTCTGCTGTAGAAAGGTCCATACTACGTCATCTGTGCATGGCTGGTTTTCACACGTTCCTAGTCTCTCAGTGTTCGAGGAAAAGCAGCCAGTGACTGCAGTGTGCCCCATGTACCACTAATGGCTCTGGTGCCTCTGAATGGAAGGACGGTGCTGCCTGTGATGTATGAGACTGAAAGGTTGTTGCTGAGCCACGAAAGATGCCAGGATTCTTGGCCTCCAGAGGAGAATAATTCAATCAGGGCTCAGAGACAAGGCTTGGTTGCTCAGAGCTTTTGTGTAATAAAGTTTTATTAAAGTATAAAAGAGATAGAGAAAGCTTCTGACATAGACATCAGAAGGGGCAGAAAGAGTACCCCCCTGCTAGTCTTTAGCCAGATGTTATATAGCTACTAGCAGTCTGCTACTTAAAGAAAGGAAATGTCTCAAAACTCAGACAATGGCACCAGGCCCCTCACCCACAACATGCATTTTAAGATAACATTGGCACCAGGTGAGTTACACCCGGGCCATAATACGATTGACATGAATCTTGAAGAAAGGCAGATTTCCAAACAAATAAACAGTTTCTTTAACATAGATTAGCAGAACAATGTATGAGTATAACATACTGGTTTGTCAAGTTGTTTCTGAGCCTTTAGGAGCAACTGACTTGAAAAAGGGTCTAGGGTAAATACATAGAACAATAACATAGCTTAAGACAAACATTTCCATAAGAAAAATGCATTGGTTAGCTCAAAGTTTGAGAAAAGTTAAGTTCAGGTGGAACCAGATGTCATTATGGCAACACAAAATTTTAAGAGAAACCTCTTTTTAAATTTGTATAGAGAAGGGAGAAAAATATAACACTAGTTTGTATCCTACTGTTGCCTAAGAGCGGAGAGGGCAATGGCACCCCACTCCAGTACTCTTGCCTGGAAAATCCCATGGACGGAGGAGCCTGGTAGGCTGCAGTCCATGGGGTCGCTGAGGGTTGGACACGACTGAGCGACTTCACTTTCACTTTTCACTTTCATGCATTGGAGAAGGAAATGCAACCCACTCCAGTGTTCTTGCCTGGAGAATCCCAGGGACGGGGGAGCCTGGTGGGCTGCCGTCTATGGGGTCGCACAGAGTCGGACATGACTGAAGTGACTTAGCAGCAGCAGCAGCCGCTTAAAGAAGAGATAAAAAATGTCTGACATTTGCAGCCTATTTCCTCCATTTGGAGACCCCTGGGCTTCCTGCCTGTTACTCTCTCAAGACTCTAAAGGTATGATTCATCTTGGACTAAAATCAGGTCCCTGCTGGCATGTGATGAGACAAGAGCACAACTCGGGACTTGCTGTGTCTCTCCTGTGGCAAGTCCTTCCTTCAGTCAGGGGTGAAGCGCGGTGGCAAATCCAGTTTGGAATTACGACAGGGGCTGTGAGGCGGTTCCTAATCCCCTCTGTGCAGCAGTGCTGGTGTGAAACAAGGGGAATATGTTTTATTCTAACCACAACCAGGATTCCATTTAGGGAGGGAAATACATACATGGAAAATCAAGTGTTTGGTGCAAAGTGGGACTCAAGGACCTGGGCATAAGGTGGCAACAAGAATTTCAAAGAAAAGACTCGTGCGCCTCTGGACCCAGGCAGGAAGAGGATGAACAAAGAAGAAATTAGAGAAGAAAATGGGGTTGGGGGCTTTCCTGGTGGCTCAGATGGTAAAGAATCTGCTTGCAATGTAGGAGACCCAAGTTCAATCCCTGGGCCAGGAAGATCCCCTGGAGAAGGAAATGGCAACCCACTCCAGTATACTTGCCTGGAGAATTCCATGGACTGAGGAGCCTGGTGGGCTACAATCCATGGGGTCGCAAAGAGTCAGATATGACTGAGTGACTAATTCTTTCATTTTCACCTATGTGCAAGATAGCCAAAAAGTTCTTTGGAGATGAGAAATTTCCATTTTGTTTGCTCTGTGATGTGAAGGTGGATGTGGCACCCACTCTGTGAAGTTATGCATGTTTCATGTGAGTTGTAAGTGGGAAGTAGATGAGGACTCAATGAAGGAATTGCATTTTAAGTCTGAGTCAGAGTAAGGAACAAGAATATTGAATGACAAATCTAGAGTCCATGATATAGAGGAGGTTACAAGATTATCAGTCTCCTGAGTGTTCTTAAAAATAGCAATAAGAAATTTGGACTTCCACAAGTCATGAAAGTTTATATGTGTATGGCTGCAAATATTTTTCTCAGTCTGTAACTTGTCTTCTCCTCCTTATGTGTGTTTTTCAAGGGAGGGCACATGTTCAAAGCCATCTACCTAGATATCCATGGACAAGGGGCTCCCATGTTTTTTTTCTCACACATCTTTAGTTAGGGGTATGGAATATATCATTGGTTATAAGTATGAGCTTTCTAGACACAGATGGGGAATTCTGAGGAAAGAGAATTGGTTTGCTTACAAGGGCCACTCAGGCAAGTTAGTCACACGAGTCTCCATCTCTGGCTATGTCATGCACAGATGACATCTTTATCCCCTGCCAAGCAATGTGCATAAAGAAAGGCCACACACTTGAAGATTCTCAGAAGTACTACCTGTGCAAATTCTGGGCTCTCAATCCCTGGGAAGCTCAC
This sequence comes from Bubalus kerabau, assembly GCF_029407905.1. Lineage (NCBI taxonomy): Eukaryota > Metazoa > Chordata > Mammalia > Artiodactyla > Bovidae > Bubalus > Bubalus kerabau. Next base: position 32,544,941 of record NC_073645.1, read on the forward strand.
TTGTCTTGAGTTTAGAGCTTAACTTTTTGGTGAATTTTTATACCAATTTTATTGAATTCAATCAAGAAGAAAAGTGCACAAACCTATGATATATGATTCTAACTATACCCAAGTAGTGATTTAGTTTACAGTTTTTCTTTGAGACATAGCTTCTTTTTAAAGTACACATTTATTCATTTATTCAGGTCTCTTGGCTGGTGATTGCCAAGGCCAAGGCCTCTGCAGGGAAGAACATTACTGGGAGAAGGAAAAAAAATCTGAGGAGTTTTGCAAACGCTTGTTAGGTATACAGATTGCGGGTTTTCTGAATGACAAATTGCAATGTCATGGCAATAAACTAGCAGTAGAAAGCACTTCTGTGCCTGTAATTGGAGGATGGTGGACTGGAGGGATTCGGGCACAGTCTAAATGTGCATTGGTCAGTTGCTACAGGAGACTCAGAGGAACTCCGCATGCTCAGTTAAAGCGCTCCACAAAAATCACCCTCCGTTCCGAGTCATGAGACCCGATTCTAGCCCCCAGTTTACTTTTATTACATTTGGTTGTAGGGAAACTCACTTTAACACTAACAGTTCTGTCAAGGCAGCTTTGGCTTGCTATGTGCGTGCAAATGCCTGGCTAAATTGCTCAGCAAATTCATCACTATTCAGAATAGCTAGGAACACTCCTGAGGAGGAAGGGAGGGTAGAATCCATGTAGCTCTCCCTGGTGAGTCAACAAAATCAAGAGTCAGAAACAGCCTTTTAAGAGAAAGTGCAGGTGGGAAGGAGAGCACTCTGGAGTTAGAGAGCAGGGCTTGGTACGGAGAAGAGTACCTTGGCTCCATTTGAGGGCTCCGTGTCTCCAGCACCCACCTCCTTTCATCTCCGCATCCTCACCCCAAAGGTCTCAGCTGCATTTCGGCTTGTTTAATAATACTAATTACTGTCATTTTCTGAAAGGAGTCCTGTTTTTATTTTCACTTCCAGCAACCTTTCTGCCCTCATCACCGTGCATACATTGGTCAGGGCACCAATTGAGATGGTAACCCAAGAGCGCTGTGAATTCATTTTGCACTGCAGGACCCGGCAGCCTCCTCTCTGTAGGTTTGAATCCCATCTGCTCCTAAAGGTGCACTTATTCCACCAAACTCCTCTGAATACCTCACCTCACAGGAATTGTGCCTGTCTGCTTTCTTAGAGAATAAATAATGGTACCTTTCTTCAGATACATCTTAAATTGCCTTATGTTATGGTTACCATTTTATGTATGTATATACTTGGCCTCTCAGGATATATGTTCTTTCTTATTAATTATAACCTTCATAGAGGCATCAGACCTTGTCTTAAAAAAAAAAAAAAAAAAAAAACTGCACCTGCATAATGCTGTGCAGTTCCAAAGCCACATCTCTTTGATCTCCTTGAGGTCAGTTTTAATCCCCTTAAAAATCCCATCAGTAAATGTGCTGTGTTCACCCAACCCAATGAAAAATTCCAAGAAGTCTATTGGAAAAGCAAAATATAAAACACAAAGTCATAATGTGTCCATGGAGAAGCTCAGATGTACGCTTATAAATCTTCCAGGACTTCCAACGTGAAAGAATGTTTTCAATATTGTTCATAAGGAAAGAAAAGCCTGTGAGGTTTGTAAAGTTGGCTTTTGCAATATTCAATTTTTCAGGCTCCATGTAAAAATGTCCCAGAGTTGATTCAAACTTACTTTTACAGGGCAGAGACTGGAAAATCATTTAGGAGTTTACACATGTTCATTCATTAAAGAACCTGGCAGGCCTCCCTATAGAAAAGACCAAATAAAAATCCTAGCATCAGAATCTTGAGAACTTTGTTCCAGGAGTTATTTGCAAAGAAGTCATTATATTTTATAAAGCTTTAGAGTACCATAATTGCCCTGGTCTACCTGGGAATGAAAGGTTTTGCCAAAGTGTCTTTTGGAATAGCTTTAAAATCTCATTTCTAAGTTGAGTTTATTGGCTCTGCATTGGGAACATTTTGTTTTGGGGGGACAAAGGTGCCATCTGCTTGCACTTGAATTTGTTCTGACCTGAGTTGTTAATGACATCTCTTCCTGAGCATATGTGAAGACCACAATTTATCAAGATTAACTATGCAGTTGACTGATTTTAGCTCAAATACTATATTAGCAACCTGTGTACAAGCAAATAAAGCCCTGGGTTGTTCATTTAATTCCAAACAAAGGGAAGATACATTTAATGAATTCACTTGGCCACATCAATGAAACTTTTACTGAATAGCGACAGCTTTCTTCTATGTTTAGGTAGAAGCCATTTCAAGCCCTAAGAGAGTTGAACTCTTGGAGGAAAGAGAAGAACACACTGTGCTGTGGAGGAGAGATCAGGAGTCAAGTCTCCTGCAGAATTCTTGTCTGTAATTGCAGAAGCTAATAACTCAGGTCAGACACCATGGCAATTATTTCAGCCCAGTTCCTGCAGGAACTTGGTGCCCTCCGACATTTATTCATACCCAAATCCTATACTATTCACCATCCAGGCTATACTCACCCAATTCCCTGACAAATTTTATATGTCAGAGTTGGGTAGAGCTTCAAGAAAAAAAAAAGACAGTGACCTTCATAATTTTTAGCATTTACTGGTATCAGGAACTCCACCAAGCATATTACATGAATTCTTTCATTTAACCTCGTGGCAGCTACTGTGGTCCACCACCCAGATGACCGAGCTGCCAGAACTTGGTGTTGGTTACTGATGGCCCTCCAGAAACTGATCTAAGACAACGGGAGCTGCCTCACCAAGAAACAACCCTCAACCAATAACTGTTTAGTGGTGGTGGCAGGGGAGAGGTAACAAAAGCCAGCCCCCTTGCTTTGAAGAGGGACAGCTCTGAAAGGACAACCAGATTCACATATCCTTACAGAATCAGTACTCTGTGTGATCACGGTGTACATTTCAACTTCTCCCTCTGCCCATTCTTGTTTCCCTTCCCTACCAAAGTATTGTTCCTGAAAGCATTCCCCAACAATACTATCGCATGTGAATATGAGAATCTTAACCTACCACAGTTGAAAGCAGAAATAATCCACATGGGCAGATTCTAGAATGAAATGCTGATGCTGGATTACGAACAGAACAGTAGGGTAGCCATGGGAACTCTGTCATTGGTGATGGGCAGAGTCATGAAAGCCCCTGGCACGTAGATGCAGTCATTGTTAAGCACACTTGAAAGGAATGCACTGGTGGGAGTAGTGTCTCACACACTCCAAAGTTTCACAGGAAGTAGTAATCAGGACTAGTAGTAGTAATAGTAATCAGTAAACAGGACTTTGGATCTAGAGAGCTGTTGATGGGAACCACAAATATGAGGAGGGAGAAAAACAGCGAAAGACAAAAAGGAGGAGCCTAAAAGCCAGAAGATCTTCTTGGCAATGTGTTAAGATACTCTCCTCCTCTACAACCTGAGGGCAGAAAGAGCAAAGGATCAGGCATGGGACTTAAAATTAATAGCCCAGCTACAAAAGTAAGGAAGACCAGGTAGAAGTGCCTCATCCAAAACAGTAAACCAAAACCTGTATCCCATCAAGGAAGGAGTAACAAAGATTAACTCTGTCTCTCTTTCTGTCATTTAAAAACATAGAAGGTGCTGTCCACAAGCCAGAGAGCTTTCTCCAGTAGCTAAATTGGCTGGTACCTTGATCTTGGAATTCCCAGGCTCCAGAAATAAATGTCTGTTGTGTAAGCCACTCAGTCTGTGGTATTTTGTTACAGCAGTCTAAGCCAAAACAGAGCATATGATCTCACAAAGGATATTTTTCTAATTGTTAGTATCTATGTGTAAAGGCTTGCTAACTATTAAAAACAAAAATAGATAAGGCTCTTGATAATAATGTTTCTTCACAGCATAGTTTTTTGGAACCATTTTAACTGAAAAGTGTGTGCGCACACACACACACACAATGGGTCTTGTTTTAGAACTTTCAGGGCCTCCAGTCACAATCTCTATAGAGCACTGTCTGTAGAGTCTAAAGCGCTCAAGTCCTGTTTTGTGTGAAATGCATTCTTCTTTGCTTTAAGCTCAGACACACCATACTCTCCTCTCCCATAGTTCCATTCTTAATTACTGCTCCTTCTGCCAACCACTATGCTCCCAGTGTTCTTTTTCTGGCCAGTGCTTTCAGTAGCCATCCAGGAAATGGCCATGTCAGGGCCTTATTTATTGCCCATGTATTAATTTCTTCCCCACCCTTGGTTGCTCTGTGGTGGTTATACATTTTGATTCTTTTGAAGTGACCTTCATCAGTGCTCCTGCACTGGAGGCAGTAGTTTCTGAGGCAGTGGAGACTGTTTTGAACTGGCCAGAGACTCTTGCAGAAGCTGTTATAGGAAACTTAACAACTCCCTAGTGACTCAGCTGGTAAAGAATCTGCCTGCAATGCGGGAGAGCTGGGAAGATCCCCTGGAGAAGGGAACAACTACCCACTCCATTATTCTGGCCTGGAGAATTGCATGTACTGTATAGTCTATGAGGTTGCAAAGAGTCGGACATGAATGAGTGACTTTCACTTCATTTCTGGAGGTAGGCTAATCAGAGTTCAAAGCTTGGCTTCACCTTTTTGAGAGTGTTTGGCTTTGAACAAGTCATCTTTATGAACCTCAGTAAATCCTTCTGTGAACTGATAATAATAATAAAATAATAATGCCTACTGGATAGGGCATTTATGAGGGTTAAGTGTGTTGACCTATAAAGAACCTAGTACAGTGCCCGACACTGGGTATGCAGTCAACAGGAGTTAGCTTTTGCCAAGATTATCATGGATAACACGCTGGTCCTTCTAAATAGATATACCTTTTCCCTGCTAAGTATTATGAAAGTTATTTTCCCTTCCCTCTTGCTACCGTGAACAGCACTGCAGTGAACCTCTCTGAGTGTCCTTATACTTATCGATTATTTCCTTTTATGCATTCTTAAAACTAGACTTTCTGAATCAAAGGACATGAATTTCTCCCTCTGTCTCAATATATATATATATATATACACATATATATAATATATTAAATCATTACTAAAGTCTAAGAGGAATATATTATCAAGCTAAGTATACATTCAAAATATTGAAAATCTGTAGAAAATTGACTGTTAACTGGAAATTGACCTAAATATGGAAAAATCTAAAGCTTGATAGAAAATGTTGGTGGTCTCAGAAGGAAGCTTATTAGCTCCAGCCTGGAAAATATGCTGTCTCTGTGGCTTCTAAGCCTGACTCTGGTCACAGGAGACTGCTCTCTCTCAGCCAGACTGACCTTTAGGAAGAGAAAACCTGTGTCCCACTGTCCAATATAGAGACAAATGAGGTCATAGTATTTGGCAAAACTAAAGGAGGAAAGAGAGGAGGCAGCAGGAACTATGGCTAGTGTGGCTTAACTCAAGACTAGGAATGTATTCTAGGTTCCCCTCTTAATTTACAGAGTGTTAAACTTCTTAGTTTCTCTGGGCTAAGATCTGTCACAGAACTTTCTTTCTTGTGTTTATTCATCCCTTAACATGGGCCATCTGCTGATTGTTTACTCTGTAAGTCATGTCTGACTCTTCGCAACCCCATGGACTGTAGCCTGCCAGGCTCCTCTGTCCATGGGATTTTGCCAGGGATGAATACTAGAGTGGATTCCCATTTCCTTCTCCAGGGCATCTTCCTGACCCAGATATCAAACCCATGTCTCCTGCATTGGCAGACAGGTTCTTAAACACTGAGCCACCAGGGAAGCCCCAAATTAATGATTACCTGCATTCTTTTTTATTTTTTTAATGTTTTGCGTTGCTCCAATGGAGATATGGGTTTGTCAGCATGGGTAATTATCTGATTGAAGGCTGACAGACATGAAGGAGGGTCCTAAAGACTGATATCCTAATAGGGCCCAAATTTGGGGCTAATGGTCACAACTAAGAACTAAAGAGCCTCTTGATGAAAGTAAAAGAGAAGAGTGAAAAAGCTGGCTTAAAGCTCAACATTCAGCAAACTAAGATCATGGCATCTGGTCCCATCACTTCATGGCAAATAGATGGGGAAACAATGGAAACAGTGAGAGACTTTATTTTGTGGGGCTCCAAAATCACCGCAGATGGTGACTGCAAGCCATGAAGTTAAAAGACACTTTGCTCCTTGGAAGAAAAGCTATGACCAACCTAGACAGCATATTAAAAAGCAGAGACATTACTTTACCAACAAAGGTCTGACTAGTCAAGGCTATGGTTTTTCCAGTAGTCATGTATGGATGTGAGAGTTGGACTATAAATATAGAACAGTCTTATGGACTCTGTGGGAGAGGGAGAGGGTGGGAAGATTTGGGAGAACGGCATTGAAACGTGTAATATCATGTATGAAACGAAAAATAAAAAATAAAAACTGTAATAGAAAAAAAATAAAATAAATCTTTCTAAACTTTATAGAAATAAAAAGCATTCCTAAAAAATAAAAAAAAAATTAAAAAAAAAAAAAAAGCTGAGTGCCAAAGAATTGATGCTTTTGAATGTGGTGTTGGAGAAGACTCTTAAGAGTCCCTTGGACTGCAAGATCAAACCAGTCAGTCCTAGAGGAAATCAGTCCTAAATATTCACTGAAAAGAATGAAACTCCAACACTTTGGCCACCTGATGCGAAGAACCAACTCACTGGAAAAGACCCTGATGCTGGGAAAGATTGAAGCAGGAGGAGAAGGAGTCGACAGAGGATGAGATAGTTGAATGGCATCACCTACGCGATGGACATGAGTTTGAGTAGGCTCCAGGAGTTGGTGATGGACAGGGAGGCCTGGTGCGCTGCAGCCCATGGAGTCGCTAGGAGTCAGACACGACTGAGTGACTGAACTGAATGGTCACAAGGTGCTGAGAGCTCCAGGAAAGAAGACTCCTAGGAAAGATGTCTGTGAGTTAATACTCTCCTACTATACAATATGAATCCTTACATAGATTAAAGAGATTAGACTAAAAATGATGGTATGGTAGGAAGAGCTTTTTCTCTTCTTTCCTACAGAAGCCATATTCAGAAGGTCCATTCTGAAACTAGACTAAAGATATCAACAAATGACCTGGGTTGTCTAACAAATACAAATAATAACAACTACACTCATATAAGATTTAATAATGCCGATACTATACTGAGCACTTTAGAAATATAAACTTCTAAATCCTAAGGATAATCCTATAAAATGAATAAGATTATAATTCATATTTCAAAGTTGCAGATACTAAAGCACAGAAAGAAGTCACCCAGCTGGTAAGTGACAAAGCAGTCTGACTCCACACTTTTATACAGGGCACCATGATCTCAGTAAAGCCTTATAAGATTTTATTAGTCTGGCTGGCCTCCCAACAACCACCCATATTCCTTGAAATGGGGTTCTGGCACTGCTGCTGCTGCTACTGCTAAGTCGCATCAGTCGTGTCCAACTCTGTGCAACCCCATGGACAGCAGCCCACCAGACTCCCCTGTCCACGGGATTCTCCAGGCAAGAATTCTGTAGTGGGTTGCCATTTCCTTCTCTGGTCCCAGCACTAGTAATAACAAATATCTGTGACCACCAACCAAATTCTGTGCCATGTAGACTTTGTTTTACAACTTCCCTGCCAGGCAGGTCCTCAGTCCTTTCATATATCAAATGTGTTTTATTTACATTTGATAGATGAAGAGACCAATGCTCAGAAAAATTAACCTCCTTGTTCAAGATTACACTGCCAGTGAAGGGCAGGGCTGGCTTTATCACCTAAGTCTTTTTATCCTCAAAGCTCAAGGCATTAGGTGTAAAATAGCTAATGGGAAGTTGCCATATAGCGTATAGTGCAAGGAGCTCAGCCTGGCACTCTGTGACAACCTAGAGAGGTGGGATGGGGTGGAAGGTGAGAGAGAGGTTCAAGAGGGAGGGGACATGTGTATATCTAGGGCCAATTCATGTTGTTGTATGCTAGGAACCAACACAACACTATAAAGCAATTATCCTCCAATTAAAAATAAATTTTAATAGAAACCTCCCGGTATTAACTATCCCCCTATATTGTTTCAGACATAAATGTTGTGAAAAGCACACCCTAGGAGTTAATAGGTGTGGGGTAAATGGTCACCTAGCTCTCCTGCCCTATTTTAAAATAAATGCTTTCAGGACCAAGGTCAGCAACATTCCCGCGCCCCTCCCCTACCCCGGCCAGCTCTTAAGTCAGGCAGTGACTTGCCTGCAAAGAGCTGTCAACGGGGTCTGTGGGTAAGAGAGACACACTGGAAAGCATTACTCTCATTCTTGGTTCTCTCCACCAGAGCACAAAGAGCTAAAGAATACATTAAAGCATTATTAGTTATTATTCAAATTATGGCTTGAGTTCTGGTTTATTTACCTTTCTGCTTAAAAATTATTCCTTGCAGGCTGTATTCATGTCTCAAAGATTGGCTGAAAGATAGTAGCTATTTTCCTTCTTGGCATGAATCTAAATACACTTTTGCGGCATGCTTAAATTTTCAAGAAAATGCTATAGTGAATAAGTTATCTACCTCCGAATAAGTTCAAAAATGGCACCATGACACCAGTTGCTGTGTATGAAATCTGTCTTTAAAAATGGCACATCAGTTTATCATGTATCACTATGAGCAGATGTTCAGTTTGTGAAAGAATGTGTATTTTTAAATTTCCTCATTTGTGTCACTCCCCTGTCCCCATTATCCATCTGGTCCCTTTCTATGAATCCCTTGGAAGCCATAGGGCACCTTTTGGGACACGCAGTTGGGATCATTAGATTGATAACTTTTCAAGGCAAAAGATAATTTTCTTCAGTAAAATGATATAACTTGAAGAATGATGTTTCCCTGACAGCATAGCCAGATGAAGGGCAAAGCAGTGGAATGTAGAAGTCGGCTGTTCTCCACAGGTGCCTGAGGATGCCACGGGCTGGGCTGCATCTTGCCAGCAGCTCTATCACATGTCAGGTGTGCAGTGAGGGTGTGTCAGACTGGGGCTTCCTAAATAAACAGCTTATTACAAACTGTCTCATCTTAATTAATGAAGACAGATTAGTATGTGCTTCAGATCTTAATACTGAGTCACCATGGTTATCAACACTGGGTAATACTTTTTCTTAGTTTTAAGAATGGTGATGTTTTAAAGTCATAGAATGAATGTATATAACCTAGTACAATTTAAAAATTAAGGCAACTGGTTTTATTGTTGACATTTTAATACTCTTATTCTGTCATTAATGAGTTATGAAGAAGGAAATCTAAATGCTGGAATTGTATGGATGCTTTGAAAATAGTTGGGATGTCTTCTCCCCAGGAAAAGACATAAAAAATGAGATATCAGGGTGGGACATAGGATTTGAGTGTGTTCTGGAAAGAAGTGTCTTGAGTGGGGGCATATTTTCCATATTCATCAGTAATTTGAAAACAAATTGGAATTATTTCTGATATGGAGGATACTGAAGGATTCCTTACAGAGAAATTGAGCCAATGGATTCAATTCAACATATATTCATCATGGATGCTCTGGGTTCATAAGAACCCCTCATCCACACTCTCCCTTCTCCCCCACCATAAATTGCCACAGATCTGAGGCTATAGATCATTTCTAATTGAAGGATTAAAAATACATACTATTTACTAAGAGACCATTTTGTAAAAGATGCTTAAAATAGATTCTTTTTAATCTTCACAATAACCCTATACAGTAGATTTTTAAACCCCATCATGTGAAAGGTGAGGTCAGAGAAGTTCAGTAACTTGCTAAATAACACCCTCTAGAAGTGATGGATTCAAACACAGGCCTTCTTATTCCACACTGTGATCCCCAAACTGTATGCTTCTATGTACACCACATACACACACACACACACACACACACACACACACACACACAAATAATACCAAGTGCTCCGGAGCTGTAGAAAAGGAAAGATGAACTCCAAATAAAGATAAATCCTGGATTGTGTCCCTTGACTTTTTCAAAGTACAATTCTTAGACTGTAAATTTTGACCATTTTGAGAAAATAAACTCCAAATAGCAATGGGTAAAACTCCTGTATTGCGATAAATTTATTGTGACCAGACAGAAATGTATTCAGAAACAAACTGAATAAATTCCCTTTAAATAGTTCCAGGATACTGATCTTATTTGGTGAAAGAATATTCATTTACTTACTATCATTAAAGACAAGTGTTACATTTTACTTAGTGTCCACAGGTCACATTTTCAACCAGATTTCAGAATTTTGGTGGTAAAGCAGGAATTATTGTAGCTATTCATTTATGATATGTTATAAGCATGCAAAAGAGTATGATCTCATTTTATGGTTGAGGAATAATTAAAGGGACCACCAGCCAGGTTGAGGAATAGACTTTCATTTGGTTTAAAATAGCAGGTTATAAAAATAAACATGAGTGTAAAGGTAAATGACATATAGAATAGTACCTAGCACATACTGCAGACTTAACAAATATTTGATGAAAATTGATCGAAAGGCAAATGTTGTATCTCAGTCTATTGCTGTGTGGTATGTGGCACACATTTTTCTTCCAGTTTTATTGAGATGTAATTCGTATGTAGCACTATACGTTTAAGATGTACAGCCTCGCATTTGACATACATACATCACAAAGTGATTACCACAGTAAGTTTAACGAACATCTACCAACTCACTTAGGTACACAATAAAAGAAAAAGAAAAAATTTTCCTTGTGACGAGAACTCAAGATTTACTCTCATAACAACTTTCACATATAACATACAGCAGTGTTAATTATATTAATCATGTACATTATATCTAAGCACTTATTTATCTTATAATTGGACATTTGTTTTGAAACACTTTTATGTCTCTAAAGTTCATTGTCTGTAAGCAAAATTTAATTATCTTGGAATTTTATTTAAAAACAAAGATGATCTACAAAGAAGTTCCTATAAAATGTACAGAAGAAAAAATTCACAATTATTCTTATAATTTTGTTCCATTTTACAGTAGATTTGAATACCTCCCCCCCCCCACACACACACACAAATTACCAAGAAGTCCTTTAAGAGAAGCCATTATTGTCTGTTTACTAGGGGAGTTTACATGGCAGGAATTAATGCAGCCCTATTTTCAAGATGCTTTTCATAATATTTATTTTACAAAATTATCATAGAAAAGAATCCTCATTCTAATCCTGTATTGCAAAATTGAATGGACTATTAATTGTTTAAAAATTTTTCATGTGAACAATAATCTTAAACTGAATGTAACAGGACACTGTGGTTTTACTAACATTGATTGTTATAAGAGGAAATGTTCAGAACTTGTCTTATGTCAGTGATGACTGCTTTGTGAAAGAAAGTGAAAGTCGCTCAGTGGTGTCCGACTCTTTGCAACACCATGGACTGTAGCCTGGCAGGTTCCCCTGTCCATGGAATTCTCCAGACCAAAATATCAGAGTAGGTAACCATTTTATTCTCCAGAGAATCTTCCCAACCCAAGAATCAAACCCAGGTCTCCTGCATTACAGACAGATTCTTTACCAACTGAGCCACCAGGGAAGCCCTGGTGTGGGTAGCCTATCCCTTCTCCAGGGGATCTTCCCCATCCAGGAACTGAACCAGGGTTTCCTGCATTGCAGGTGGATTCTTTACCAACTGAGCTATCAGGGAGCCCATGACTGCTCTGTGGTTTACATAAAATCAGTTTTCTTTTAAACAGAAAGTACACATTATAAAATAAGGTTAAGAGGTGGATGAACTTAGAGCCTATTGTATGTAGTGAAATGTCAGAAAGAGAAAAATAAATATCATCTATTAATGCATATATATGGAATCTAGAAAGATGGTACTGATGAACCTGTTTGTGGGGCAGCAATGGAGATACAGACATAGAGAACAGACTTAGGACACAATGAGGGAAGGAGAGGGAGGGATGAATCGAAAGAGTAACGTTGAAACATACACATTACCACATGTAAGACAGGTAGGCAGTGGGAATTTGCTGTATGATGCAGGGAGCTCAAATCAGGTGCCCTGTGACAACCTAGAGGGATGGGATGGGGAGGAGGTCGGAGTGAGATTCAAGAGGGAGGGGACACATATACCTATGGCTGATGCCTGCTGATGTATGGCAGAAACCAACATAATATTATAGATCAATTATCCTCCAATTAAAAATAACAATTAAAAAACAAAATAAAGATTGATTTTAAAGTAAGACGGTGCTGCTGCCTGGTGGGAAATAACAAAAGAAAACATTCAGCTCTTTTTTTCCAAATCATTAATCTAGAAAACATTTTGTTTGCAATGTGTTGCTTATAATCCAAGTAAGCACTTGGATTATAATAAGTGCTTAATGATTTACTTCTCAGTATATGGCTGTTTCTAATGGAATATATGAAAAAGATACTAAATAACTAACATTTGTTTTCTGTTTCTTTACAGCTCCAAAATCACTAGTTTTTGCCAAATGAGTCAGCATTCATTAAAGAAGCTGTGTTCTATTTCACTTGCCTCATAGTTGACAACAGCTGTTTGCTGAGAATTTACAAAATTCAAGGCACCGTGTAGACTAGGAATAAGATAGATAATTAGAGAATAAGTGGAATGCTTGCTCTCAAGGGACGTCTAACCCAGCTGGGGGAAAGAGACACATACTTAAAAGATAAATAATAGTTTCAAGTTTGTTTCAGAGACATTTTCTAATACCTGTGAGAAAACAAAAGCCCCAACTTCTGCTCCAGGAATTGAGTGGAGGGCTCTCGTTAGAGGACTCTTACCCAAATTTATATTTATATCAGGGTGTTTTGCTCCTTGCTGTTGTTCTCCATTTTAAAATCTCTCTTAGAACTTTATTTTGGCATCCTGGTTCTTCCTAAGTAATCTGAAGTTTGGATATTAATTCACTAGATCCTCAGTTTCTCCTGAAAGAAAAAAAGTGTTAGTCATTCAATCGTGTCCAACTCTTTGTGACCCCATGGACTATAGCCCACCAGGCTCCTCTGTCCATGGGATTTCCCAGGCAAGAATATTGGAGTGGGTTGCCATTTCCTTCTCCAGGGGATCTTCCTGACCCAGGGATCCAACCCATGCCTCCTGCATTGGCAGGAGGATTCTTTACCACTGAGCCACTAGGAAACGTCAGGTTTCTCCTACTTCAGTACATAAAAGGGAAAATTTAGCTCATAGCCTGTGTGAAAATATTTTTTTTTGTTGTTTTTGTTTTAATTAATGTTTTTGTTTTTTGGTTTTGTTTTTTGTTTTTTGTTTTTGGCTCTTGAAAGTAGCAAAGAATGGTAATAAATTAAGAAAATACACAATTAGCCCTTTACTTGTTAGATGCCAGCAGGTTCCCACGCCAGTTGTGACATTTAAAAAGACCTCCAGACATGGCCAAGTGTCCAGGGCTAAGGGATGGGGGGAGGGGTAAAAATTATCCCCAATTCAGAACCACTCCCAAGAATGATCAGTTACACCTCAGGAAATGAGAATTATGTGTGTGTGTATTTATGTGTGTGTGTGTGTGCATGTGTGTGTGTGTGTGTGTGCTAAATTGCCTCAGTTTTGACCAACTCTTTGCAACCCTGTGGACTGTAGCCCACCAGGTTCTTCTGTCCATGGAATTCTCCAGGCAGGATTGCTAGAATAATAATAATTAAGAATACAGAAGCTGTTAACAAAGCTTGTAAATATTATTGAAATGATTCATTCTAATAAAAGATGCCATTGTTGGTATTTGCGTCCTGATGATTGGTTTGTCTGACTTAAATCTCTCAATATTGTTTTTTGCCCTCCTCCAGGGGATCTTTCCAACCCAGGGATCAAACCCACATCTCTTATGTCTCCTGCACTGGCAGGCGGATTCTTTACCTTTAGCACCACCTGGGAAACCTATATATATATATATATATATATATGTATATACACACACATATACAAATATGTGTGTATATATATATGTACATATATGTATACACACACACACACACACATATGCATTTGGAAGATCCTAGCCAGTCTCAAGAGTGAAGCAAAAAACAATATTGAGAGATTTAAGTCAGACAAACCAATCATCAGGACGCAAATGCCAACAATGGCATCTTTTATTAAAATGAATCATTTCAATAATATTTACAAGCTTTGTTAACAGCTTCTGTATTCTTAATTATTATAACTTGCACCCTGACCTGCAGGGTGAACTGTGAGTGAGAATCTCCGTGTGGAGCAGGGGGACACGTTGAACACTGAAACCTGATTCTGGCTGCCAAGCTGCAAGCTCACTTTCTACCTCATTTTCACAAACACCTTGGTTTGTGAAGTTTTGGTTATTCCTCCACAACATTTCCATTGCTGAATTTTGCATCTCATTTTCTACAGATTTTTTTTTAATCCATAAAGTTTCTTGTTGAAATTTAATTATAGTTACTTTATAATTCCTATATTAACCTTTATACTGCATTTTACTGTTTCTTGCTATTACAGGGCACTGATATCACATGCAGTCATGAACACATGCTCTATCTGGCCTCTAGGCGCCTACCTCTCTTATTTTTCTTATCTTTCTAATACTTTCAAAAGGGCATTTTCATGACCCAAGATGTTTATAAGTCCCATTCTATCAGCAGTACTTTTGGAGACTTCTTTCGAAAACAGCTGTCTCTGTGTCTGTCTCCTACCAACAGTCTGGACTCGTTATTAACCTGTCCAACCAAAGGAGGCCCAAGAGGACAAGGGACCGCAGAGCTACAGTGCTTTGTTGGGACCTCCCTTGGGACTGGCCTCTTGTATTAAAAGAGGACTTGCTCTTCTGTTATTTCTGTTTTGTAGCCTTGCTATCTGGGTCTGATGCCTCAAATCCTAATTCCAGCCAAGGTTTACCCAGAGAGCCAGTGTCAGTTCTTCCGTCATTTCTTTTCATTTATTCATTTGTGGTTGCACTTTCTTTATCTCACTGCAGTGCGCAGGGGGCTACTCTCCGTTATGCTGCGCAGGTGTGGGATTGCAATGGCCTCTCTTGTGCACCACCGGCTCGAGGTGCACAGTCTTCAGCAGCTGCAGCACGCAGGCTCAGTAGTGGTAGCTTAGTTGCTCCGGGGCATGTGGAATCTTCCTGGCCTAACGATCGAACCCATGTCCCCTACATTGGCAGGAAGATTCTTATCCACTGTACCACCAAGGAAGACCCTTCCATCTTTTCTGAGCCTTACATTTCCTAGCTTAAAAACGAGGGAATTCCCTGAGCTAGGCAGTATATCCTTGTTGCTTACCCATTTTATACATGTTGGTTTGTATCTGTTAATCCCATGCCTCTAATTTGCCCCTCCACCCTTGCCTTTTCCTTTGGTAACCACAAGTTTATTTTCTATATCTGTGAGTGTTTCTATTCTGCATATGCATTCACTTGTTTTATTTTTTTAGAGTCACTATAAATTAATATAATACTGTAAATCAATAGACTTCAATATTTTAGAAAATGAAGTTGGATGATATAAAAGTCCCTTACCACTCTATAATCAAATCAAAAATTAAACACCATTACCCCTTAATCCATTACAGACTAAAACATTGCTAGCTTAGTATACATTTTAAAATGCCTTCTGTTCCTGAACTGCTAGAAAATGGTCAGAAAGGATAGATCAATGTTGATTACAAATGTAAATGGCGCCCCCTGGAGTTTTTCACAACTTATGCAACCACCTGTGGTGGCCTGTTCTAAATCCCATTTATTAGCTGAGGTGTACATCAGAATTGGGCTTCCTTGGTAGTTCAGACAGTAAAGAATTTGCCTGCAATGTAAGACCTGGGTTCTATCCCTGAGTCGGGAAGATCCCCTGGAGAAGGAAATGGCAACTCACTCCAGTATTCTTGCCTGGAGAATTTCCATGGACAGAGGAGCCTGCTGGGCTACAGGCCATGGGGTTGCAAAGAGCCAGACACGACCGAGAGACTAAGCGTGCACACACGCACACACACACACACACACTCCAGAATTAGCAAAGTTACAGTATCACTGGTGAGAGAAGGGAAAAAGATAGACAGTAGTACTGACAAGATGTAGCAAAAGGGTACAGTCCAGAGACAAAAATCAGGGACTTCCCTGGTGGTCCAGTGGTTAAGACTGCCCTCCCAATTCAGGGGGGCAGGTTCAATCCCTCATCAGGGAACTAGATCCCGCATGCTGAAATTAAGACCCGACATAGCCAAATAAAAGAGAGAGGCAAAAATCAGGTATTTGCTGAGGGAAATTAAAGAATTTTTACTTAGATATAAAATTGAAGGTAACAAAAAAGGCAGAGAGAGACAAGTATCACAGAAGTGGCAACTGTAGGAAGACCTGCCACCCCTAGTGATGGGGAATAAAAGGAAAGGGTGGAATAATTAATACTTAGAAGCTAGAGGCTTCTCAGGTGGTGCAGTGGTAAAGAATCTGCCAGCCAATGCAGGAGAGGCAAAAGACGTGGGTTCAGTCCCTGGGTCGGGAAGTTCCCCTGGAGAAGGAACTAGCAACCCACTCCAGAATTTTTGCCTGGAAAATTCCATGGATAGAGGAGTCTGGCTGGCTACAGTCCATGGGGTTGCAAAAAGTCAGACACAACTAAGCATGCACAACTGAGCACCAAGAAGCTGGAGGAGGGGCCCAGATAGTTGAAATTCAGACCTCTGCAGAAGGCACTGGGCTGGAAAGAGCTGTTCCTGAGGAAGACACCACATGGCTGCTTCCAAGAGTGATGGAAAACCTGCCAACTGGATTCAGCTGCTACCATGAAAAGGCAGCAGAAAGCCACAGAATACGTGAAAGTCCCGGCTTCTTCTAGCCTCTCAGTGTCCATCTAGACTAACAGTGTCCCAGCTGGTAAGGAAAACATAACTGCAGAATCCCAACACAAGTATCATCAAGAGGAATGCAGTTCTTGGGACCTAAGGGAATAATAAATAGCACACCAAGTTTGTTCTAAAGCAGAGGTGACAAATAGATTTTATCTATTAATGGCAGCATATTGTGTTGAGAAAGGTTCTGAGGTTATACTTAATGCAACAGAATAAAGTCTTGATCATTGAGAATATCTTCCATGGGCAGAAGGAGAGCCCGGTGGTTTACAGTTGCCATTTCTGACCGAGAGCCACGTAATTGTCCAGTACATCTTTGGAATGTCAGTCTCTGGAGACTCAGCAGTATTAGATGACCCATCTTTCTCCATCTGGCAGAACGTGCAATGGAGCAAAATAAATTTAGAGATCTTGACACAGTCATATGTTTATTGACTGTGCTTGAGCAACTCCAGGGATGGAGAATACGTCATCTTCATCTTCAAGGAGGTCTGATCCTGAGAAATGTCTTCCTCATAAAGAACTTTGATCAACCTCAATGTAAATCCTGCCCTCTGACCCCATATCTACCCCTTTCTGAAAGATAGCAGTAAGTCAAATTCTTTCTCCGCATGCCTTCTGTCAGATGTTTGAATCCAGCCATTATATCCACCAGATCTTTCTTCTCAAGATGAAGTAGCCTTAATGCCTCCAATGCTTCCTTTCCTGGATGGTATAGAGGTACTCTTGTCCTGTCTTCTAAGTGCAATTTGACACATCTCAGCCCCTCATCAAAAGGGGCCTGAAATTAACACTCCAAATGTGGTTAGAAGAGCACCAAAGAATAAAACAGAGAATGCATTTCATTCTTTTAAAGATACCATCAGCATTTCTGATGATCATATCACACAGAATTTTCTTTCATTCAAAATAATCCTCAGCCCTTCCACCCCCAATTAAACAATTTCCAGTTGCTTCAAACTTTCCCAAGGAAAAACGTGTTGTGGTCAATGCAAACTATTTGGAAGTCTCCTTCGTGAATGCTTAACGAAGTTAGAAAATTAAGCTCTTTCTTGCTGATGGTGGTTGTCATAAATGTACGCTCCAATGAAAAGCAGCTTAAATCAATTTCCATGTTCTCACTGAGCTGCAAACTTTGTTATTGTTCCTCCTGCACAATATAGATGCCATAAACCATATCCAAGTGTGCAGAAAACAGTTTCTTCCACTGGGGTTTTCCAGTCAGTTGAGATTTTTATAAGTGATTCTATTCTACCTTTTAACTACATTTTAATTTAAATATCTTTTTAATTGTAACTTTAAAATTATCTTCACTATGTAACCAAAGTTTAAAATGATGGCATATTTTTAAAATACATGCAAAAAATCTCTTACTCAGGGTCTTTAACTATTCCACTTGCATTATTTCTTTTAGGCTCATCTAATTAAACTATAATTTTATGGGGTTTTAGAGTGGTGGGGCATACGATGTGATTGCTGATTACCGAGACCATACTTCTAGGCACATTATCAGAAGAATCTTTGAAATAACAGAGAGTTTAACAAGAACAAAAGTCTTCAAGAAATTACCTGATGAAAATTCCTCAGATACAAGTTCCTAAAGGTTAAGGAAAGAGACATAAATATAGTTAAATACAGAGAAGTTGGGAGTGTGATATAGAGAGCAGTAGGAGAAGTTCTGATTTGTACACAGCAGCCTGGAGGATGGATGACCTGCTGAAGTTAAACATCCGTCTTCACATTCTTAAATTTGAGGCCAATCTTCACATCCAACAATTTCATTTTGAAGGACTAGGGAGTGTGCCACTAAAATGCAAAGTAATTATTTTCTGATATAAAAGATAAAAGTGAAAGGTCAGATATGGATTTCTATGGAAAAAAATAGATGTCTAAAGATTGTGGATATTAATTTTCTCTTGTCACTGTAACAAATTGCACAAACCCAATGGCTTAAACAATGCAAATTTATTATCTTGCACTTTTATAAGTCAGAATTCTGCCATGGATCTCATGGGTCTGAAATCCACATGTTGGCAGGACTCTGTTCTCTCCTGGAACTTCTAGGTAAGGATCCATTTTGCTCCGTTTTCCAGCCTCCATAGGCTGCCTTCATTTCCTAGCTCATAGTTCTTATGCCATCTTCAAAACTAGCAATATTACATCTCCATCTGACCTCAGCTTGAAAAGGTTCTCCGCTTAAAAGGACTCACAGGACTACATTGAGTTTACCTGGATGTTCCAAGATAGTCTCCCCATCTCAAGGCCCTTAACTTAATTACATCTGGAAAACTCCCATTTGCCATGCAAGGTAAGAGTCACAGGTTCTGGAGATTAGGGCAGGGACATCTTTGGGGGCCGTTTTTCTGCCTATTATACTGTGTAAAGCAAAGATGTGACAACACTCCAGAAAACAACTTGTTTGCAGCGGATCCTCAGAGGAAGATCATTTCCTTCCATCTCATGTACTTTTTTAGGACAAAATTCACAATTTAATATCCACCCCCGCCCCCCGCCCAAGAAAAGGGGATTCCCAGATGGCACCAGTGGTAAAGAATCCACCTGCCAATGCAGGAGACACAAGAAACACAAGTTCAATCCCCGTGTTGGGAAGATCCTCTGGAGGAGGAAATGACAACCTGCTCCAGTATTCTTTCCTGGAAGATCCCAAGGACAGAGGAGCCTTGTGGGCTACAGTCTATGGAATCACAAAGAGTCAGACATGACTGTGCATGCATGACCCAGAAAATATTAGAAGGCAGTTACCTACAAGAAAAGGGATGGGAACTGATCTAGAATGATGGCTGAGTCCAGATGAGGTACAGAGTGGATATGCCAGGGACTTTTCTAAATACTTTATGCAGATGAATTTATTAAGTCTGGCCAGTTAATAGGTGGGTTGCAAGTTCTGTGGTTAGTCATTCAGTCATGTCCAATTCTTTGTGACCCCATGAATTATAGCCCACCAGGCTCCTCTGTCCATGGGGATTCTGCAAGCAAGAATACTGGAGTGGGTAGCCATTCTCTTCTCCAGGGGATCTTCTTGACCCATGGATCGAACCCAGTTCTCTGGCATTGCAGGCAGATTCTTTACTATCAGAGCCACCAGGGACACTAACAATGCTTTTACCAAAAATCAGTAGTTTACATTTGAGTTAAGATTCTCTCTATGACAGCACTCTTGCTGTTAAATTATGATATGGCTTCCTGGTTATTACATAGATGTTGGAGAAGGAACAAGCATTGAACCAGGTCAGTGGTTCTCACACTTCACTGGCCATAAGGATCACCAGGAGTACTTTGTGAAAATGCAAATTATTCAGCCCTAACCCCAGTGATTCTTTTAGATCTTGGAATCTGTATTTCTTCAAAAACAAAAATCTGAGAGTTTCTCTTTTTTTATAATTTTATTTATTTATTTTTGGCTGTGCTGGTCTTCTTTGCTGTGTGGGCTTTTCTCTAGTTGCGGCGCCCGGGCCTCTTATCACAGTGGCTTCTCTTGTTGCAGAGCACAGGCTCTAGGGCACTCGGGCTTCAGTAGTTGAGGCATGTGGGCTCAATAGTTGTGGTTCCCGGGCTCTAAAGCACAGGCTCAATAGTTCTGGCACACGGGCTTAGTTGCTCTGCAGCATGTGAGATCTTCCCAGACCAGGGATCAAACCCATGTCTCCTGCACTAGCAGGTAGATTCTTTACCTCCAAGCCACCAGGGAAGCCCCCAAGCATTTCTGATAGAGGCTTCCCTGCACATATTAAGTGTGATGTAGAATGTTTGAAAAAACTGCTATTGAATGATCTCCCTGGGCATCCCACTAAGGTCCTGATAAGGCACTCACGAAGAACCCCACATTTATCCCATTAAAGCACATACCACACTATATGGTAATCACCCATTTGTTTATCTGTCTCCCCGTCTAGGCTTTAAGGTCAAGGCTGTGCCTTGAGGTCTTTAAGGTCAAGGCTGTGCCTCTCTCTGTACCTTATCTCTACTGCCCACCCCACAGTCCACGGGTATAGGTGCTCAGTTAGCCATTTGTTGTCAAATGCATGGGCGAATGAACAAATCAATGATGAAGTGGTCTAAGATCACACAGAAACACATTCGGATGGGGGCACTGAGAGTCCCACATGCCTCATTTAGTTGAAAATATGCAGGTAGTAGGGGGGAAAGATGAAAAAAACAAAGAACACCATAAGCTCACTATTGAAGGACAGAACATAAGCATATGAACCGAAGCCCTCATAGAGCTGTAGAAATAGGCAGCAGTCTCAGCATTGTTAGGTGAGGACTCCTACCAGCAAGAGACAGTCAGCGGCCTCAGAGCCAGACAGTGTGTGAGCTCTTTTCACAATATTGTACAATATTTCACAATTTGTACTGACTTCAGATTTATTTTGCATTTTGGAGAGACAGTGATGTTCTACAAATAAACCAATAAACAAGGGCAAACATTTGTGATCTCTCAAAGCAATTGTGTTGTGGAAGGACTGACCTGAACCACCTAACATGACTATATAATAGAGTGATTGTAAATATCTCCAGATCTTTTATACAAACTATCAAGCACCAAGCTAGGCACAGAGCAGATACTCAATAAGTACTTGTTGGATAATCAAGTCTCAGGAAGCATTGGTAAGCTAACACCTGTCTCAGCGTGACTCTGTTTCTGCCATGACAAGCTAAAGGGACCCACGTTTATCATTCCAGGAGGACCCACTGCACTATTTCCCTTGACCCCTCCTCCACTAAATTTTAAGACTTTTTTTCCTCCTGGAATATTTTTCCTCTTGTAAGAAAAACGTTTCCTAATGAAGATGAAGATGTTGCTTTCATCTGCCAAGAAATTTAAACACAAAATTTGGGGAGTAAACTGTGACTCTGAAGACAGACTGCAACTTATGAATTTCAACCCCATTGCCTTCCTGGACTAAGACCCAATAGTGTGACTGTCCTCGAATGCCTGCTCACAGGCCATGCTTTCACGAAACTTGTTCCCACAGTTAGAGCAAGGGCAGGTGATCCCCTGGTGCATATTAGCATTTGTAGCCATTCCCCATAAGACAGCTAAGAGAGTGATCAAAAATGATGCCTCTCAAAATTAAAAGTCTAAAACTTGGTGTGCTCCTCACAGAACAGGGACAAAAAGAAATACACAGTAGAGCACCAAAATTTCTTAATACCTATCAATTTTATGCTTCACTAGTGTTAATGTGTTTCTCAAAAGCTTGTGGGGAATGTTAATTTTCACAGAAATAATGATTAATATGGGCCAGGCTACTATTGTATGGTGGATGATGAGAATTCCTTATTTTCTTAGTATATTACAGTAAAAATTTTTCTCATTGAAATTGTTACCTCTATAGCAGCTGTGTTCTAAGGCTGAGCAGCATGATTCACTGTGTTTAGTGAATAAATTTAAATCTAAAGAAAGTGATTAGATGTGAATCCAGGCAATATGGTTTCTGAGATCAGAGCTTGAATGTATTCTTCCTTGATTGGGTGATGTTCTATGGAGTTTTGTTCCACAACTGAGCATATGGAATTATGAGACTAAGACCCAAAAGAGCAGACATAGGGAAGCTGTATTGGATAATTCCCTGGTGGTCCAGTGGTTAGGATTCTGTGCTTTCGCTACCGAGGGCTTGGGTTCAATCCCTGGTTGGGGAACTCAGATCCCACAAACTGCATGGTGTGGGCAAGAGAGAAAAAAAGGTTGACTGTATTTGACACACGTTTTAAGCATGATTTCATCTCCTTCTGTTGCCACCTCTGCCTCTAGTCACTGCTGTGGTGACTGATCAGCCTTGCACAGGGGCAGCCTGACAGCCTGACAACACTTCACCTCCAGGCCTGCTCGTGCCGCCTACCCTGGGGCTCCTCTGAAACTGGCAGCTGGTTTCCCCAGGACCCATTCGGCACTCAGGTATGCAGTTTGGAAATGCAATGGAGTTAGTGTCTCTGAGCCTCCCTTGACTGACAGGTGGGTGCTAAATAGCTTCAGTCATGTCTGACTCTTTTTGACGCAATGGACTATAGCCTGCTAGGCTCCTCTGTCCATGGGATTCTCCAAGCAAGAAGACTGGAGTGGGCTGCCATGCCCTCCTCTGGGGGATCTTCCTGACCCAGGGATCAAACCCGTGTCTCTTATGTCTTCCTGCATTGGCAGACATGTTCTTTACCACTAGCGCCACCTGGAAGGCAAATATTAATAGTTCTTTGTTTTATTCCCAAGGCAAGTAATTGTGGGTTACATTTCCTAGGGTTCCCCAGAAGGTACTCTGGAATAAAGTATAGTCAGCATCACTTAGCACAATAGCCAACTTAATAGTGCATTTTGCATTGGTTTTCCCACCCTCCCTGTTCACTCTCTTTGCCCAACAGTTGCTCTCTGGGATCACATTCCCCAAAATCCCTTTAATGCAGCCTTTATTTAAGGGTGAAGAAAATCCCCCTCCTTCTGTTTTAAGTATTAATATTTATAAGGCATGTGTGCTGACATTCTTAATTATTCATTAGTCAGTCATGGAATTTTTCTATAAATACGAGTTCAGAATCCCTCTGAACACAAGATTCCAGGGAGACATTGTCAGTTCATTATCTCCCTGTTCTCTGACTCTCATTCTGTAATCAGTAGGAATCTATAAATGCTTGGAGATCTAGGCTGCCCCTGCTAACTAGGCAGCATGGTCATTTGTTGTAATGTGGATATTGAGAAGTAAACTAGCCTTACTCATTAGCTCAGTAACTCTTATCTTTTTAATCTAGAAGAGTTCCACCATCCTTTTTTGTCTTTCATAGCATTTGCATCACATCAAGAGTTACACAACTAACGGCCACTCAAAAAAAAAAGATTACACAATGTCAGTTATTTCACCATTAGATGACATTAAGTTTGATCACTTATTTAAACTCCTGGCTAGAATACTTTAAGAATGTCTCCCTTTGAAATTATTTCTCCCTTTAAAATTGATAAGTGATCTATGAACTGTGCACATTGAGGTTACACAAACATCTTGTTTCCCAATATATTTCCACCTAATTGTTTTGGCAGCATCTGGTGATTCTTGGCTGAAAAATTATTATATTGATCACTTCAAGATGGTGATTTTCTAATTTCATAATTGCTTTTATCTAGTGTCCTTCACTAAAGAGGAGCTTCCCCTTGAGAAGGTGAATTTTTCAAATGGTATGTACTGAAATTTTCTTGTAAACTTTGGTGTATGAAGTATTTAGTAGCCCATAAAATATCTTGCCTAGCTCAGAAACAACTCAGAAATAAAACTATGATGATAACTCTTATGGAATTTCCAGACTATCAGTGTCCCAGTAACTCATAAAAGCATGAAAATACTTAACCAGAAATGGGTTTCCCAGGAAGTGCTGATGGTAAAGAACCTGCCTGACAATCAGTGCAGGAGACGTAAGAGACATGGGTTCAATTCCTGGGTCAGGAAAATCCTCTGGAGTACGAAATGGCAACTCACTCTAGTCTTCTTGCCTGGAGAAACCCGTGGACAGAGGATCTTGGTGAGCTACAGTCCATAGAGTTGCAAAGAGTCAAACACAACTGAAGCAACTTCGCATTCTTACATGCTAGCCTAATTACCTGTACTCTGATGTCCTTAGTTTGAAAACTAAAAGTGAAATGGGGCATATTAGCTTTTATTGTATTTCTTTAACAAAACTGAAGATGGTCATTTTTCCAAGCACCATGACAGAGGGAAGAAAGGAAAATTATTCATCAGAGAGTTGCCAGAAGATCCTGGACTCCCTGTCACTCCCTTTTCCAACTCCAGTCCTTTTCTTCACACTAGTTTGCAAAAACTTCATAGACCAGGACCACAAAGAGGACTTCTGGGAAGAATCCACATGCGCCCAGCTACCTGCATATGTTTGTGTTTTGTGCTTTCAGCTGTTTCCCTATGACCAGAGGGAAATTCTGAAAGTGTATATAATGATGCAGCAGTTGTTTTCATTAGCATGACATCATGCTAATGATGACATTAGCATTAGGGAGATGACAAAATAAGAATCTAAGTGTTAGAATCAGATGGTCACAGATTCACGTGGAGTATCTGTGCTATGATGCCTCAGGCAAGACAAGAAAGAAAAAGAAGAGAGATGGGCTCTGTCCTTAGGAAATTTATCATCTATATTATACAGTCATATGTATATGTGTGTGTGTATCCATAATTTTATTGCATATATATGCGGATAAAAGATACATTATTGAATACTTACTGTGTGATAATGGAGAAGGCAATGGCACCCCACTCCAGTACTCTTGCCTGGAAAATCGCATGGATGGAGGAGCCTGGTAGGCTGTAGTCCATGGGGTCACTAAGAGTCAGATACAATTGAGCGACTTCACTTTCACTTTTCACTTTCATGCATTGGAGAAGGAAATGGCAACCCAGTCCAGTGTTCTTGCCTGGAGAATCCCAGGGATGACGGAGCCTGGTGGGCTGCCATCCATGGGGTCGCCCAGAGTCGGACACGACTAAAGTGACTTAGCAGCAGCAACAGCAGCAACTGTGTGATAAGCATCTCAAAGATACCATCATATACTTCATATGTGCCCTGTGTGGTTGGCATTATCATCTTCATTTTACTAATGATTAAACTGGACAATGGGCTTCCAAGGCCAATGCAGGAGACACAAGTGATGTGAGTTCGACCCCTGGGTCAGGAAGATCCCCTGGAGTAGGAAATGGCAGCCCACTCTAGTATTCTTGCTTGGAAAATTCCATGGACACGAGCCTGGTGGGCTAAATCCATGGGGTCCCAAAGAGTGGAACACAACAGAGCGACTGAGCATAGCATACAAACTAAACAATAGGTGTAAAATGTGTAATTCTGAATATTCAGTCCTAGTACTGAGTACACACCATGTGCCAGGCAATACATGAAGCCTTATGTGTTCCTTATGGTTCTTTACAGTCTGATTGGGAAATGAGGGCTAACACAAATGAAATTTCAGAAAAGACCACAAGGATGGCTTCTGTTAAACATCAGGTTGAGTGATGTAAACTGTTGTGGAAGGTTAAGAGGAGATCAGCAAGAGGGCATCAGAGGATAAAAGCAAACTGAAAAGTGGGTTTTCTAGCAGGGGAACAACAAAGAACAGATACTTAGCTTGGGAAACAGTAACATTCACATTGCAATTAGCGCTTT
Organism: Bubalus kerabau; assembly: GCF_029407905.1. Taxonomy (NCBI): domain Eukaryota; kingdom Metazoa; phylum Chordata; class Mammalia; order Artiodactyla; family Bovidae; genus Bubalus; species Bubalus kerabau. The sequence goes on from NC_073645.1 coordinate 32,570,894, forward strand.
TTATCCAATATGGATGTTAGGATGAGATAAAACCCAAAGGGTCTAAGTCTATGAAAACTTTCCATGGTATTGAATGTGTAGCTGGCATCTGTTATATTTTTGGTCTGTTTCTTCCTAATGGAAACCTCTGTCCTACTCTCCATGTGATTCAGGTACAGTGGCCAGTCAAGGGGTTTCCAGGGGCTCACTATTCATACCTGGGAAATGAGTGAGAATATATGTGGGTCAGCCAAACAGAATCTTTCCTAGAGACTAACATGAGCCTTATTTCTGAGGAATAGTGAGTTCTACAGACCATTTGGGGCCACAGCTCTAGAGATCAGCTAGTCACTGGCAGGAGAGAGACTTAGAAAATAACCCAAGTCAGGCTCTTGTAGCCAGTGGTCAGAGATGACAGTCCTGATGAGGTTGTTAGAATGCATGGGTTGAATCTGACCTGAAGGCAGTCACTGGGCTTCCTAGGCGTGTCTGTTTGCTTGTTTGCTTTGATTAAATTACTTTGATTTAGGTTTTTGATACTTATCAAACAACACAATCCTGATTAATACAAAATGGAACAATAGATGGAATAAAATGTAGAACCATGAGTCATAGGCAAGGGGCCTCCAGCAGAAGGACTGGAGAAATTGCTGAGAAGTAGTCTCTTGGTCCTGTATCATTTTTTGAGGGACAACTCCTATAATTTTCACTATCCAATCAATAAAACAAAGTTATGTCTTTACCCCCATAAAGAATTTGTGAAGTTCTAACTAAGCCGAGAAAAAGACTTAGAGATCTTTAAACCAAAGATAAAATAGTAAAAGACTAATATTTATCATTAAGCATCCTAAATAAGTATTGTTCCATTTCTTATTTAGACATATTTGAGTGTGTTAGTAAGAGGAAATGCACTTTTCAAGAACCAAACATCATTTATTTAACTTGGACCATCTGTTTTATGATTTCTTTTTAGGAGACATTTCACACCCTGCTGCTTTCAAGAGAACTGCTGTCTTCCTGGTCTATAACCCTCTCATTTCTTCTGTATCTTCATCACTTAATTAGTCCATCTGTCAGCCAATCCATCTTTTCTCTCTTTTCTTTCCCCTCATTTTCCACCTCAGAAAGAAACCTCTAACTGATTAAGGCAAATGACTCCTAGATAATTATCTTCTAAAAGGAATATAATGCATTTTTTATGTATCCACCAAATGACACACTCTCCGTTCCTCCCCCTACTCTCATCCAGAAAGCAGTGACTTGCCTGCCTTCACATCTTAAATGAAAGTAAACTTTATTCTTTAGCTCTGGCTCCTAACAGCCATAACTTATAGCAATAAAGGTTAATGTATTGGGTGGAAAGGAAGTAAATTTAAGGTAATAATGAGAATGATTCTCTATCATTCCTGACAGATCTTGAGCTCTGTGTAGGCAGTAATTAAAGAAGAGTTTCAGAGACCATAAAAACATAAATAAGATTTCTAGTAAAAGTCTTTATTGTAGCTAGGACTTTTATTGTAGTCTGGGCTGAGTTGAGAATACCCTCGTAGGCTTTGTTAAGCTTTTTCACCCAGAGGGGAAAGAGGCAGTACAACAGTGGGTTCCCTGTCAATGGGCAGGCCTGCCCTCCAGTAGGCATAGAAATATGGAGAGGATGTAGAGGGAGCTACCAAAGCTCTTTAAAGTTTGACCTGGGACTTCCCTAGTGGACCATTGGTTAAGACTTCACCTTCCAATGCAGGTGGTGTGAGTTTGACCCATGGTCAGGCAGCTAAGATCCCACGTGCCTTGTGGCCAAAAAAATCAAGCCAAAACCAAAACAGTATCATAACAAATTCAATAAAGACTTTAAAAACAGTCCACATCAAAAAAATTTTTAAGGAAATGAAATTAAAAAATAAAGTTTGGCCAGAATTGATCCCTGAAAAAAGCCATAGACACCAGGACCACCCGGGCCAGTTCAAGGTGACAGCGTGTCAGTCTAGGAGAAAAATACCAACTCAGTTGCCAGCACCCAACATGCCTTGACTTGTTTGTTTTTAGAAATATGATTGACATATAGCATTATATTAGTTTCCAGTGCATAACATAATGATTCAGCATTTGTATATATTGTGAAATAATAACCACAATAAGTCTAGTTAACAACCATTACCACACATACACTAATTTTTTTCTTGTGATGAGAACTTTTAAGATCTATTCTCTTAGCAACATTCAAATATGCAATTCAGTATTACTAACCATAGTTATCAAACTGTACATTACATCCCCATGACTTATTTATTTTATAACTAGATATTTGTATCTTTTGACCATTTTCATCCATTTTACCCACCCACCCCCACCTCTGGCAACCACTAATCTGTTCTCTGTATCTATGTTCAGTTTTTCTGTTTTGTTTTTAGATTCTACATATAAATGACATCATATGGCATTTGTCTTTGCCTGGCTTATTTTATTTAGCATAATCCCCTGAAGGTTCATCCATATTGTCACAAATGCAAGATTTCTTCTTTATTGTGGCTGAATTGTATATACTGTGTATATATATATATATATATATATATATAGCATATATACATTATACAGCATATATAATCACATTTTCTTTATCCATTCACCCATTGATGAAGACTTAGGTTGCTTCTATGTCTTGGTCATTGTAAATAATGCTTCAATGAACATTGAGGAGGGATATATATTTTTTAATTAATGTGTTTACTTTCTTTAAATAAATACCTAGAAGTAAAACTACTGGATCATATGATAATTATATTTTTTAATTTTTTGAGGAGTTTCCATACTGTTTTCCATAGTGGCTACAACAATTTATATTCCCACCAATAGTGCATAAGGGTTCCCTTTTCTCCACATCCCCACTAACATTTGTTATCACCTGTCTTTTGAATAATAAGGATTCTAACACACATGAAGTAATATCTTATTGTGGTTTCAATTTGTGTATCCCTAATGATTTGTGATACTGAGCCCCTTTACATGTACCTCTTGGCCATCTTAATGTCTTCTTTGGGAAAATGTGTATTCAGATTTTCTGCCCATTTTTTAATTGGATCATTTGGGGGGTTTGCTATTGACTTTTATGGGTTCTTTATATTTTTGTATATTAACCCCTTATCAGATACATGATTTGCAAATATTTTCTTCCATTTGGTAAGTTGTGTTTTCATTGTGTTGATGGTTTCCTTTGCTGTGCAAAAGCTTTTTTGTTTGACGTAACCCCACTTGTTTATTTTTGCTTTTGTTGCATTTGTTTTTGGTGTCAATTTAAAAAATCATCACCGGTACTGATGTAGAGGAGCTTACTGCCTGTGTTTATCCAGAATTTTTATGGTTTCAGATCTCATGTTCAACTCTTTAATCCATTTTGAGTTGATTCTTATGCAAGGTTTAAGACATTGGTCCAGTTTTATTCTCTTGCATGTAGCTATCCATGCCTTAACCTGTAAGTCAAGGTGGGAGGAACATCTGTCATTATGATATGAAGGCTGGAGATGATGACGTGTTTTATTAAGAATAAGGAACCATGCTAAGACCTACCAACACAGTGGGTATTGAAAGGTGAGAAGGACTTGAAGAGAAGAGAACTAGAAAAATAATGGCCTCAGCAAGCTGTGGTTCCCTTGCCCAGCTTCACTTAACCCACCTTGCTGACCCAGAGTATAGCCAGCCCCCAGAAATAGGTCAGATCTGGCAAACAAAACTATGAAGGAACCCAGGATATAGCACTTAAGGCATTTTTTTCTTGCTCCTCACTATTTCTCTCTGTTTCTCCCTCTCTCTCTCCCCACCTCCTTCTCCAACATCTCTTCAGTGCTACTGAGCCTACATGGCAGTAGAAGACAGTGGCACCTCAACTCTGATATTATTATTTCATAAGTAAAAACAGGCAAAGACTGGCTCTATACAAATCTCTAAATTCCAAGTCCAGATTCCTTGGAGATAGAAAGTGATTGACTCAAAGTGAATCAAGGAGCAGCTGGACACTATGGCCAGAGTCTCACGGTCACACACGGTGGCCAGCTCACCCTTCTGCATCTGGAAGCCAATGTGAGTGAAGACCCAACAAGATGAAATGAAACAAAAGGAACTATTCCTGGGTCAAGTGAAATGGGGTCAAGGCGACAATGCTGGACATAGGAAAAGTTAAACAGGAAGTAATTAAAGGAAGGTAATGTCGGGACCATGCTCTACTCACCGTTAGGCCAATGGAGACTCTTCCATCACTCATTCCATATTCATATACAGAATGAATAGATTCCATAAATGCTTCCTTAAAGCATTCTATTTTTAATTTAGGTAAGAATGTTACTAAGCAGAGCCCATGTACCAATTTTATGACCCAGACTACAATGCTGTAAAAGTAAATCATGCTTAAATTAATAAATCTTTTCTCTCTGTAACCTCTGTATTGAGTTTATCAACCTTCCTATGACTGAAATAATGAATGCAAAAATATTTCTCCTCACATAAAGCAGACTGCCAGCTGACACTCTCTGCAGCATCCACCTCCACCCAGTTGCACAGATAAATTCTACTGTCGTTTTTATAGCACCTCTTGTATAAATCTGAATATTTTATTATTTGAGATTTTGCATTGACAAATTTTCAAAATTAGCTCATTTTATGTTTCTACAAATCATCATGCTGGGGTAATGAAGAATGAGTGTTCATGACAGGGAATGAGTTAGCAGATGCCTCAGGGAACATCAGTCATTTCTTTGTCCTCTTCCTGACTCTTCCTCTTCCTGGCTCCCTCCTCCACTCAGTTTCCTTCCTGAAGGGTGGTAAAAGAATTAGATTAAGTTTCTAGAATAAAGATTGCAAACAGGTTACCTCTCGTGAGCTCACTCTAGTTAACAGTGTTGCCCAGGCTGTGTGTCGAGAAGAGCTCTGAGGTCTGGTCCGGGCTCAGTTGGTGAGAGCACTTGGGTTGATCAGCAATGACTGCCATGGGTGTGGGAAGGAAACGTATCAGCGCGCATGCCAGATATTTCCTATTCCTGCATCTTTCAAAAGAGACAAGGGGCCAATAAAAGTTCATAAGCCAAAATAGAGATCAAATTTCATGGAGCCTGGTATCTGGGTGAGTGCTGCTGCTACCATGCTGGCATTAAATTATGTGGAATATGGTTCAACATCCATATTCTTGACAGAGATCATTAGAGTATATTTCAAACCCACCATCTCAGAACTAATCATAGTATTTATTAAACATATAGTGGGACTTCCCCGATGTTCCAGTGGTTGACTCTGTGCTTCCACTGGAGGGGGTGCATGTTTGATCCCTGGTCAGGAAACTAGGATCTCACAAGTTACTCCATATGGCCGGAAAACAAACAAAAAGCACATAGTATGAGCCCTGCATTATCCTACACACTTTACCTGTGTTTTTCTTTATAATTTTCACACTCGTATGAAGTAGGCACTATTATCTCCCTGTTTCAGAAGAAGAAACAGATGTAGAGAAGTGAAGTAATATGCCCATGATTACAGGCCTAGGGAAGGTGTGGCTGGCAACCCGTGTCAGGGAGTCTGAGTCCAGTGCTCTTAACCCCTGTGTTGTGTGGACTCCAGAGTGTGTGGAACTAACTTTAGCTGAAGCGTGGATGCCAGTAGTCAGGTAGAGACTCTCAGTAGCTGCGTAATGTACTCCTTCACACCAGCCTCCCAGCTAATTTGATTTACTCTTGTCTAGGCACTTTGCAGGCACTGCCTCATCCAAAGAACCTGTAGGATTGCTATGATTATTCCTAAACATGCCCCTGCAAGGTTGCAAGCAAGTGGCCAAAACTGAGTACTGTAGACAGAAGTTCCAAGAGGCTATAATGCCAACTAACTCTTACCACTATATTTAGAAGATCAGTATCTGGAAGACAACACTAGAGAGACAAGTAGAAAACACATGTAGGTCACTATTCATTCTCGATGAAACCATTCAATAAAAACGCAAAATTGTGGCATCCTAAAGAAAATCTGGATGCAGTGGTAAACTTACCTTGGTTCTTTATGTTCAGATAGCATCAAATTCCACTTCATTACAAGTAAATATTTTATGGAAATCATTTGCCTTTATAATTCACTGTGTATCTCATTTCTTTTCTGCTCAGTTATCTCTGGTTTATTTTATTTATTTTTTTTAATTTTATTTTATTTTTAAATTTTACATAATTGTATTAGTTTTGCCAAATATCAAAATGAATCCGCCACAGGTATACATGTGTTCCCCATCCTGAACCCTCCTCCCTCCTCCCTCCCCACACCATCCCCCTGGGTGTATCCCTTAGGAACCCCATTTCAAAGGAGCTGGTTAATCAGGACATTGTTGTCCAGTCACTGAGTTGTGTCTGACTCTCTGAGATCCCATGGACTCCACCTTGTCAGGCTTCCCTGTCCTTCACCATCTGCCAGAGTTTGCTCACATTCATGTCCATTGAGTTAGTGATGCTACCTAATATCTCATCCTCTGCCACTCCCTTCTCCTTTTGCCTTCAGTCTTTCCCAACATCAGGCCTTTTCCAAAGGCCCTTTGTATCAGGTGGCCAAAGTATTGGACCTTCAGCTTCAGCATCAGTCCTTCCAGTGGATATTCAGGGTTGATTTCCTATAGGATTGATTGTTTTGATCTCCTTGCATACAAGGGACTCTCAAAAGTCCTCTCCTCTCCTCTCCACAATTCAGAAGCATCAATTCTTCAGTGCTCAGCCTTCTTTATGGTCCAGCTCTCACATCTGTACATGACTACTTGTAAAACCATAGCTTTGACTATAAGGATCTTTGTAGGCAAAGTAATGTCTCTGCTTTTTATTACACTGTCTAAGTTTGTCATAGCTTTTCTTCCAAGAAGAAAGTGTCTTTTAATTTCATGGCTATAGTTCCCATCCACAGTGATTTTGGAGCCCAAGAAAACAAAATCTGTCATTGTTTTCACTATCCCCCTTATATCTGCCATGAAGTGATGGAACCAGATGCCATGATCTTAGTTTTTTGAATGTTGAGTTTTAAACCAGCTTTTTCACTCTCCTCTTTTCACCCTCATCAAGAGGCTCTTTAGTTCCTCTTCACTTTCTATCATTAGAGTGGTATCATCAGCATATCTGAGGTTGCTGATATTTCTCCTGGCAGTCTTGATTCAGCTTGTGATTCATCCAGCCAGGATAAATCAGGATATTGAAGCTTAATAAAAAGATGAGAGCCTCTTTCTAGTGGGGCTGCGGCGGCGGAGGGTGGGGGGGAGGGGGCGGGGGGAGCGGATGGGAGGGGGGCGGGGGGAGCGGATGGGAGGGGGGCGGGGGGGAGCGGATAGGGTGGGGGATCGCCAAAGACAGTTACACATGAGGCACTTTATGAGAAAGCAGTTAAGCCTTTTAGAAGCAAATGCTGAGTAAATCACCTTCTTAAAAGGTGTTTGAGCTAAAAGAGATGGAGCCATTCGAGGACGGCATTTGAGATTACATAAACAAAAGATAAACTATAGCCTCTTTCTTTTAGTCCAAGTCCCTTACCATTCCTGAAATTATATTTAAGAAAATTGCAATTCTTAAATATAAGAAAAAGGGAGCCCCCATGGATGAAAAACTCTTAGGCATCCCAAAACTGTGGAAAGCAAAGGGAATGGATTGAAGAGGAAAACAGCCCAGCTGACTAGTGCAGGAGGTGGAGCTACTCCCAAAGCTTTCCATCCCTGGAAGTGGTGGGTGCTGGAAACTGACCCAGGAGCACTGACCTCACAGACCTTTTTATTGAAATGAAATGCCCATAAGACAAAATTAACTGTCTTAAAGTGAGCACTTCAGTGATATTTAGAACAATATTGTTTACCTGTTACACGACAAACCTGCTGCGTTACAGTGTGGTCAATAAATTAAAAGAGTACACCCTGATTTAATGAGATTTAACTGTGAGGCTCTTTAAATGGGCAACTTTCCTTGTGTTTCTATGTCTTTATTAATAACACATTAGCTGGAGAAGAATCTGAGAGAGGCGGAAAGAGCTTAGAACTAATGCGGAATTATAATGATCCACTGAAAAGAGTGTATTTCTCAAATGTTGATTAATGTCAAAAGAAGCAAATGCTTTTGACTTGTAAGAACTCAGCTTGCAACCCAGCCATAAATGACTTAAGCATAATAAGACTTTATTTTCTTATGAAAATAAAAACTTCAAGGGTAACATTTATCTCTCCATATGCCTTGACTTTCAGAGAAGGCAATGGCAACCCACTCCAGTACTCTTGCCTGGAATATCCCATGGATGGAGGAGCCTGGTAGGCTGCAGTCCATGGGGTCACTCAGAGTTGGACACAACTGAGAGACTTCATTTTCACTTTTCACTTTCATGCATTGGAGAAGGAAATGGCAACCCACTCCAGTGTTCTTGCCTGGAGAATTCCAGGGACAGGGGAGCCTGGTGGGCTGCCATCTATGGGGTCGCACACAGTCGGACACGACTGAAGTGACTTAGCAGCAGCAGCAGCATGTCTTGACTTTAGGGTCCAATGACATCCTTGCATCCTCTTCTCCATGTTGGCCCCTTTATCATCTTATCATGGCTGGTAAGAGTTCCAGGCAGCATCTGTTTATTCCAGGAGAAAAGAAAGAGCTTGTCTCTCGCCTGGTCACCTCTGTCAGTCCTAAGATTAGTTCTCATTGGTTCAGGCTGGTTCCATGTCTATCTCTGCATCCACTTTTTTTTGTGGCCAAGAGAATGGAGTGTGCTGATTGGCTTAGGTCTGAGGTCACATGTCCACCTCTGGAGCTGGAGGTAAGGTCAGCTTCATCCTAAACACAAGCACTGAGAGTAGGGCTGCTTGGACTCTTTAGAGGTAAATGGAGGTATTCTTTACTAAAAGAAGGAAAAATGAAAGTTGGGGAAGAATTAAAAAAAAAAAATGAACAAGGTTCAGTATGCCCAGTCCATACATACATGGACTTACTGGATTAGTTTGAGTATAATAGCTTTACTCACACCCACACCTGGGACAGGAGCTTTTTGTGCCTTCAGCTGGGTGGAATGTTTGGCCTTGATCTAGTACAGCCACCAGGAGATGCTCACTTATAGGACATGCCTCCAGTTGCCGTGGGCATCATCCGCTGAGAATTACAAGCAAATTCTTTACAGACTAAACCTATATATCTACACACACCTGCCTGCAGCAGTACCTTGCCATCTATTGGCCTCCCTGAGCAGCTGTTGTTATTGTTTAGTCACTAAGTCGTGTCCAACTCTTTTGTGACCCCATGGACTGTAGCCCTGTCAGGCTCCTCTGTCCATGGGATTTCCCAGGCAAGAATACTGGAGTGGGTTGCCATTTCCTTCTCCAGGGGATCTTTCCAACCCAGGGATTAAACCCATGTCCGCTACATTGGCAGGCAGATTCCTTACTACTGAGCCACCTGGGAAGCCCATCCTTGAGCTGTACAAATGAACAATATTGACCTGCTTAGAAAAGTCTAAAAAGGACAGGCAAACTTTATTTTTTTTAATGTTCCAAGATAGAGTGAAAAAAGAGCATAAATCAGTCTTGTATTAATTTTCCAAGTGATCTGGGATTTAGCATAAGAGTAATCTAATTCTGTAATTCAGCACAACCAGGAAAAAGAACATGATTCTGTTTTAGTCTTATTTAAAATGAATGCAGTCCATGGGGTCACAGAGAGTCGGACACGACTGAGTGACTAACACACACACAACGTGAATGAGACTTCCAGTTCCCATTTCAACAGCAGAATTTTAGGAAGCTAAGTTTTGTATGTGAGTCCTGCTGCACAGGTGGCTTACCCCAGAGGTACGACTTGGACTTCCAGAACAGGAGCGTGATCTCTTGAGAACAGAGAAGAAACATAGGTGGAGTCAGGAAGATCTCTTGCTTTTGTCTTCCCTCCTTTCCATGTCTTCCTTCTCTTTGTACAGAGTTTTAGTTGTTCTCACAAGTGCTGCATTCATTATCAGCTCAGTTGACCATCTTCTTCTCCTCAAAGTAGAGCCCATTCCACATACTCCCAGGCCAAAGTCTTTGCTGGAAAGAAGCAACTCAGTGCCAAATATCCAGTAAACCACACCATTATAGAAAGACTTAGGTACCCCCGAAGATGGATCAAGAAATCTTTATCTAACACATAATGGAGTCTTAATACTCGAGTTCTCAGGTCTTACCTTGACTACTCTTAGAAGCAGCAACACAGAATTATAAATTCTTTATCTCAAATTCATCCATCCAGTTCTGCACAAGCAATATTTGTATCTCCTCACATTTACCCCTATTGCCCTCAATCAAGAAAATGTTCTTTTTATTCTCTGCCATTATTAAAATTCTGGCCCTTTTATCTCCTTCTCAATCATAGCACCTCTTTCCAAGATCACTACTTTCCATACTAGTCACCTGTTTCCTGAAACCTTACTGCATTTATCACCAGGACCCATATTAATACCTAATCATACAATTGCTTGTTTTGCTATATGTTTCTTATGCTTTCACCTATTTAGAGTCTAAATTGCACACTCCTATGGCAGAAAGTGAAGAGGAACTCAAAAGCCTCTTGATGAAAGTGAAAGTGGAGAGTGAAAAAGTTGGCTTAAAGCTCAACATTCAGAAAACGAAGATCATGGCATCCAGTCCCACCACTTCATGGGAAATAGATGGGGAAACAGTGGAAACAGTGTCAGACTTTATTTTTCTGGGCTCCAAAATCACTGCAGATGGTGACTGCAGCCATGAAATTAAAAGACGCTTACTCCTTGGAAGGAAAGTTATGACCAACCTAGATAACATATTCAAAAGCAGAGACATTACTTTGCCAACAAAGGTTCATCTAGTCAAGGCTATGGTTTTTCCTGTGGTCATGTATGGATGTGAGAGTTGGACTGTGAAGAAGGCTGAGCGCCAAAGAATTGATGCTTTTGAACTGTGGTGTTGGAGAAGACTGTTGAGAGTCCCTTGGACTGCAAGGAGATCCAACCAGTCCATTCTGAAGGAGATCAGCCCTGGGTGTTCTTTGGAGGGAATGATGCTAAAGCTGAAACTCCAGTACTTTGGCCACCTCATGCGAAGAGTTGACTCATTGGAAAGGACTCTGATGCTGGAAGGGATTGGGGGCAGGAGGAGAAGGGGATGACAGAGGATGAGATGGCTGGATGGCATCACTGACTCGATGGACGTGAGTCTGGGTGAACTCCGGGAGTTGGTGATGGACAGGGAGGCCTGGCATGCTTCGATTCATGGGGTCGCAAAGAGTTGGACACGACTGAGCGACTGATCTGATCTGATCTGAAGGGACTGGATCCATTATTTAGTATCCCCTGCCCCCACTGACACCTGGTTCATACTAATTCCCTTTGCTAGAATGACCCCAATTCTTCTCTCAACCCTACAACAGTTCTCAAGTTGTCATATTTCTCCAAACTTCAATTTCTGGATCCATTTGTTCACTAATCCCCAAACTTCAGGGTCATCAATGAGGCTTGTGAAAAGGGAGACTTCTGGGCCCCACACCCAAAATATTGTATTTCAGTAGATTCTTTATAGACTCAGCAATCTGCCTTTGTAAAAATTGGCCCATCTGATTCTAAGGCAGGCGAGCCAAGGAAGAAATTCTGAGAAAGGCTTCTAGCGAAGCTTCCTACTTCCATCCAGGGGCTCCTCAGACATCAGGAAGCATTATCTCAAAGAATGAGTTCTGCCACATCTAACACTTTTGCCTCTGGGGGTGGTTTATTGGCCTAAGTTTCTGGCACTGATAGAACTTTCAGTTTGATGATACAACAGAAGTAAAGCCACAATTTCAGTAGCCAAACTGTACAAGGCTCTCAGCAGCATGTAAAAGGAAATCAGCTGGAGTCCTATAGCCATTGATTTATCTAGTAAAGCATGAAATGTGATTAACTTCCTTCTGTTGGGGCAGGATGCTGAGAAGTTCAGTGGTTCATCAAGGGCTCATCAGCAGCCCCATGACACAATCCTCATCAGTGTCCACATAAGACCTTCAGTTTGTGACACTCCAGGAACTGGCTACAGAGAAAGCACATGAACCAGGGAGCACATGGCAATGCAATACAATGGGAAGAGCCTCAAATTCAATGTCTGAATGACTAGATTCTTTTTCCTAGTCTGCAAGGAATATCAGTAGCTAGCATTTGTTAACGGGAGCGTGTGTGTGTGTGTGTGTGTGTGTGCTAAGTCTCTTCAGTCGTGTCCAATTCTTTGCAACGCTATGGATGGTAGACTGCCAGGCTCCTCTGTCATGGAATTCTCCAGACAAGAATACTGGAGTGGATTGCCACGCCCTCCTCCAGGGGATCTTCTGACCCAGGAATCAAATCCACAGCTCTTATGTCTTCTGCATTGACAGCGGGGTTTTTTACTACTAGTGCCACCTGGGAATTCCAACCTTTGTTAAGTCTGCTGCCAAAAATTGTCTTACTTTTTCTCAGTTACTCTAATCTGGGCTTCTTTCGTGGCTCAGATGGTAAAGAGTCTGCCTGCAGTGTGGGAGACTAGGGTTTGATCCCTGGGTCAGGATTATCCCTGGAGAAGGAAATGGCAACCCACTCCAGTATTCTTGCCTGGAAAATCCCATGGGTGAAGGAGCCTGGCAAGCTATAGTCCATGGGGTTGCAAAGAGTCGGACACAACTGAGCGACTTCACTTTCACTTTTCTTTCACTTTCTGCAACAATGCTATGAGGTAGATACTGCCAGTATCAGCCTCTTCATTTTAAGTTAAAGAAATCAAGTCTCATGTTTCTTGCCCATCAAGTAACAGAACTGAGATTTTGAAGCCAAGGAGTTTTATTCCAGAGATCCAGAAAGTACCTCATTAATTTTTTTTTTTTCTTCTTTTCTATTACTTTGCCTTAAGTCCTTTCAGAGAAATCCTGTGGAAATCCCCTGCCCAAGGCATGTTAGAAATTCAGGCTTCCCTTCTCTGTGCATCTAAGATGTATAAGTAGGATTATACCAGCTCTGTTTATTACATAGGATTAATTTAAAGGTTCAAGTAAAAAGGTAGAGATGTAAGTGCTTATAAAGTATGTGTTTCTAGGCCAATGGTATCATGGAAAATGCAAATATGTATAGAGGAAAACCTGACAATGTGAAGAATATGAGCCTATCTAAAGGGTACCAGGCACCTTGGAGATCAATCCCATTGTTGCCATGTAGCAAAGCAAGATTTCCAATGTTCTAAGGGAAGCCCTAAATCCATATATTTATTTGAAAACTTTTGACTCTTAAAATACTGTTCCATTAAAAGAAAGCCTTTGCAGATCAATGAAATAGGTCTGGAAGACCCTGGCTTGAGACATATTAATATATAAATAGAAAGTCTTATTGTTGAAACAATGCCTTGTGTGAGGACATAAAAGCTAGAAATAAATATATATCTCAAATCATGATGTTCTACCCTAAAATGAATGTTATATGTCAATTATACCTCAATAAAAATACCTCAATTGTATTTTTTATAATTATAGTTTAACTTAAAAACCTTTATGTAGTGATAAAATATTTTTATGTAAATAACAGTTCAGTTTCTCAAATAGCAAATAAGAGGTATTAGGAAGTGAAAAAAAAACAGGTCCTTATTGCAAGAGTTAACTACTATAGGTTACCAGTGTTCTTCAGGAATCCAGATCAAGTAGAAAAGAGGATTTCTCTGGAAAGGACATAAGGCAAAGTAATAGAAAAGAAGCAAAAAATGATGGGGAAAAAACCTGAATTTTGAGAGCTAAACTGCAAACTGAGAGCATAAAATCTGGTTTCATATAAACTTTCTTGACAAATAATTATACCAAGAGTTTCCAAGTGATTCTGAACAATTAGAAATGAGGGCCATTAAAAATATTTGGGTGTAAAAGCAAAATATTGGCTTAAAAATTAGGATGAAATATTTGGTGCCTGTGTGTATTTTAAAAGTTTAGTTCCTCAAGTAAATTCTCTGATTGATGATCAAGTTTAGGGATTTTGAAAAAAAAGAAGCCAGAAAACAACCTTCTCAGCAAGAGAAACAAGGCTTCAAAACTGCAGATACTTCCTCCAGGTTAAATAACATATTCTTAAAGCTTGGAGATAGTGATCTCCTGAAATCCAAAGTAGGAAAATGAAAACTTGGAAATGGGTCTCACTTTCCTTATTTGTCAGTCTTAGAAAGGCAGAAAATTTTGCTGCAAACATACATACTAATTAGAGATGTTATTAATAGGAGATACTAGATATGAAATATACGGGAACTTGCCACACAATCTTTGCAATATTTTTCTCTTAGTCTAAAGTTACTCAAACTACTGAACAGTTGCATTCATTTCACACACTAGCAAAGTAATGCTCAAAATTCTCCAAGCCAGGCTTCAACAGTACATGAACCATGAACTTCCAGATGTTCAAGCTGGATTTAGAAAAGGCAGAGGAAACAGAGATCAAATTGCCAACATCTGCTGGATCATCAAAAAAGCAAGAGTTCCAGACAAACATGTACTTCTGCTTCATTGACTATGCCAAAACCTTTGACTGTGGATCACAAAAAACTGTGGAAAATGCTTACAGAGATGGGAATACCACACCACCTGACCTGCCTCCTGAGAAATCTGTATGCAGATCAAGACACAACAGTTAGAACTGGACACGAAACAACAGACTGGTTCCAAACCAGGAAGGGAGTACATCAAGGCTGTATATTGTTACCCTGCTTATTTAACTTATATGCAAAGTACATCATGAGAAATACTGGACTGGATGAAGCACAGGGTGGAATCAAGATTGCCAGAAGAAATATCAGTAACCTCAGATATGCAGATGACACCATCCTTATGGCAGAAAGTGAAGAACTAAAGAACCGCTTGATGAAAGTGAAAAAGTTGGCTTAAAACTAAACATTCAGAAAACTTAGATCATGGTCAGTCAGTCAGTCAGTTCAGTCACTCAGTCTTTCCAACTGTTTGCAACCCCATGAATCACAGCACACCAGGCCTCCCTGTCCATCACCATCTCCCGGAGTTCACTCAAACTCACGTCCATCGAGTCGGTGATGCCATCCAGCCATCTCATCCTCTGCCATCCCCTTCTCCTCCTGCCCCCAATCCCTCCCAGCATCAGAGTCTTTTCCAATGAATCAAGTCTTCGCCTGAGGTGGCCAAAGTACTGGAGTTTCAGCTTTAGCATCATTCCTTCCAAAGAAATCCCAGGGCTGATCTCCTTCAGAATGGACTAGTTAGATCTCCTTGCAGTCCAAGGGACTCTCAAGAGTCTTCTCCAACACCACAGTTCAAAAGCATCAATTCTTCAGTGCTCAGCTTTCTTCACAGTCCAAATCTCACATCCATACATGACCACAGGAAAAACCATAGCCCTGACTAGACGGACCTTTGTTGGCAAAGTAATGTCTCTGCTTTTGAATATGCTATCTAGGTTGGTCATAACTTTCCTTCCAAGGAGTAAGTGTCTTTTAATTTCATGGCTGCAGTCACCATCTGCAGTGATTTTGGAGCCCAGAAAAATAAAGTCTGACACTGCTTCCCCTGTTTCCCATCTATTTCCCATGAAGTGGTGGGACCAGATGCCATGATCTTCGTTTTCTGAATGTTGAGCTTTAAGCCAACTTTTTCACTCTCCTCTTTCACTTTCATCAAGAGGCTCTTTAGTTCCTCTTCACTTTCTGCCATAAGGGTGGTGTCATCTGCATATCTGAGGTTATTGATATTTCTCCCAGCAATCTTGATTCCAGCTTGTGCTTCTTCCTGCCCAGCATTTCTCATGATGTACTCTGCATATAAGTTAAATAAGCAGGGTGACAATATACAGCCTTGATGTACTTCTTTTCCTATTTGGAACCAGTTTGTTGTTTCATGTCCAGTTCTAACTGTTGCTTCCTGACCTGCATATAGGTTTCTCAAGAGGCAGGTCAGGTGGTCTGGTATTCCCATCTCTTTCAGAATTTTCCACAGTTTATTGTTATTCACACAGTCAAAGGCTTTGGCATAGTCAATAAAGCAGAAATAGATGTTTTTCTGAAACTCTCTGCTTTTTCCATGATCCAGCAGATGTTGCAGTACTTGGATGCAATCTCAAAAATGACAGAATGATCTCTGTTCATTTCCAAGGCAAACCATTCAATATCACAGTAATCCAAGTCTATGCCCCAACCAGTAATGCTGAAGAAGCTGAAGTTGAACAGTTCTATGAAGACCTACAAGACCTTTTAGAACTAACACCCAAAAAAGATGTCCTTTTCATTATAGGGCACTAGAATGCAAAAGTAGGAAGTCAAGAAACACCCAGAGTAACAGGCAAATTTGGCCTTGGAATATGTAATGAAGCAGGGCAAAGACTAATAGAGTTTTGCCAAGAGAACGCACTGGTCATAGCAAACACCCTCTTCCAACAACACAAGAGAAGACTCTACGCATGGACATCACCAGATGGTCAACACCAAAATCAGATTGATTATATTCTTTGCAGCCAAAGATGGAAAAGCTCCTTACAATCAGCAAAAACAAGACGAGGAACTGATTGTGGCTCAGATCATGAACTCCTTATTGCCAAATTCAGACTTAAATTGAAGAAAGTAGGGAAAACCACTAGACCATTCAGGTATGACCTAAATCAAATCCCTTATGATTATACAGTGGAAGTGAGAAATAGATTTAAGGGACTAGATCTGATAGATAGAGTGCCTAATGAACTATCGACTGAGGTTCATGACATTGTACAGGAGACAGGGATCAATCCTGTACAGTACAGGATTTTGGGGGGCTCCAAAATCACTGCAGATGGTGACTGCAGCCATGAAATTAAAAGATGCTTGCCCCTTGGAAGAAATGCTATGAAAAACCTAGACAGCATATTAAAAAGTAGAGACATTACATTGCCAACAAAGGTCTGTCTAGTCAAAGCTTTGGTTTTTCCAGTAGTCATGTATCGATGTGATAGTTGGACTATAAAGAAAGCTGAGCACAAAGGAATTGATGTTTTTGAACTGTGGTGTTAGAGAAGACTCTTGAGAGTCCCTTGCATAGCAAGGAGATACAATTAGTCCATCCTAAAGGAAATCAGTCTTGAATATTTATTGGAAGGACTGATGCCGAAGCTGAAACTCTAATCCTTTGGCCACCTGATGTGAAGAACTGACTCATTTGAAAAGACCCTGATGCTGGGAATGATTGAACGTGGGAGGTGAAGGGTGAGATGGTTGGATGGCATCACTGACTCAATGGACATGAGTTTGAGTAAGCTCCGGGAGTTGGTGATGGACAGGGAAGCCTGGCGTACTACAGTCCATGGGGTCGCAAAGAGTCGGACACAACTGAGTGACTTAATTGAACTGAACTGAAAGCTGTTCTAAAAAATAAACAAATTTTTTTTTAATATTTAAGCACCCTTGATTTCATAAGAATGCTGGTGATTATCCTCTGAAAAGCTGGAGAGAATAGGGGTAATGATAGTGCCACCTGTGACCCAGTCAGGTTTCATCTCTAAGAAAAGTCCTGTAGATCTGTAGTGAAGGTGAAAGTCTTGATCGCTTAGTCCTGTCCGACTTTTTGGGACTCCGTGGACTGTAGCCCACCAGGCTCCTCTGTCCATGGAATTCTCCAGGCAAGAATACTGGAGTGAGTTGCCATTTCCTTCTGCAGGGGATTTTCCCAACCCAAGGATCAAACCCCAGGTCTTACAGGCAGATTCTTCACTGTCTGAGCCACCCAGGAAGCCCCATAGATCTATAAGCATTATTCTACTCACAGGCCTTTGTGATGTGAGGCTAATGTGTAGCCCGGGAATGACTGCCTTTCAGTTCCTCCCAGGGAGTCAGTCTTTTATAGCTGCTGTTTCCCCTGTGATGGCGCTTGACAGAGGTGAAATTGGCGAACACGGCAAACACAACCCAAAGCAGCCCCAAAGCCAGGAAAGGCCTTCCACACGCCCACGGGTGTGTTCTCCGAGTCTTCTCAAGATTTATTTTCTCTATTTGACTGCCATTCCCTGGAAATGATGGAGGATGTTGCTCATCAGAGACTGCACAACCTTCAGATCAGGCCACTGTCTGGAAAGACAGGGTGCTCCTGCTAGCGGAGTGAGAGAGGAGAAGGCCACGGATGTCAGAGCGGCTGTCAGGGCCCCGCCTCCTGCTGCTCAGATACACGGCTGACAATCCATCATCTAATCTCTGTTCATGCAGATGAGGAGTCAAAAGATCGTTCTATTGCATTTCCAAGGAAAGATTGCTTTCAGTTAATACCATGATTTTTAAATAGCAGATTTTAGCTTTACTACTTTATTATGATTCACTCCCGTTTAATTGTCTCATATTTTATTTAGGACCACCAGTGCTGGGTGGGGCCAGGGAGGGGGATACAGAGCACAGGGAATTTTAGTGGTCCAGAAACCTGACTGCATCCAGGATTCAGTTAACTCCTGTGAGCCCAGAGCCACTGCACCCAGTAATGAATAAACCATCTCTGTCAGGAAATGAGAGGCAAGTCCATGTTCTGTGATCACTGTCTGCAGTAATCTCTCCTAAAACATGGGGCATTTGTGTCCACTCTTATCACCAGCTTTATACCAACTTGACCTTCTTGTGCAGTAGTCTGACTTGACTTGTATCTGAGTCAGCTGGGGCTGCCATAATAAAATACCACATACTGTGTGACTTAAACTACAGATCTTTATTTCCTCACACTCCTGGAGACTATGAGCTCAAGGTGCCATCAGTGTTGGTACTGGTGAGGTCTCTTTGACTTGAAGATGGCCACCTTCTTGCTGTATTCTCATACAGCCTTTTCTCTGAGCCTGCGTGGGGAGAGAGAGACCTCTGGTTTCCCTTCCTCCTAGAAGGACACCAACCTTATTGGATTCAAATCCTGCTCTTAAAACTGCAGTTAACCTTAATCACCTCCTTATAGACCTTATCTCCAAATATAGTAACATTAGGGATTATAGCTTCAACATATGGATTTTAGAAGGACACAATTTAATCCATAACAATGTAAAAACATAGCACAAATAATTTAAATAAAGTAGTAGAAAACCATGAGCATTGGAGAGAAAAAAAGCTAAGTTTGGGATTAGGGTTACTAGAGGGTTCACAAAAAATAAGAGAAGAAGTCATCTGGCTTCTCTAACTTGTTTCTTAATATAAAAAATGAGAATAAAAACAATGCCTATAAATCAGAGTTATCATAAAGCTAAAAATGTGACAAAGCATGTGAAAATGCATTATAATGGTTAATAGCCTCCAATTATATTAAATTCTGGGCCCACTGGTTCTGGAAGTGAGTGCAAAAGTAAAGGATTCCACAGGAGGCAGCAGACTCCAGTAGTGCCTCAGTCCATAGAGCAGCCAGGGCAAGCTCGGAGCATCCCAGAGTGTGACCAGCCACGCACTTCCTATATCTCTGCAGCCCCCAAAAGAACACAGGCTGTTTCCTCTAGTCAAACAAGTTCTCAATACAAAGCTCAATCAGGTAAAATTTACACCCCAGGGCATTTACTACTGCTGATGGAAGGGATTTTGGAAATAGATTGAGGTAATTCAGTGCTGCCAATTGCCTGGGCCCGGGCTCCTTATAACTGATACCTCCATTTAAAGGACTGATCAATGAATGGACCTGATCTGCCAGGGCAGGACTTTTACCTTGAACAAATAAATTTCACTAACAAAGGACAGAATTTCTTTGATCCACGTGTTAAGTAGCTTCTGTCGTGCCCGACTCTTTGCAACCCTGTGGATTGTAGCCTGCCAGGCTCTTCTGTCCATGGGATTCTCCAGGCAAGAATGCTAGAGTGGGTTGCCATGCCCTCCTCCAGAGGATCTTCCTGACCCAGGGATCAAACCTGAGTCTCTTGCATTGGCAGGCGGATTCTTTGCCACTAGCACCACCTGGGAGCCATGCAAGTCCTTATTCTCCAAGGCTATGCATCAATCCAAGGCAAGGCAGGTGCAGGTCCTACCCCCAGGCCTTCTGGTTCACAGCTGTTTAGTGTATCTAGTAAATATTGGGTTGGCCAAAGAGTTCCTTCAAGTGTTTCTCAAAGCTAAGGTGTTACAGTAAATACCCAAACAAACTTTTTGGCCAACTCAATAGTATTGCACACCAGCTATGATGGGTTCCAGGAATACACCAAGAACATAGGTAGATACTGTTCCTGTCATCATGGAGCTTATACTCTTGGAAAAGACAGATATTAATCAAGTAGTTATACACATTTTTAATGAAATATTTACTTTCAAAGGTAAATGGTGTCATGGGAGTGTGAGGTGGGTGACCTTGATGACATAATTGACATGTGAGGATGAGTACCAGTTAACTAAGAAATTATTAGGAAGGAGAAAGAAAAGAAGTCAGGTAGAAGTTCCTATGGTGGAGGGGTCATGGCAGGTGGAAGGGGTGTTAGCAGAGTGGTGTGGTTGGTGTGCTTGAAACAAAGAAAGAGGTTGGCTTCTGGGATGAGATAAGGCTGGAGAAGCAGTAGAAAAACTACAGACACCCTTATAAGTCACATTATACATTTTTTTATTTCATCCTAGAAGCAATAAGAAACCATTAACATATTTTAATCTGGGCAAAAAAGATGATGTAGTAAGATTTGCTTTCTTGGATGGATCCCTTTGTTTGTGGTATGGAACACTGTTTATTGAGAAAATATAGATAAGTGAGGCTGTTATTGGGAAGCTCTGATAGCTGTTCTGGCCAGAGACTACAGTAGCCTGGAGCAGGTGCCATTGTGGAGATTCATTCTATCATCGGATGTTTATTGAATGCTTCTGTACGCCATTCCTGTGCCAGGGCTAGAGACTATTTGAATAATTAAGAGATTATAAAAAGACATGCTGATGACCTGTATGTGGAATGCAAGGAGAGAGAGCTGTTGAAAATAATGTCTAAGTCTTTGACTCATCAGATACAGAACAGATAGTGGAGCTGGAGGGGGCCCATGTTTAGGGAAGAAGAGTGAACACTTGGACCTGGACGTTTTGGGTTTGCAGCACCTTTGAGAGGACTTAGGGAGATATCGGGAGGGACAGCAGATGAAGAGTCCACAGCGCAGAGGGGAGGTGTGTGAGTCACCACATAAGGATGGAAGGGGAAGACACAGATGCAGTGACGTCCTTCAGGGCCAGTGCAAAGTGTGAGTGAAAAAGAGCACCCAGGGCTGGCCCTCAAAGGGCAACTAGCTCTTTACAGCTGAGATTAGAGGAAGATGAAACCTGGAAGGGAGTCCAAAAAAAGACTAAGAAGAGAGATAAAAGAAAAACTTAGGGCAGTGTAAGTCATGAAAACCAAGAGCAGCAGGAATCGGTCAATAGTGGAAAATTCCACTGATGGGTCAAGTGAGAAGACTGAAAAATATTCATTTGATCTGTAACACGGAGATCATTGATTACATTTGTGAGAACAGTTAGAGTGAAGGGACAGTCACCAAATGGGAGCCAGAAGAGAAGTGAAGGAGAGGTGAGAATGTAGAGAAAATTCTCTGGAGACCTCTGGCTCTGAAGCAGCTGAGGTGGGGGGAAGAGAGAAGACACGAGTGGTTAACTGGATGATTTTCCCACAATGCACTGTTCTGCTTTGCCTCTGATGCTCCAAGATTTCTACCTCTATATTCCCTGTTTCACAAAAAGCACATACACTCGGACCTCAAGTGCCATAGGGGAATCCCTAGGGCTCAGCTCAGAGCATCCGCTCTGGCTCTAACTATAGGTGAACACACTGCATTTGTCAAATCATCCCACGAAATAAGGCCCCAGGAAAGCCATGGCCCACAGTCAGGAAGCTACTTGGAAGGGTTCCAAGCGTGAGAAGAAAACATTTGACAGCCTATATCTGTATTAAGAAAATTGCCGTTCTGGGTAAGGTTTCAATAGGAGCAAGTGTTTCTGCTAATGCAGTACATTCGCCAGTAACAAATCCACTGTTTGACACGGCAAGCAAATGGTGACAGATCTGTGTTCCTAAACACTCCATTTCATTAACTGAAGCTGTCTCCTTCCTTAAGCATTAACTCACTGAATTCTGCCACTCAGATAAACTGCCTGAAGCAGACGGGTATTCCTTGTGATCTCACAAACAGTACTTCTCTATAGCTCCTTTTTGTTTTAATGCATGAGCTTTAAAGTGGTAAAAAGTGGCAAACTGTCATTTGTCACTTTTTGGTGGCAATAATTTAGCATCTAATGAGCAAAACTTGCAACTCCTGCCCCAGGCAGTGCAAAAGCTCAGGAACTACTGCTGGGGGTACAAATGGGAGACTTTACAAAGGAAATAAGTGTGGCTCAGACACGGAAATCAGGCTGAGAAAACAAGCACTTGAGTGTGTCTGGGGAGCAAATGCAAGAAAGAAACTTTAAAGGAGGGTCACTGATGCATATTAAACTTAAAAGGGGCAGCTAATGCCACAGGAGTGATAAGAATAAAGTAATAATCATAATATTGATATAGCCCTCATTTATCAAGTGCCACATACTGTGTCCCATGCACTGTGCCAAGGGCTTTGCCAGATGATCTCTTTGGGTCATTACAGTAATCTCATGAACTGTTCAAAGAATCCGACAGCTCCGAACTTCAGTTTAGAAATCCTCAAAACAGAAATTATAATGATGACAGATCACAAAGCTAACAAGTTTTAGAGACAGATTTTGAACTCAGGTGCATCTGACTCAGGAGAACAAAGCTTTGAAACATTGTGTCAGGGACTGGACAAGAAATAAAGAGATCTGGAATTTTCACCACAGTGCATGCATGCTAAGTCGCTTCAGTCGTGTCCAACTCTGTACAACCCAATGGACTGTAGCCCGCCAGGCTCCTCTGTCCATGGGATTCTCCAGGCAAGGGTACTGGAGTGGGTTGCCATGCCCTCCTTCAGTAAATCTTCCCCAACCAGGGATCGAACCACATCTCCTGTGGCCCCTGCATTGCAGACAAAGTCTCTATCACTGAGCCACCACAGAAGCCAGTTTTTATCACACCTGGCTACAAATGAATTGTGTGGCTCAGGATCAGAAAAGTACAATAATTTTTTTGAGTTTCACATCTACAAAATGAAGAGTTTTGTTTTTCTATGAAAAAAATGCCAATGGAATTTTTATAAGGATTGCATTGAATCTATAGATTTCTTTGGTTGATGTGAACATTTTAATAATATTAACTCTTTCAATGAGCACAAAATGTCTTTCCTTTTCTGTCTTCAGTTTCTTTCATCACTGTCTAATAGTTTTCAGTGTACAAGTCTTTCACATCCTTGTTAAATTTATCCCTAAGTATTTTATTCTTTTTGATGCAATTGTAAATGAGATTGTTTTCTTAATTTCTCTTTCTGATAGGACATAATAAGTGACAAAAAATGCAACAGATTTTTGTTTGTGGATTTTGTATCCTACAACTTCACTGAATTAATTAGTCCTAACATTTCTCTTTTTTCCTATTTGCTCTGGCTAGTGTTTTCAGTACTGAGTCAAATAAAAGTAAAGAGTGCAGGCACCTTTGTCTTGTTCCTGATCTTAGAGGAAAGGCTTTCAGCTTTTCACCGTTGAGTATGATGTTGACTTTATTGTCTGTATTGTCTTGAGGTACATTCCCTCTATACCCACTTTACCCACTTTGTTAATCCTCTGGCTGCTTTTAAATTTTTCTCTTTGTCATTGGTTTTGAGAAATGTGATTATAATGTGCCATGGTATTGTTTTCTTCATATCATTTGCACTTGGGATTTATTGAACTTGTATCTGTTGATATACAGTTTTATCAAATTTGGAAAAAATTAGCCAGTATTTCTTCAAATATTTTTTGTCCATTTCTCCCTTTATTTCAAAGAATCCAATTACATGTATTTTCTGCCACTTGAAGTTATCACACAGCTCGCTCATACTCTTTTTATTTGCTTTAAAATGCTTCTCTGTATTTTATTTTGGTTAGTTTCCTATGTCTTCCAGTTTACAAATCATTATTTCTGAGGTATAAAATCCACTGTTAACTTGCCCAATGTATTTTTCATCTCAGATATTGTAGTTTTCATCTCTAGAAATTTGATTTAGATCTTTTTATATCTTTTCCATCATGACATAACATGATTAATCTTTTCTCTGGCTTCTTGTAGAGTACAGTTACAATAACTGTTTTAATGATCTTGACTGCTAATTCCTTCATCTAGTCATTTCTAAGTTGGTTTTGATAGATTGGATTTTATCCTCACTCTGAGTTTTATTTTCCAGCTTCTTCCTATATCTAGTAGTGTTTGGCTGCATGCTGACCTTATGAATTTCACCTTACTGGGTGCCAGATAGTTTCATATTGCTAGAAATATTCCTGAGCTTTGTTCTGAGATAACAGTGACATTACCTGGAATCAGTTTGAGCCTTTTGGATCTTGCTATTAATCTTTATTAGGTACGACCACAGCAATGTTTAATCTGGGACTCATTTTGTCCAGCTACTAGGGCAAAACTCCTGAGTACACTAACCATTGCCCTATAAATTATAATGTTTTTCCATTTGTCTGATAACAGCGAGAACTATTCCTGGCTCTGCATGAGCTCTGGACAGTATTACCTCTAATCTTTTTTAACACTTTTTACCCTGGTCTCTAGTGGTTTCTTTACACATATGCTGATTGGGGCTCAGGTGAAGATGCCAGGGGTCTCTAGAGTTCCCTACAGAACTCTAGAACTCCTGGAATTCCTTCTCTGGAATTCCTTCTCTGTGAAGTTCTCTTTAACCTAGCCCTCTGCTCTGTGAACTCTAGTCACCTTGGCCCTCCTGATTTCTCAACTCTGTCTTCTAAATTCAGGCTACAGTGCCCCATCTGGGGGTCTCCTCTGCCTACAAGGCCTGGAAACTCTCTCCAGGCAATAACCAGGGACAATCACGGGGCTCATCTTACTTGTTTCCTGTCTCTTAGGGATCATTCGTCTTCACTGTCCAGCATCCAGTGTCTTGAAAACTACTGCCTTAAATATTGTGCTCAGTCTTTTTGTTTTCGTAAATCCAGTCCCTGTTATCCTCTCCAAGCTGAAAGTGACTACTTTTAATATAGCATAGTTAGTAATAGCTGTATTACAGTAGAGCAAAATGAGAGTGGTGGAATTCTTAACACATTTTTGTAATTCCTAAACTTGACATGAAAATGGTGCTTGTATCATATGTATGTGAATATCTGCTCTAAGTCAGCCACCATGGTAGACCAAATATGTTTATATTATACTTTAAATATCCATTATCATAAATTTGTAAATTAAAAATTACAACTTTAAATAATAAAAGATAAAATACAAAAAATATATGATGTCTGGTTAGTGAATGGCAGAGAAATAATGGAATAAACTCAGACCTATCTAACTTCAAATCTTGCCACCCTTTCAAAAAGACATGCTACCACCAATGTGTTCATTTGATGAGCTGTTGAAATGATTATAATGTGTCCAGTCTGTGGCAGACTTTGTGATAACAGAGATGATAAAAAAGAGGGCATTGTCCTGGCACTCAAGTGAATTATAGGCTGTTATAGAATGGGACACAAATGTGAAATAACTGGATAAAAAGGAGTTGCTCGACCATGTTCTATATTTCTGAATGAAAGCCAGTGAGGGAAAGACAAAAAAAAAAAAAAAGAAATTTATAAATTGGTACCTTCTAACCCTTTCTCTCCCATCATGATATGTGCAGTTGACTCTCTTCCTTGTCATCTTCTACAGGACTTTTAGGATCAAGCGATTCCTGGCCAAGATGCAAAAGCATAATTGTCCCATTCTCAGATGGATTCAGATGAAACTAATAATAAAATCAGGTTCCATTCCAAGAAGAGACATTGAAGAAGAACCAAGCTGGGTCTATGAGGAATTGCATATGCAATGGCATGCATATTTATGCTGTATCAAATTCACTAATGTCTTACCATATCAAGCTGAAAATGTCACCACTATCTGGAAATGTGCACGTTTTCTTAGGAAAATGATTTTTCTCTTTCTTTTTATGCTTCTTCACTAGTTTGGCTCCATAATAATACATGAAAACATTTGTTTGGTAAAAAAGAAATTGATGTCTTTCCCTTTTTGCCTTTCAGCTGTGATTTTTGGCCTGAAGTTGTGCAACTCTCTGATGAAGAGTTATGTCCTCCTCATTAAAACAAATGTCTTCTTTTTTCTTAGAAAACTATGTTCACTAAGTTTGACCCATTTGGGGGACCACTCAGTGTCTCTGGGAAAATTAAAAGTGTACAGTGACCTTGCAGATGGAGCTACAACTGGATATATCAAAAGGAAAGAATAAAAGGAAGACAGGGACAGGAAGAAACAAGTAAAAGATAGAAGTTCACTCAGCAGATTAATGTTACCATGGATCAAATTTAGAACATCTTAATAAGCATATTGCCTGGAATTTAAAATATAAAAGCAATTGTTCAATAAAACAAAAATTCAAAACAGAGAGCTAAAAGGGCTCATGGAAGATGAGACCACAGAAAGAGTTGAAATGCTGTCCTCAAGAGAGAAGTAGAGAGAAATAGCGCACCATTACAAAAGGAAGGTCATGTTGGGAGCAGCACAAAGGAGAAGAGACATGGCTGAAAGTTCACTAGAAACATGGGCAATAGACTTAAGGAAAAAACAAGCAAATGTAAATAGAAATCCACAAAAAAATTAACAAGATACGGATACAATTTAAAATGGAAAGATTAAATAAATCCAACATATTTAAAATTAGTGCTCCTAAAGAACAGAAGCCAATGGCACGCCACTCCAGTACTCTTGCCTGGAAAGTCCCATGGACGGAGGAGCCTGGTGGGCTGCAGTCCATGGGGTCACTAGAGTCAGACACGACTGAGCAACTTCACTTTCACTTTTCACTTTCATGCACTGGAGAAGGAAATGGCAACCCACTCCAGTGTTCTTGCCTGGAGAATCCCAGGGACGGGAAGCCTGGTGGGCTGCCATCTATGGGGTCGCACAGAGTCGGACATGACTAAAGCGATGTAGCAGCAGCAGCAAAGAACAGAGAATAACTAAAATTATTCTTACACATGTGACATACAAGTAATATTTAAATAGATACAGATATGTGTGCACAAATTTTTTAGAAACAGAAGAAGCATTGCATATATAGATCAAAATGTCATCCCATGTCCCTGGAAATTTTGATGCAGAGTGGTCATCACCGGAAACTGGAGCCTATTATACAGAGTGAAGTAAGCCAGAAAGAAAAACACCAATACAGTATACTAACGCATATATATGGAATTTAGAAAGATGGTAACAATAACCCTGTGTACGAGACAGCAAAAGAGACACTGATGTATAGAACAGTCTTATGGACTCTGAGAGAGAGGGAGAAGGTGGGAAGATTTGGGAGAATGGCATTGAAACATGTAAAATATCATGTATGAAACGAGTCACCAGTCCAGGTTCGATGCACGATACTGGATGCTTGGGGCTGGTGCACTGGGACGACCCAGAGGGATGGTGTGGGGAGGGAGGAGGGAGGAGGGTTCAGGATGGGGAACACATGTATACCTGTGGTGGATTCATTTTGATATTTGGCAAAACTAATACAATTATGTAAAGTTTAAAAAATAAAATTAAATTAAAAAAAAATGAAATTCAAACAAGTGTCTGCCAAGGTATGAATGAATAAAGTAGATGTGTGATACATATGTGTGTGTGTGTGTGTATACATACACACAAATGGAACATTATCCATAAGAAAGAAGGAAATCCTGTCATGTGTGATAATAAGGATGGACCTTGAGGGCATTATGCTAAGTGAGATGTCAGACACGCTTGTGTGCTAAGTCACTTCAGTCATGTCAGACTCTGTGCAACCCTATGGACTGTAGCCCACCTGGCTCCCCTGTCCACAGGATTCTCCTCAGGATTCTCCAGGCAAGAATATTGGAGTGGGTTGCCATGCCCTCCTCCAGGGGATCTTCCCAATCCAGGGATCTAACCCGAGTCTCTTACGTCGCCTGCATTGGCAGGCAGATTCTTTACTGCTAGCACCATCTGAGAAGTCCAAGATGTCAGACAAAGACAAATACTACTGTGTAATATATCTTTTATGTGGAATCCTAAAAAGCTGAACGCATAAAAACAGAGTAGGATGGTCATTACCAGAGGCTGGGGGAAAGAGAAACTGGGAAAATGTTGTTTGATGGTTCAAACATGCAACTAGTAGTAAATAAGTTCTAGAACTGTAATGCACAGCATAGTGGTTAGAGTCAACAATACTATATTAGAAACTTCAAAGTTGCTAAGAGATTAGATCTTAATTATTCTCACCACAAAAAAGAAATACTTCTATGTGATGTGATAGAAGTGCTAGCTAAGCTACCATGGTAATTATACTACAGTTTATAAATGCATCAAATCAACACATTGTACACCTTAAACTTATATGTCAATTATAAAAAATGAAATTCAAACAAAATACTGGATTTCAAAAATTAAGAATTCTCTGCACAACCAGGCAAAATGATTATATAAATCAACTCATCTCAGACTCTCTTCCCCAGTGAGAGTCAATCTAGAAAACAATAGAACAAAGCCTAAAAGTCTCCACAGAAATAAAGAATGAGACCAGAACTTTTATCCCCAGCCAAATCAACATTCTAGTCTAAAGATAAGAAACATCTCTGAGCATGCAAGAACTCTGGGAATGTAATCCCCATGAGACTTCTAGAACTTTCTAGAAGATTCTAAAGAGCAAAATTCTACCAAGTAAAAGCTGAATAGAGAAACTCTGGATAAACTTAATCTGATTAAGTAAGGGTGTAAAACTGAAATAAATATGAGGTTATAGTTACAGAACAGAATGTAAATGTTTAATAAGACCTGACAAAGTGGAAACGATAGAACAAAGTTGGGATAGAAAAGAGGAGGGAAAAAATGGGAAATAGTGTAAATACCTTCAAAGCAGGTAAACCAAGTAACAGAATTCTATATCAAGAACCATGAAGAATAGCTTTTACTTTGCATGCAAGCTAACAAGTTATTCTTCCACGGTTCCACTGATGCTTACAGAAAGCCTGAGACTCCTGGATCGGAGGCAAAGCAACATGAATCTCAAGCTCACTTCAGTTCCCCTGTCCCCCAAACTCTATGGGGACAATGCAGAGCCGCCTGAATTGATGCTGTGCATGCAGCGGGTCTGCATCACAGCTGAGAAACCCAGGGTGTAGGGAACCCCAATCTTTTATAAGGGGTCTGCTGGAAAACCTGCCCAAACTTTGCCCCAAAGGGAGACATTGTCTTTAGTGTTGTGGGCAGCAAATAAATCTTTCCCCTGCCTATAATCGTTATAATCAGGAAGTGGATGAAAAAGGGGCAAGTTGAGAGGAAGATGAAGTGTACTGATTTCACTGCAGTTCATAATAAGGAGTAAATGGTACTAACTAAAAATTGTGAGAATAAATATAAAGAAACAGCCCAGATATACTGGCAGCATAAGAGGGAAGGCATGCAGCATCATTTGCAAAAGCAAAAAC
Source organism: Bubalus kerabau (assembly GCF_029407905.1). Classification (NCBI taxonomy): domain Eukaryota; kingdom Metazoa; phylum Chordata; class Mammalia; order Artiodactyla; family Bovidae; genus Bubalus; species Bubalus kerabau. Next base: position 32,600,346 of record NC_073645.1, read on the forward strand.
CCCTATTTAACCTTGAAGTTTCAGCTGAAAAGTCACTTCTCTACAGAGGCCTCTCCTGAACACCAGACCAAGTTTGTAGTCCTTGGTATCATTTCTTATAGCTGCCAGGGTCGCCGCTAGTGAGTGGTGGAGCTGAGATTCAGGCCTAAAATTGTTCATGCTCAAAGTCTGCACTCTTAGTAACCATCTCTGCGGTCACTCACTGATGCATCTAATTGTATTCCATTCACACCTGATAGCACAGAGTTTTGTCTAGGCCTCTCAGCTTTCATACATACAAGGCTTAATTCTCCAATGCCTTGTAATAGTTGAGACATATCTTATGTGTCCTGAGCATGGCCCCCAGGACCTAGCAGAAAACAAGCACCCTTTAAAATCATTCAATAAATAATACGGAACACAAATGAACATTTGGGGAGCCCAACTAAATACCTATTGATCACCCTGCTTTGCAGCACACGAGTAGCAGTTTGAAGGAGAAAAGCCAGGACCAACTCTATCTCCTGGTCCTAAGCACTAGATCATTATCTGTCTCTAATGAATTATGTGTGAAATTCCTGAGGTTATAAGGGGAAACCACACACAGTCCTTGAAATACTTTCAAGGGTGAATAATGAATGCTCTATATTTAATGCACGAGAATGCAACATGCAGAAAATTGCACAAGAGGTCAAACTCCCATTCCTTGCAACAAGAGATCTTTCTGTCTTCCCACCAATAAATGAATCACTGATCATTAAGTATTTTAAAACATCTAAACAGGATCCATAAAGCCTGGGTTTCTCTGATCTCTTTGATTCAAGCCTTCTCCTAACCATGAGCACCATCGCCTAATTAAGTGATGTCATGGATTTTTTGCCTTTCTGAAAAGTGGGCACCACAGCTCTACTCCCTATAAAACTGGCTACCGTGTTGCAATTTGAGGAAAAGTAAATCTCACCATCATGATGATAGAATGTGCAGTTGAAGCCAGGATAGGGATGGCTCTGAGAAAATGGAATCTTTGACAGCATAATTTTAACCCTGTCAAATTATTCAGCTTTTTTCTTAAAAGTCACATAATATTCCACACAGATATTACTTTTGCCATCAAATATCACTTTGGTAAAAGTTGATAATTTAGGAACTTTTACATATCTTTTATAAAGGGCTCATACAACAAATGCATGAGATGCATAACCTGTGAGTTTTGTGTGATTGCGTCAGTCGGCATCTTTAACATAGGGGATGTGGAGGCTGGGTGAGACTATAGCATTGTGGGTGTCTTCACTGGGGCTCCAGTTTTTCCACACAGTTGCCCAGTTTACAGCTATGTGTAGAGGGAGAGAGGACCAAGGGTACCTTGACATAGTCAATGAAGCCTTTGTTTTTTTTTGAAACCTCAGAGTGATAACTCTGGGCTATATTCTATCTCTCTCTAGTACATCTCTCACTCTTGGGATTATCTCCATGGCAACCAGGAATGCATCCACAACCTTGAGGATATATCTATCTGCCTTCCTACCTTTCTTGGGGTTAACTTTGTTAACCTAAGTGTGTCAAAACATGATGGTTTCCAGAGCACTTATGAATTAACTTAGTGATACATCATGAAATCCTGGGAATCAAGCTGCCCTTTTTCAAACCCATGAGATGCAGTTTGTTAACTGTGAGCAAGTTAGCCTCAGTGACACTCAGCCTCCTTTCTCATGTGTACAGGGAGGGTAGAAATATAAGAATATTAGGAGGATTGGATGGATTTTTCGTAACATGTGAAAATAAAACCTAGGATCATAATTGGTCTTTAGGAGTGCTCCAAAAATGCCAGCTCCATCATTGGAGAGCATCCCTTTAGCTGTATAATGTGGTGATTTAATGGGCATGGCAGGTGTGTCTCAGGCTTTTACTCTCTGCTGCTGCTGCTGTTAAGTCGCTTCAGTCGTGTCCAACTCTGTGCGACCCCATAGACGGCAGCCCACCAGGCTCCCCCGTCCCTGGGATTCTCCAGGCAAGAACACTGGAGTGGGTTGCCATTTCCTTCTCCAATGCATGAAAGTGGGAAGTGAAAGTGAAGTCGCTCAGTTATGTCCGACTCTTCGCAACCTCATGGACTGCAGCCTACCAGGCTTCTCCGTCAATGAGATTTTCCAGGCAAGAGTACTGGAGTGGGGTGCCATTGGCTTCTCCGCTTTTACTCTCAAAGGTTTCCAAATCCTCTTCCTTTTGAAGATATTGATAGCGCCTCCCACAGTGCAAGAAGTCAATTACATTTCCCAGTTGAAATGAGTCTGTGGCTCATCTCAGAAGCCTGGTGGAGAAAAATTGGGGACATCCAGATTAGAGAAACCTGTGGTGAAACATAGGTTAGGAAACAGCCAGCCTCACACACTGAAATCCAAATACATTGATGGTTGAAGAGAATTGGCTTTAATTACCAAAATATCCTTGTCTAAATTGCCTCACTGTTTGAGAAAATGAGCTTGAAAGGGTGAAGAAAACCACTTCTTTCCTATCTTCAGATCTTCAGGGGTGGAAGGAATAAAGCCCACCCCTCACCACACCACCCAAAAGGAAACTGGAATGGCCAGTTTTCTTCTGGGAATTTGACAAAGGAAACCTGAGTGAATGGTTCTGAATGGTCAGCTGTTCCACAAGAGATGCCTCACGATGAGACTCAAATTACAATTAAATCCAGCCCAGCCTCCCAGATGTCCACTAACTGAAGCAAAACCTTTTCTGTAACAAATGGCTGAGCTAAAGTTTGTGTGCTGTATTCTTTTAAATGCTTCTATATTCCAACTAATAACAAAATCAGTAGTAATTCCTACCTTTCCCCAGTGCACACCATCTAACCTGATCAAACCCATTAACTTGCTGCCACCACACAAGAACTTTGTACACACGGGTCTTCGTACCTTTGTACATACTCAGAATGCTTCTCTTCATTTCCACCCTGCTATTCATCCTCTAACCCTAGAGCATCCTCTATCCCTTCCATGTGGTTTTCTCGGCCACCTGCTGCTCTCACTGATGTCTGTCCTCAGAAACCCAAAGGAGCTTACCATCCCTTCTGAGCAGCATTTCTTATATCCTGATTATTTACTCATTTTCTGTAAATGCTAACAATTGCTTTTCTTCACAACTAGTAATTATTTAAAGACAAAAACTACGTGAGCTGTTTTTTCCATCTTTTCACAGCATAACAGGCTCAGTAAATATTTGTTGGTTGGTTAATAATGACTTCTAGGTAAACAAATGCTGCCAAATTTGTAACAAATGATCAATTCGAATACTTCACAGTAAAATATTTTTTCCCCAGCTCTCATCTTAAGAATATAGCATTTTAAAGCCAGAGATAAGAGTCTCAACCCATCTCCTCATTCTTTAGATGAATCAACTGAAGCTAAGGAAGGTGACGTGACTTGATTAAGGTCACACATCTAAATAGAAGACAACTAGGGCCACAGCCCAAATCTGCAGACTTCTAGAGATGTACCTTTTTTTATTACACAGCACGACACCCCAGGGTTACACTCTACTTGTAAAATTTTTTGAACTTTTTATTTTATATTAAGATATTTGAAAGATCCCCTGGAGTAGGAAGTGGCAACCCACTCCAGTATTCTTCCCTGGGAAATTCCATGGGCACAGGAGCTTGGTGGGCTATAGTCCATGGACCTGCAAAGAGTCAGACACAACTGAGAAACTGAGCGTGATAGCTGATCAACAATGTTGTAACAGTTTCAGGTAGACAGCAATCTACCTGTAAATTGACCATCACAGTTCAGTAAAGAAAGACTGGGAGCTAGCTGACATGGGGCCACATCCTTGTTCCTTCACTAATTCATTCTGTGGCCTTGGGAAAATCATTTAGCCCTTTGGCCTCAGGCTCCACAGCTGCAAGATGAAGGATGATAATTCTGCACAATCACACCTCAAAGTTCAGCATACTACAGTCTACAAGCCAAATCCAGTACACACCTGTTTTGGCAAATAAAATTTTACTGGCTTACCCATTTATTTACCTATTGTAAACACCTGTAATGCCAAAGTTGAGTAATAGTGAACACAGAGGCCATATAATCCACAAGACCATATTTACTGTTTGGCCTTTTGCAGAAAAAAAAAAATGTTGGCTCTCAATCTAACCTGTTATATGGTACAGTTGTATGAATCTAATACAGTTTAATAGTGTATGCAAAGATTATTTTCACCTGCAAAGGGCTAAGCCCACCTTTAAAAAATCATTGTTATTGACAATAATAGTAGCAATAGTAAATTGTGAAATATCAATATCAAAAAATTCTCTTTGTTACTAGGTGCCATCTAATGACAGTATTGCTCGATTAGAGGTTGCCTCACCTCCCTATTGTTCATCGTAATGAGTTTTTGCAGAACCAAGTGACAACTTTAACAGATCCTGGAATATTTCAGAAATAATTAGAATGCTTGTATATAAAATGTAAAACCAGCGTTTTCAGAAGAATAGCAGGTCATCCACGGAGGGCATCTGCCCTCATTTTCATCACTATCTGGCTCACTAGGTGCACACCATCCTGTGTCACAAGTACCTTATAACGAAATTAGCGTTCACCTGGAAATACTGATGACGCACACTGACCTTTGACAATTGATTCTGTTTCTCTAAATGTATTCAGCTTTTTCATTGGCAGGGTTGTTTTTTTGGAGTCTAATTGCTTTACAATGTTGTGTTAGTTTCTGCTATACAATGAAGTGAATCAGCTGTATGTACACATATATCCCCTCCCTCTTGAAGCTCCTTCCCACCTCTCCATTCCACCCATTTAGGTCATCACAGAGCACCGAGTTGAGCTCCCTGTGCTATGCAGCAGCTTCCCACTAGATATCTATTTTACATATTTTTTTGTTTAGTCACTTTAGTCGTGTCTGACTCTTTGTGACCCCATGGGCTGAAGCCTGCTAGGCTCCTCTATCCATGGGATTTTCCAGGCAAAAATACTGGAGTGGGTTGCCATTTCCTTCTCCAGTTTTACATAGGACAGTGTATATATATCAATACTACTCTCTCAATTCGTCCCACCCTCCCCTACCCCTCACTGGCATTTTTGAGAAGGAAATTAGTGGCTCTCAGTAGTTTTCCCCTGCCATGTACTCTGGGCATAGACATTAGCCAAGGACTAGACAAACTGTTTTCAGGAAAGTGTGAGATTAATTATTGGCCACGTCCAACTTGGGGGCTTCCTGGTGGCTCAGAAGGTAAAGAATCTGCCTGCAATGTAGAAGACCCGGATTCAATCCCCTGAAGAACAGAATGGCCACCCATTCCAGTATTCTTGCCTGGAGAATTCCATGAACAGAGGAGCTTGGAGAGCTACAGTCCATGGGGTTGCAAAGAGTCAGACACAACTAAGCAACTAACACACACAGACACATACACACATCCATAGACATAATGGATCCATATGATCTATGGATCCATAATGGCATGAGATTTGATCCTAAGAAATACAGCAGTCATTGAAAGGCCTTAGAAGAGCTCTTTCTCTGAAACTGGAACCGCAGTGTGGAGAATAAGTAGGGTGGTATAAGAGCAGGTATGGGAAATGGCACAGAGGCTAGAGGACTAGCCCAAGCAGGAGACAGGAGTGGCTTTGACTAGAGCTGACATGGAGATTCCCAGGTGGTTCTAGTGGCAAAGAATCCACCTGCCAATGCAGGAGACATAAGAGATGCAGATTTGATCCCTGGGGAAGATCCCCTGGAGGAGGGCATGGCAATCCACTCCAGTGTTCTTGCCTGAAGAATCCCATGGACAGAGGAGCCTGGCTGGCTACAGCCCATAGGGTCACACAGAATCAGACACAACTGAAGTGACTTAGCCTGCACTCGCGACATGGAGATGGGGATTTGCAAGCCATCGAGGACAAGCTGAAGCCAGGGGGTGCTGTGGGAAGAGTCAGGTGAGGCAGGACAGGTGCTGACCCAACCCAATGCTGCACGAGGGCAGATAGTGAGAATCCAGTGAGATTACTTTTGCCTCAAATCCATCTCCTGCCCCTATTTCAATTGGACTGAGAGGCCCATAAAACCAATTCCTGTTAGGGCTCTTTATTCTTCACCAATAAAACTTAAAACTTTCATTTGATTCAGTAAAATTCTTAACATCTTTTTATTTCCTTCTTTAAAACACTATTTTTACATGGTCTAAATATAACAGTTATTTAGTAGTGACAAATACATTCCTAATTAAACAACTATTTTCTTACACATTTTCAGCCTAAAAATGTTTAAAGCCTGAGATCTGTCAGAAAATATATTATTTTATTTATAGGAATTGATATGAGAGACCTGATCTTCCTGGTATAAATGAGTCAGAAATGACCTGGATAAGATGAGGCAGGATTTATTAGGTTCTATGGCTGGGGTTCCTGTTTTCTTTGAGGTATTACTCTGCCTGCCTATATTTGTACGTGAGGGATTGTTCATACATGTGTGTGTGTGTGTGTGTGTGTGTGTGTGTTTAATCGCTCAGTCATGTCTAACTCTTTTCAACGCTCTGGACTCTAGCCTGCCAGGCTCCTCTCTCCATGGAATTCTCCAGGCAACAGGGTATGAATGGGTAACTTTTCCCTTCTCCAGAGGATCTTCACAACCCAGGGACCTAACCCAGGTCTCCTACATTATTGGCAAATCCTTTACCATCTGAGCCACCAGGGAACCCTGTATATGTGGGTATACAGGGCAATTTCCCATGAAAGATAAGAAATGTCTATGTGATATGAATCCTCTCCTACCTCCATCACTAAAACATTCCTCTGAAATTTCTATGTCAAAAAAAGGGCCTGACAGCTTCCCACGTGGCTCAGTGGTAAAGAATCTACCTGCAAATGCAGGGGACACGGATTCAATCCCTGGTCCTGGAAAATCCCACATGCAGAACAACTAAGCCTGTGTGCCACAACCATTGATCCTGTGCTCTTGAGCCTGGGAGCCACAACCTCTGAGCCTTCATGCAACGACTTCTGAAGCCCAAATTCTCCAGGGCCTGTGCTGGACAACAAGAGGAGCCACGGCAATGAGAAGTCTGAGCGCTTGCAACAAAGGGTAGCCTCTGCTCTCTCCTCTGCCCATGCAGCAGTGAAGACCCAGTACGGCCAAAAATAAATAAAAAAAATTTTTTTAAAGAGCCTGAAACTTCTCAACGTTAAAGGCATATATCCCTCAGAGAGGTGAAATAGGAAACTTTGATCAGCTATTAATGACTCAATGGAAACTTACGTATCTTCTCCAACAGCTAAGAATAAAGTATTGAGGCCCTGGGAGTTTTGATGGAAGATATGTTGAAATCATAAATTGGGACCTGGCACTTTTAGACACCACGATAGAAGTGTCTTGGATAGTAGACACTGTTATTCTATTTCTTGAGAACAGCAACCAAAGACCAGATTTTCAGTTTTATAACTTGGCAGAGGCCAGCCCTCACTTCTAACCAAACCATATATTAAACTTGGGCTTTATTTCTGCCCACTTGTATAGGCTTCTCCAAGGCTTGTCTTTGCCCAACCCAATGCTGCAGAAGTTGATTTTCTTTATGTTATGAGAATGAGGTTTCTAATAATGTGGAACATTCACCCAGCCTTGTGAGTTAGTTTTTGAATAACAAGAATGGGTGTATATAAACCTAGCCACACTCTATTTTTTTGGAACACCTCAACATCAAAGTCCATATAAAGAGGCTGGAATAGGGACTGAAGTGTAGACCATCTGTGCTCACATAATAAGAAGAATGATCTAAATTGTGCATCCTTCTGTGCAACCATTTTTTTCATCAGTTCATTCATTTATTCAACTATTCAGCAGTTATTTCCTCAATACCACCTATTCTGGACCCTGTGCTAGAGACTAGAGATATAGGAGCAAGAAAGACAGTCCAGATCCTGGGCTCATGAAGATAAGACCTGGTAGCAGGCCAAGGTTGAACTTCTTTGGAAAATGTCATCCATCCTAGGACAGTGGATAAAGTCACCAACTCTGTCTCTGTTTTACCTCATGACCTTGGGAAATTTTCTTGCCCTCTGAGACTCAGGTTCCTTATCTAGGCTTTAGACCAGATGGTCTCCAGGATCTAAACCATTGTTTCTTGTGGCCTCCAAACACACACGACCTGCTGATTGGCAGCCATGCTTCTCAGCAACATATATATATATCTGGATTTCTAGGAAACGCCTCTGGGGAGTTTGGAAGCGGATAAGACTGTGTCATTGGGGGTGGTTTCACTGAGCATCCTGGCTTTTATTTTTCCATTCTCCCTTCACTTTTCTAAATCTCTGCTATATACTGGTTAGAGAAAGGAAAGCACATGCCTGGCACTCTCCATGTGTTTTTTCTGAAAGTGAGAGTGAGGAGGAGGAGTGTGCATCTTAGGGATTCTTTATCCAACCTCTTCACTTTTCAGGGAAATAACCTAAAAAAAAGGGAGCAAAGTAACTTGATTAAGACCCCACAGCAAAAAGGAGTCAGTCTAGGGCCAAAACATACACCACTAGCCTTGCAGTGGCACATGCCTTCTGACACCACACACTGCCACCGTGTTCCACCATCCAGGTCACTTGGTCCTCATGGTCCAGTGGGGCGTCCGTGCTCTCTCCCCAGTCCACTGTGCAGCCAAATCACTTAACTCCTGTGGCCTCAGCGCCCGCAGCTGCAAGAGGCCAGATGTCTAATGTATAATGCTGTCGTGCAAACAGAATGCAGGTCACCGGTCAGACAAAGGAGCTTTTCAACTCAACAGTACTACATCCTTGCAAACCGCTGGAATCATTGTAGAAATAATAGCCATAGTAAATCGTGACAGATACACTTGACCCAAGTCCATCAGGATCTTTGTCCATTAAATGTGTGGCAGCCAATTCGCCTCTGTGGTGTCCGTAAAAAAAATGTTTTATAAAACTAGATTATACCTTAGAAGATTTGTGAATAATTCTAGAAGCAATTGATATAAAGATTTGCGTACAAAACACAAGTGGATGTTGTCAAATAAGCAGCTCACCCCCGGAAGGCATCAGCCACCGCTGCCATCGCTAATGTGACCCACCCAGGGCTCCTTTATGAGCCATAAGTGGGTCGTTAGAGCTCCCTCCTGGGACCTGACTTTGGAGCAAACACTTTTTATGTTCAGATGCTGTTGCTGTTCAGTCTCCAAGTCGTGTCCGACTCTTTGCAACCCCGTGGGCTGCAGCACACCAGGCTTCTCTAATGCATTGGATGTATTATTATTATTTTGTTAGAATCATTATTAGCATAGGATTAGCATTTGCATTTTTGAGAGAGAGTTTTGTGCCTCAAAATGGTTGATTTCCTGGTCTGCTATGGACATGCTGTTTCCTTAGTTGAGGAAAATACTATTCTCAGAAAAATAAGAAAATTAATCATTGAACCCATCCAGGCCCCTATCCTTCCAGCTCCTGGGAGAGGATTTACTTATGGAAAGTGCCAGCTTCAAAATCAGAAAGCCAGTTTCTGCTTTATGTTACAAATTCCCCAAATACTGTTCTGGGTTTGTTTTCTCCTTAAATACATGGATCCAATATATTATTTTTTTCCTTCTTATAAAGGGTTTTGAGAAGAAAATGAAAAACAAAATAACAGTTATGATCAATGTGGGATGTTTAAAAAGAATAAAGTGCATCCCAGGTAATTGTATAATATAGAGAGAAACTAGCCAATATGTAAAAGTATTTTGTGCCAGACACCATTCTAAGCACTTTATATAAAATAAACACTATTGACTAGTAATAGCAATAAACAGTACATTTAATAGAAATTTATCCGTATAGATATTCATATGGATAAAGCAGAGCATCAGCACTTTTCAGTTCTATCCACATACACAGCTGTGTCTCAATTATAGGACAGGAAGTAGAAGAGTCAAGGAGCCTTCTGCAATCTGTAGGAAAATCTGTGCAGACCATTCCACCCCTACAGAACCTTGAGTGACTGGTACCTGACCTAAAGTCCTCAGTTTAGTGGATGGAAAAATAGCCTTTCCCACAGAGAAATGGGAAGAGAGCGAAACTGTTTGCTCTCCTTCTGATACAATGCCAGGATTATGGTGTGAGCCTCAATTGTAAACCCCATGGATAAAAAGATAACTTAAAATGCACATTTCATCCCATCTGTGGGTATTTCAAAGGACTTCAGAGTTATCAGGAGACAGAAGTGTAATAACATGGTAGTTATTTAAAGACCCAGAGGATTGAATGACTTTGTTTGACTACTGCTGAACTGTTGTTGTTCAGTCGCTCAATTGTGATCCACTCTTTTGAGACCCCATGCACTGTTGCCCCAGAGAAGGCAATGGCACCCCACTCCAGTACTTTTGCCTAGAAAATCCCATGGACAGTGGAGCCTGGTAGGCTGCAGTCCATGGGGTCGCTAGAGTCGGACACGACTGAGCGACTTCACTTTCACTTTTCACTTTCATGCATTGGAGAAGGAAATGGCAACCCACTCCAGTGTTCTTGCCTGGAGGATCCCAGGGATGGGAAGCCTGGTGGGCTGCCGTCTATGGGTCGCACAAAGTCGTACACGACTGAAGCGATTTAGCAGCAGCAGCAGCAGCAGCAGCAGCACTGTTTCCCAGGCTCCTCTGTGACTACTGAACTGATGTGTCCACAAAGAGAAGATTTAAAATGCTGACTTCCAGCCACAGGAGCTAAATAAACCCTCTTTGTGTTGCTATCACTGTTGTCATTGTTTTCTTTTTGCAGAAGGTAATATTTGCTGTGTAATAATTGGAAGTTTCTCCAAGACAAACACCCATTAACAACTTCTAAAAGGGATGGAGTATGGCTGGAGTCAAAAGAATGTGCACTCTTGTTGCTCATTGGTGGGAACAACTTCAGAACTAAAAAAAAAAGGAGACTGCCTAGCAGATGAAGTCCTGTGAGAAGCAGCAGGGCACCTGGCGTGAGGAGCTGAAGGAACTGTGGCTATGTATATATATACTGAAATATTACTTAGCCTGAAAAAGGAATGAAATATTTTCATTTGCACCAACATGCTTGGACCTAGAGATTATCATACTAAGTGAAATAAGTCAGATGAAGATACATCACTTGTATGTGTAGGATCTGAAAAATAATACAAATGGTTTATTTAAAAACAGAAACAGATTCAGTCATAGAAAGCAAACTTATGGTTACCAAAGGGTAAAGGGAGGTGGTGAGAGATAAATTAGGAGTATGGGATTAACAGATACAATTTACTATACCTAAAATAGATATTCGACAAGGGTTTACTGTACAGCACAGGAAACTGTATATGTTGAATACTGTATATTCAACATCTTGTAGTAACCTGTAATGGAAAAAAACCTGAAAAAAATATATACATAACTGAACCACTTTGTTGTACACCTGAAACTAACTCATTATTTTAAATCAACTGTACTTTAATTTTTAAAATGAGGTAGATGCTGTTATTATCACTACTATACATATGAGGAAACTGAGACACAGAGAGGGTAAGTAACTTACTCAAGGTCACTGGCTAGTGATTGGAGTTGCTGGGCTTTGAGTCCCAGCAATCTGGATTCCTAGACACCATATTAAAAAGCAGAAACATTACTTTGCCAAAAAAGGTTCATCTAGTCAAGGCTATGGTTTTTCCAGTGGTCATGTATGGATATAAGAGTTGGACTATAAAAAAAAGCTGAGCATGGAAGAATTGATGCTTTTGAACTGTGGTGTTGGAGAAGACTCTTGAGAGTCCCTTGGACTACAAGGAGATCCAACCAGTCCATCCTAAAAGAGATCAGTCCTAGGTGTTCATTGGAAGGACTGATGTTGAAGCTGAAACTCCAATCCTTTGGCCACCTGATGCAAAGAATTCACTCATTGGAAAAGACCTTGATGCTGGGAAAGATTGAAGGCAGGAGGAGAAGGGGACAACAGAGGATGAGATGGTTGGATGGCATCACCGACTCAATGGACATGAGTTTGAGTAAACTCCGGGAGTTGGTGATGGATGGGGAGGCCTGGCATGCTGTAGTACATGGGGTTGCAAAGAGTCGGACACGACTGAGCGACTAAACTGAATCTGGATTCAGTGCTCATGAGACCAACGACTGCACTCCACCACCTCTCCTGTGGCAGAGGGGACAGGACAGGCATAGGCATGATCACACCCTTTGCTGAGTGTTATCCAAGTGCTTTGTAATTATGTGCTTCAGAAAAGGGACATGGTTGATTGAAGAAGCCTTCATGGAGGCAGAAGGCTGTACTAGTCTTCTCTCTTGCCTTTTTGTATGAAGCATGTAGAGCTCCACAGGTAGGTATGGGTGGAGGTCACCTGCAGCTAGTGGGAATGGCATGAGCCAAGTCATCCTGGTATAAAAAGCTGCTTCTCAAACTCTAATGTGAGTACAAGTCACCTGTTTATTGTTGAGAGGCAGTTCAAGCACAAGTTAGTGAGATTCCAACTAGATGAGGCTTTTCCCCAAATTCATTCTCTGCCCCTGTTTAAAATGAGCATGCTGCTGCTGCTGCTGCTGCTGCTAAGTCGCTTCAGTCGTGTCCAACTCTGTGCAACCCCATAGACGGCAGCCCACCAGGCTCCCCCGTCCCTGGGATTCTCCAGGCAAGAACACTGGAGTGGGTTGCCATTTCCTTCTCCTAAAATGAGCATGCAGGTACATAAAACCAAGTCCTATTAGAGTCTTTATTTTTCTCCAACAAAACTTGAAAAATTCATTTGATCCAGTAAAATTCTTAATAACCTCTTTTATGTCCCTCTTTTTAAATCAATTTTATATGTTCTAAGTAAAAATAATCACGGACTAGTGAGAATGTTTCCCTGATTCCACAGTTACTTTCTTAAAATTCCCTACTTAAAAATGCTTCAAGCCTGAGATGTGCCCAGAAAATAAATTATTTACTTAATGCATATTATAATTTTCTCTTAAATAATTATCTAAGGGTTGGAAAGAAAACAAATTGGGCTGAAAAGCTCAAGTGTGTAACTTTAGACCTGATCTACCTGAAAGAAATCGAGAGAATTTGTTACCATGCAATGAGCAGTGATGAGCCTCCGTGATTGAGGCCCTGGTTTTCTGTGGAGAGTGTGTGTGTGTGTGTGTGTGTGTGTTTTCACATAAGTGTATTGCCTGTGCACATGCATATGTGTGTGCCCATGAATGATCATTAAGGAATAGGTGTCTTTAAACAAGAGCTTCATTTTCAGCCCCAGTGGCTAGAAGTTGAAGTAAGTGCCTATGTGGCAAATCTCCACCCACTCCCCTGAAAGGTTCCTCTCTCTTTCTCTAGGACAGCAGTTGAAATGTGTGTTTTGTAGCTAACTCCCTAGAAAGGTGGTAGAGGATATTTCAGTTAGCTACTTAATGTGTCCGTGGAAGTATAATTATCAAATACTCTGCTGCAGGAAGCGGGGTTGGGGGTAGGGGGTCCCTTCCAGGGTCCGAGAGTCGGCTCTTGTCGAACACTTGGAAATAACTTGTCAGAGGAGACACACATACTGACAAACCAAGAGACCTTGTTGGGAAGGGGTGCCCGGGCAGACAGCAGCAGAGTAAGGGAACCCAGGAGAACTGCTCTACCACATGGCTCACAGTCTGGGGTTTTATGGTGATGGAGTTAGTTTCCATATTGTCTCTGGCCAATCATTCTGACTCCAAGTCCTTGCTGGTAACATCCGCGTTGCTCAGCCAAGATGGATTCCAGCAAGAAGGATTCTGGGAAGTTAGTAGGACATATGAACTGGTGTTTCCTCTTTCCTTTTGACTTTTCCCAAATTCTTCTGGTTGGTGGTATCTTGTTAGTTCCACATTCCTTACCAGGACCTCTTGGCTTAAGTTAACTCATGCAAGTGTTACTATCTTGCCTGGACAGGATGGGCAGCTTCTGCCTGTGCTCTTCAGGTCATCTGATGAAACAAATACAGAGCCCTGGGCACTAATAGTAACTCTCATCGACTGAAAAAACAAATGTGTGACCTAAAAGTTGAGAGATACCCGTTTTTTTTAGTGGACATTCTGAGGACTTCAAGACTGGGGGACAGAAATCTCAGATTGCTCTGAGGAACTACTCCAAAGACACAAAGGGGCAGGAGCAGGTGGAGGGGCCAGTATATATAAGAGTTTTTACAACAAAGACCAGGTAGTTGAAACAGCAAATAATTACTGTTATTTAAAGAAAACCAGACATCTCAGGTTAATAAAATTAGTGCTTTTCTATGTATGAAAAGTGGGAAGTGGAAAGTGAAGTTGCTCAGTCGTATCCGACTCTTTGCAACCCCGTGGACTGTAGCCCACCAGGCTCCTCCGTCCATGGGATTCTCCAGGCCAGAATACTGGAGTGGATTGCCATTTCCTTCTCCAGTGGATCTTCCAGACCCAGGGATCGAACTTAGGCCTCCTGCATTGCAGGCAGATGCTTTAACCTCTGAGCCACCAGGGGGTTTTTGTATGGAAAGATGCAAAGCCTGGGCTCGTTGAAATCATGCCTTTGACATGCACCACAGCTATCTGGGGCCAGCGTCTGGTGTTTACTCATCCTGAGTCTCCTCAGTGTGCACTGGTGAGGGGTGACTGCAGCAGTTGACTGCTAGAAGGCAGATGTTCTGTTTCCATCTCAAGTTCCCACAGGGCTTACCTTCTATTTTGGTGCAGCCTAAGTTTGCAATGAATGGGGTGTAGACACTTGAGGGTTCAGCTCAGTTCAGTCGCTCAGTCGTGTCCAACTCTTTGTGACCACATGGGCACAGCATACCAGACCTCCATATCCATCACCAACTTCCGGAGTTTACTCAAACTCATGTCCATTGAGTCGGTGATACCATCCAACCATCTCATTCTCTGTCATCCCCTTCTCCTCCCACCTTCAATCTTTCCCAGCATCAGGGACTTTTCCAATGAATCAGCTCTTCACATCAGGTGACCTAAGTATTGGAGTTTCATCTTCAGCATCAGTCTTTCCAATGAATATTCAGGACTGATTTCCTTTAGGATGGACTGGTTGGATCTCCTAGCAGTCCAAGGGACTCTCAAGAGTCTTCTCCAACACCACAGTTCAAAAGCATCAATTCTTCGGCGCTGAGCCTTCTTTATAGTCCAAATCTCACATCCATACATGACCACTGGAAAAACCATGGCCTTGACTAGACGGACCTTTGTTGGCAAAGTAATGTCTCTGCTTTTTAATATGCTGTCTAGGTTGGTCATCTCTTTTCTCCCAAGGAGTAAGCGTCTTTTAATTTCATGGCTGCAGTCACCATCTGCAGTGATTTTGGAGGCCAAAAAATAAAGTCTGTCATGGTTTCCACTGTTTCTCCATCTATTTACCATGAAGTGATGGGACCAGATGCCATGTTCTTAGTCTTCTGAATGTTGAGTTTTAAGCCAACTGTTTCACTCTCCTCTTTCACTTTCAAGAGGCTCTTTAGTTCTTCTTCACTTTCTGTCATAAGGGTGGTATCATCTGCATATCTGAGGATAATGATATTTCCCCTGCAATCTTGATTCCAGCTTGTGCTTCATCCAGCCCAGCCTTTCTCATGATATACTCTGCATATAAGTTAAATAAGCACAGTGACAATATACAACCTTGACATACTCATTTCCTGATTTGGACCAGTCTTTTGTACCATGTCCAGTTCTAACTTGCTTCCTGACCTGGATTTCTCAAGAGGCAGTTCAGGTGGTCTGGTATTCCCAACTCTTTAAGACTTTTCCACAGTTTGTTGTGATCCACACTGTCAAAGGCTTTGGTATAGTCAGTAAAGTGGAAGTAGATGTTTTTCTGGAACTCTCTTACTTTTTCAATGATCCAATACATGGCAATTTGATCTCTGGTTCCTCTGCCTTTTCTAAATTCAGCTTGAACATGTGGAGGTTCACAGTTCACTTACTGTTGAAACCTGGCTTGGAAAATTTTGAGCGTTATTTTACTAGTGTACGCTGCTGCTGCTGCTAAGTCACTTCAGTCATGTCCGACTCTGTGTGACCCCACAGACGGCAGCCCACCAGGCTCCCCCGTCCCTGGGATTCTCCAGGCGAGAACACTGGAGTGGGTTGCCATTTCCTTCTCCAATACATGAAAGTGAAAAGTGAAAGTGAAGTCGCTCAGTCGTGTCTGACTCCTAGCGACCCCATGGACTGCAGCCAACCAGGCTCCTCCACCCGTGGGATTTTCTAGGCAAGAGTACTGGAGTGAGGTGCCATTGCCTTCTCAGATACAGTATGATAATATCTTGTAAATTTTTAAAACAGGTCAAAAAATACCATAATTTTTGTTAGAGATCCATGCATATGTAGTATAGATATAAATGATGAACACTAAGTTCAATAGCTTCCCTGAGAAGGATGGGGGCAGATTTGTACAGGGAACCACATGAGACATTCCTGGTATGAATCACTATAATATAATTCATCCTATTAGTCTTTATATCTTTTTGTATATCCAGACTTTTATGCAGTTTTTTTTAATTTAATATAAAAAATAAGAGTAAGATTTACTTGTTCATTCATCCATCTGTATGTTCATTTATTCAGTATGTATTTATGAACATCTATTCTGTGCCAGGCACCTCCCTAGAGCCAAAGAGGAAAATGAGGAAAATAAAAAGGATAAGTCACTGACCTCAAAGTTCTCTTCAGGATAAAGAGACACAAGGAACTTAGACAACAGTGTAACCATTCACAGTGAAGGAATCTGTGTGGAAAAAGACACAGCTTGGGGCAAAATAGGCACAGAACCTGGCTTCCAGGAGTGTGGCTAAAGATGAAGGAGGGAAGCCACCCCAGCTCCAGGGTCACAGGACACTTGGGATCGTCCCCTTTCCCTCCCAGGATGCATTGCTTCCCATCATCCTGGCAGGTGCACCAATGCAGGCCTAGGCTGTTTCAGACAATTTGCACAACCACTGAAATTCTGCACAGAGGGTGATCTCATGCTGTGTTGTGCTTCTTTTTCAGTATAAGTGTCACGATCCTTGGCAGAGAGGTGTAACAATAATAGTGGTATGTTCATCAGTTATTCCAATGCCTTGTGTTGGAAGAGCTCTTTGAAGCTATTTTTCCCCCCAAGACTACTTTATATCAGAACATATTGGTTCAGACTACAGCCCTCTTTTCTGCTGTCCCTCACAAACAAACCAAGGAATGCACTGAAGAAGGCTCTGTCGTCTTTGTTACAACTATTTATGGAGAGCTGGTGAGGATGTCACTGGTCGTTACATGTTATCAGAAACTGAGCAAGTCAGGAGGATGGGGCAGTGTTCTATCACATCCAAGATAAAAATAACTTCCAATCTTCTTTTACAACCTGTATGATGCTGATGACGGCAATAAACTAAATAGGAAATGATATACATACATACTATTTGAGTCATAATTCCAAGGATATCCATTATCATTAAATGACATACAGAAAGTCCAGAAGTAGTTTGTGGTAGAAATAATATTACTCTTGCATTCAGAGCCTATTGGACATCTGGAATGAAAAAATGGTGGCTAAATATTACTAACATTTTCAACATCTGCAGTTCTAAATGCTTTTAAAATATGCCTGTGTGTTAATTTGTACTTTATAGCTTTACAGCCTTTTGCAGGAGGATTAACCCTCTCACACACACACGTGTGCAAATGGGTTAAACAGCAAAATCTAACGATTTGTGAGAGCTGGAACAAGAAACAGATAATTCTGAAATAACTTGACCTTTTATTCCTGGGCACCCAGGGGCTATAAACAATGAAGATTGTTTTCCCTTCCGAGTAGGGGGAGAAGGCGAGAGTAGCTGCCTGCTGTATGCAGGATTCATTACCCGTGAGGCTCCCTTGTTTAGAAATATTTAATAAAGATGACGTCTCTCCTCTGTCAAGGGTGGCATCTATGCTGCAAAAAAATCAGAGTGTTGAGTGCAAGAAACATGAAGTGTATCAAGCCCAAAATAAAAAGCAAGGGCTTTAACTTTCCTTGAAATACAAGGTGGAGTGAATCACTGGGTGCAGCTTGGTTGGTTTGTTTGTGTTACTTTTAGCTCTAGGAGGAAAGGAGATGTAAGATTTTCCCTGGGCCTGGACCAGGTGTCTGTGGGCAAACTTTGTGTCACCACAGAAGCCCTGGCATCTTACCACTCACATTGGAAGCAAGTCATTCATTCTATTAATACTTTCCATTAGGTCCTTCAGGTCTGAGTGCTGATGTCTGAATTGCTCTGGGGTATAAAACTCTCTGGAGTCCAAGAGAGGTTCATGCAGTCATAGAAATGCCTGCCACTTGCATATCTAACCTGAGTTCTCCATGTGAGGGCTTTTTGGGGGTCCAGCTTTTTCCAAATCAGAGATAGGGGGTCACCTAGATGCCCCTGACTGCCCCATTTTACCCAGCAAGCAGCAATCATAGGGCTCATTTGGCAGCCTCTCACGAAGGCTCTGGATTTAGCACAAGCGCCCTCTGTTGACCACGCAGTACTTATTTTCCCAATGCACTGGTCTCCAGACTTGCGATTCTCCTGTGTTTGTCTTGTTACTCTGGCTCTAATCACCTTACCATCCGTGGTTTACAGTCTCTGGGAATTGGCTGAAAGGTGGTACCAATCTTGAACTTGCTGTTTTTCCCAGGGTTAGGCACATCTCAAGCCATACATCTTTCAGAGAACTAGCAGCAGGGTCAAACCCTGCCCTGATCTGACACTCCATGAGCTGCACCAACAGGGCCTCTGAACTGGTACCCATAGCACCGCATGCTGTAAAGAACCAAATGGTTCAATGTGGAAATGAGCCCTTGTCACATAAACCACAAAGCCACCAGAACAGGAAGGCAGCCAAGATGTCACAGAGGCAGGTGTTGATCCCTTGTGACTTTGGCTCTTTTTGTCCCTTATTAGCTGGATGGTGCAGGGCAGTTACTTCCTCAGCCTTAATTTCATCATTTGTAAAATGGGAATAACAATACCAATTCAATTCAGTGGGAATTACACCTAATGTTTCCTGCTGGGGGGAGTGGCTAGTACTTATAGAATTTTTAATAAATGGTGGCTCTTATCATTATTACTCTGATTAGTGGAACATGTGAAAATGCCCGAAATATAGTATTTGTAGAAGGTATTTGTAGAAGGATGTTGGCTTATTTCAAGGCATTTAAAAAAAAAATCTCCTTACAGATATGGAAAAGCAGGTGCCCATCAATCCTTTCACTGACTCCTACCTTTACTTGTCTTTGCTTTCCTGTACCATGTAATTATCCCTATGGTTTTGTAGAGCCCAGAAAGCACAGCATCATGTCAGTAGTGATGCTTCGGCATTTGCATGGCACTGAACAGTGTTTTCATCCACGTCTCTTGCATCCTTACAACAGCCAGGTGGTGCATTTGAACAGCTGTTGTCCCCTTTCAGTCGACAAGGTCATCAAACGGCATCTAACCAGTTAAGTATCAGAATAGAAACCAGAGCCCAGATTTTAAGATTTCTCACCGCAAACTGTGGTTCCATATTACAGGCTGAGTCTATTATATGTTCCACATTCCCCAAAACCTGAATCAGAGTTAAAAGTAACCATGTCACCTGTAACCCCTTTCATCTGTCGTAAGTCTGCATTGAACAAAGCCATTCTGCAGGGCATCAAACATTAACTCTGTGTAGGGACAGGGTGACCCTGAGTCACCTCTCTTCATACTATGTCTGTCGTCTCTTTGGAGGGGACAGAATGGCTGTGATGACAGCAGCCTAGGCTAGATATAATTTTGTAGCCACTATGTTAAGAAGCATTAGAAGACTTGTATTAGAACCTAATCCATGTAGATCAGGTGCTTGATTTTGTATAATTCATTTGCATTCTCTGATAGCGAGTTATTCACAAAAGGGTTTTGGCTATTCCTCTCCTAGAAGAGACCTAGAAACAAGATAAGCAAAAGGAACTCTTAGGCAAACAGAGATTAATAGGATTGCTGACTGAAAATCTTCCCTAGGTTGGAGAAAAAAATTCCTCTCTCTCCCTCTCTCTCTCTCACACTCACACACACCAAGATTATTGGCATGATAGAACTGGAAGCAAAAGGTATTCCATTATTTTTGAACCTGTCTAGGCCTGGGAGGCATCACTTTACTTCTGATGACAATGTCCTAGGAACCGCCATTGGGTTTGTCAAAGTGCCTTAGCTTCCGGATGAACATCTTCACATCAGACAGAAATAAAGCTCTGGGTAAATAGAGTTAAGACATTGCAGGATGGTGACTCATTAAGAAAGCCAGCCCACATTAAGGGGAATGAAATTTGGGAAGAATTGTTGAAGCCACCTATGTCATTAGATTCCTTCCCAAAACATGTTGCTGTGCACAGAAAAGAGATATTTGTAACACAAGACTTCCTGGAAAGTGGGCAGTTCTGAATGTATTCACAGCTGTCTCCCCTCAGGGTTTGAGTTTTGCTCCAGAGCCAGTTTCAAAGACTTATTTCAACTGAAAACTTTTACCCAATCTGATATGTATTAAGATTCCATCAGGTAGAATCCATTGAGGGAAATTGCTTCCTGCAATGATATATGATTCATTCATTCACATCTCTGAGCTATTTTAGAGGAAATTATCCATGGATTGTATCATTAGTTTAAAAGCTACTGCAGTTGTTTTTCTGTCAGTATAATTTAAGCCACGTAAGATCATTAGTTGGGAAAACATATATGAAAAGAGTATAGAACTTGTTCTCTCCCTGGAACAGTATGATTTATGTCAGAGAAACCTAGCATTGGAAATTGAACTTGTAAGCATAAATCATCCTGGGGAATGACAGCCGAGCCCCTCTTCTCCCTTGAAGTGCCCCATTGCAAAGGTGTGTCCCAAAAGTGCAAGGATATTTCCAGGGGTCCAGAACACTATTGTGAAGATATCCAGGTTGCAGGTGCAAAATTACTGTGATAACGAAATCCATCTCCATTGGCTCACTCAGCAAAAAGCCAAGAAGTTTATTTGCCATTATCCTGTTGTACCATTCATCAGCCGGAGCTTCCTTTCTCAGCTTGGTGGCCTCCTTGAGGGTTATCAGTGTCTGGCTGCCGACAGCTTCCTTAGGTATGAATTAGGAGGCAAAAGTGCCAATAACCTCTCTGCCCATATTGCTGACACAGCCATCTTCTTTAGAGACCTGTTCTTGACTTTTAGATCACCTCTTCCTCTCTCTTCTATATGAGAGTAAAATTCAGTGTGAGATGAAATTTAGTATGAGATTCATAAATGTCATGTTGTGGTTTTACCATCCAGAAACATCAGGACAGAAATGTGCTCAGAATCTTACCTTTTGTTCTCACTGTACTTAACTATCGATCACCAGCTGAGTCATTCAAATCTTTCTTAGGAATGAAATATAGTCTGAAACATTTCCATAAGCTACATAAGGAGAGAGGGAAAGGTTGAGTGCAGCCAAACAAGTTTAATAGAAGGGAAAAAATGATGGTTTGCTTGCCCATTCTCTGGGCTACCATCAGAACTTGATTTTGATGGTATGTGCTACATACTAGGAGCTACAGAGGGGTATTCAGTGACATTGATTCTCAGGGAACAGAGTTTGGTGTCAGTTCCATGGCATTCCCCTGATTCCTCTGTGACAAAAGGGCTGGAGTTCAGTCTCAACTTTGTCACCTTAATAGTTTTGTGACGTTAAGAATTATTCAACCACACCAAGTTTATAATCTTCATATGTAAATCTAGGGCCATAGTAACAAGCATAATTTTGGAAACTATGTAACAGAATGTATGCAAAGCACTTAGTACAGTACCTGGTTTATATCAAGCAAGTAAAAAATAGTCATCACTGTTAAGTAATAATAATGCTACTATTATATTTCTTCCTAATGAATTTTTTGCAGTCATTTTAAAAATAAGTTTATCACCCCAGTATGAAAATAAAGGGGAAAAAATATTCCCCAAATCTCAATTCACATGATTATATAATAGTCAAAGCCTTTTAAAACAGCCCACTCTTTCCAAAGTACATGTTTATGGAAGGTAAACCAGTATAAACCAGCATAGCACTGGCAGAATCTGTAGAATCTGTCTTTCAAGGAAGGATAGGCAAAATTTCAAAATGGAAAGCAATATGAGTATTTGCTGCTAAGAGCTTATTTTCTCTTTATATCAGAAAATAATTATGTGTACCTATTCAAGATTTATAAATACCTGTCATTACAATAATATCATTCAGTTATATATGATGCACAAATCAGAATCATGTATTGCATTTTAATGTCACATCATATTTGTTTGGCTTTCCTTGTGGCACAGTGGTAAAGAATCTGCCTGCCGATGTAGGAGATGCAGGTTTGACCCCTATCGGGAAGATTTCCTGGAGAAGGAAATGGCAACCCATTCCAGTATTCTTGTCTGGGAAATCCCATGGACAGAGGAGTCTGGTGGGGCTACAGTCCATGGGTCACAAAAGAGTCAGATTTGACTTAGCAACTAAATAACAACGTATCTCTTTGGTCTCTGTGTGTAACAGTTCCTCAGTTTTTCCTTGCCTCTCATGACCTCACCATTTAGAAAGTCCTTTAAGTTTTTCTACTGTTCCGTCATGATTTTTGCGTTTTAAAAAGGAATCCCATAGAAATTATGCTTTGCTGGTCTCAGTGCATCATATCAAGATGCACATTGCAGGCACATCATATCCATGAGCCTTGTCAAAACAGCTGTGAACTTTCATCCCTTGTTCTGGTGCCGGCCAGATTTCCCCTTTGTAGAGTTAACTGATAAATATGTCGTACTTACTTGAAGTCATGTCTCAGGAATCTTCAGTTCTGAAATCATAAAATGTCTTCCTATCTGGTGGAAAAAAGTGTTCCCTTATTCTCAGGAGATAGCTGACTGTCATGGTTTTAAACAAAGAGAGAGGATTATTTAAATAATTTAAATAGATTAATAGAAGAGTCTGACTTACCTCATTACCTTGTCATTAAAATCAATGGATAGATCTTTATCTTCATCTTATTTGACATTTTAGTACCATTTGACATTTTGACCCTTCCTATGTGAGACTCGCTTCTGTATTTTCTGTGATGTCAGTCTCTAGTGCTTCTCTTCCGAAACAGGCGGCCAGACGTGCTCCTCTGACTACTTCTATAAACTTTCGGTTCTCTGTTTTTGTAATGATATATAACAATAATAATATTTTAATAGCAAGGAGAGATAAGAAAGCCTTCCTCAGTGATCAATGCAAAGAAATAGAGGAAAACAATAGAATGGGAAATACTAGAGATTTCTTGAAG
Organism: Bubalus kerabau; assembly: GCF_029407905.1. Lineage (NCBI taxonomy): Eukaryota > Metazoa > Chordata > Mammalia > Artiodactyla > Bovidae > Bubalus > Bubalus kerabau. The sequence continues at coordinate 32,623,578 of NC_073645.1, forward strand.
AAAATAAGATACCAAGGGAGTATTTCATGCAAAGATGGGCACAATAAAGGACAGAAATGGTATGGACCTAACAGAAGCAGAAGATATTAAGAAGAGGTGGCAAAAATACACAGGAGAACTATACAAAAAATATCTTCATGACCCAGATAACCACAATGGTGTTATCACTCACCTAGAGCCAGACATCCCAGAATGCAAAGTTAAGGGGGCCTTAGGAGAAGGCAATGGCACCCCCTCCAGTACTCTTGCCTGGAAAATCCCATGGATGGAGGAGCCTGGAAGGCTGCAGTCCATGGGGTCGCTGAGGGTCGGACACGACTGAGCGACTTCACTTTCACTTTTCACTTTCATGCATTGGAGAAGGAAATGGCAACCCACTCCAGTGTTCTTGCCTGGAGAATCCCAGGGACGGCAGGGCCTCGTGGGCTGCCGTCTATGTGGTCGCACAGAGTCGGACACGACTGAAGCGACTTAGCAGCAGCAGCAGCAGCAGGAAGCATCACTACAAACAAAGCTAGTGGAGGTCATGGAATTCCAGTTGAGCTATTTCAAATCCTAAAAGGATGCTGTGAAAGTGCTGTATTCAATATGCCAGCAAATTTGAAAAACTCAGCAGTGGCCATAGGACTGGAAGAGGTCAGTTTTCATTCCAATCCCAAAGAAAGGCAATGCCAAAGAATGTTCAAACTACCACACGATGGCACTCATCTCACACTAGCCAAGTAAGACTCAAAATTCTCCAAGCCAGGCTTCAACTGTATGTGAACTGTGAACTTACAGATGTTCAAGCTGGATTTAGAAAAGGCAGAGGAACCAGAGATCAAATTGCAAACATCCATTGGGTCAGTGAAAAAGCAAAAGAGTTCCAGAAAAACATCTACTTCTGCTTTGTTGACTATACCAAAGCCTTTGACTGTGTGGATCACAGGAAACTGGAAAATTCTGAAAGAGATGGGAATACCAGAACACCTGACCTGCCTCCTGAGAAATCTGTATGCAGGTCAAGAAGCAACAGTTAGAACTGGACATGGAACAACAGACTGGTTCCAAATCGGGAAAGGAGTATGTCAAGGCTATATATTGTCACCCTGCTTTTTTACTTCTATGCAGACAGAGTACATCATACGAAATACCAGATGAAGCACAGGCTGGAATCAAGATTGCCGGGAGAAATATCAGTAACCTCAGATATGCAGATGACACCATCCTTATGGCAGAAAGCGAAGAAGAACTAAAGCGCCTCTTGATGAAAGTGAAAGAGGAGACTGAAAAAGTTGGCTTAAAGCTCAACATTCAGAAAACTAAGATCATGGCATCCAGTCCCATCACTTCATGGCAAATAGATGGGGAAACAATGGAAACAGTGACAGACTTTATTTTGGAGGCTCCAAAATCACTGCAGATGGTGACTGCAGCCATGAAATTAAAAGACGCTTACTCCTTGGAAGGAAAGCTATGACCAATCTACACAACACAAAAAGCAGAGACATTACTTTGCCAACAAAGGTCTGCCTAGTTAAAGCTATGGTTTTTCCAGTAGTCATGTATGGATGTGAGAGTTGGACTGTAAAGAAAGCTGAGTGCTGAAGAATTAATGCTTTTGAACTGTGGTGTTGGAGAAGACTCTTGAGAGTCCCTTGGACTGCAAGGAGATCCAACCAGTCAATCCTAAAGGAAATCAGTCCTGAATATTCATTGGAAGGACTGATGCTGAGCTGAAACTCTAATACTTTAGCCACCTGATGCAAAGAATTGACTCACTAGAAAAGACCCTGAGGCTGGGAAAGATTGAAGGTGGGAGGAGAAGGGGACGATAGAGGATGAGATGATTTGATGGCATCATCGACTCGATGGACATAAGTTTGTATAAGCTCTGGGTGTTGGTGATGGTCAGAGAAGCCTGGCATGCTGCAGTCTATGGGATCGCAAAGAGTCAGACCCAACTGAGTGACTGAACTGACTGATAACTATGATAATCTCCTAGGAGAGAAAATTAGGTCATTGTATATATATAAATCCTGGAGGAAGAAATGGCAACCCACTCCAGTATTCTTGCCTGAAAAATTCCATGGACAGAAGAGTCAGGAAGGCTACAGTCCATGGGGTTGCAAAGATTCAGACACAACTGAGCGAATGGACAAACACACACACACACACACACACACACATTTTAAGGATCACTGCTTTCTCGAAAGATTATACCAACTTTTTGTCCTGTCCCTGGTGGCTCAGAGGTTAAAGCATCCGCCTGCAATGCGGGAGACCCGGGTTTGATTCCTGGATCGGGAAGATCCCCTGGAGAAGGAAATGGCAACCCACTCGAGTATTCTTACCTGGAGAATCCCATGGATGGAGGAGCCTGGTGGGCTACAGTCCACAGGATCACAAAGAGTAGGAGACGACTGAGCGGCTTCACTTTCACCTTTCACTTTCATTGTCCTGTCAGAAGTACATTAGCAAACTCACAGTGTGTTATCATTGGGGGAGGGGGGGGAGAAGCAACTTTGCTAATATAAGTGAAAAAAAATTTTTTAATTGTGGTAAAATATACATAACATAAAACTTATTTCAATTATTTTTAATTTCACTGCCCAGAGGTCTTAAAGACATTCACTTTGTACAAGCATTACTACCATCCATCTCCAGAATGTTCATCTTCCCAAATGAAACTTCATACCTATGAAACACTCACTACCCATTCCCTTCCCTGTCAACCACCATTCTATTTTCTATCTCCGTGAATTTGACTATATTACTTACCTTATATAAATAGAGTGAAACATTGTCTTTTTGTGACTGATTTCACTTAGCATAACATCTTCAAGTTTCATTCATGTTATGCCATGTCAGAATTTCTTTCCTCTTTTTTTTTTGATCACGCAGTGTGGCATGAGGGATCTTAATTCCCTGATCAGGGACCAAACCCATGCCCCCTGTATTTGGAACATGGAGTCTTACCATGAGACCACCAGAGAAGTCCCTTTTTTATAGCATATTATTTTAATTTAGTTCCTCATATTGTTTATCTGAATCGCTAGTAAGTAATGTAGAATTCTGAACCAAAGTATAACTAATAAATTTTTCTAAACCTCTGAATTATATATTTGAAGAAACTATAAAGGAGTCATCAGGTTTTTACAGTTGTATTAAGGAACTTTGGTGCATATTACTGTGTATGATTGTGCATTATGGTGGTAGTTAAACAAGGTTGGATTGCTGAAGAAGACTCACAGAACTCAAAATGATGATGCTTGCAGATCCCCAGTTCGCTACAGAAAAATGCACACTCAGGATAGCAAGGGCATTGAATAAAGACGTGCATCACAGCCAGAGTCTGGAGCACCCAGGTGAAAGCTGCTCGTGCCCCACCGTAAGGCCCCGGCAGAATATACTTTCTCAGAAAGATCAGTAACCACCGATGTGCGCAGAGAACACCCCAGAGCCAGGAAATCTACAATGCAGTCTCAGCTGGGAACTTTCATATTTTCCTGGTCACATAGGCATCTTTCTGCTAAGTAACCAGTCTCCACAGCAGAGCCCTCCAGGGGGCTCACTGAGACCAGTTGCAACTCATGAGTCTCACTGTTAAAACAAAGAGCACCGGCACTCAGCCCTGAAACTCCTCAGACCCAAGATTGCAAAGCAACACTATTAATCAGTACACTTCATGCCTTGATCAGGGGCTAGTGCCATGCAAAACAGCTCAGCCTGATTCCAGATCTGCTGAAATTAACCCTCATGGCACAGTGTAGCATTTCAGGGCATGCATGAATTACCTGCTTCTATTTCCATTTACTGTAAAGGTAGCTTCAGGTTTTCACAAATACTAGTTACTAATATAATGTGGCTATGGAATGGTGTTATGAAAGAATCAGATATTTACTCTTTATCTCATCCCATCATTCTTTAAACAAAGAGGTAAGTCTTCTCACATCAGATACTGCCAGGAGGTATCTATTAAACTGCTGCTACTGCTAAGTCGCTTCAGTCATGTCCAACTCCGTGCGATCCCATGGACAGCAGCCCACCAGGCTCCTCTGTCCACAGGATTCTCTAGGCAAGAATACTGGAGTGGGTTTCCATGTCCTTCTCCACTATTAAACTGCATATATCCAGTTTACGTATATACATATAGTGTTGCATCTTCTCTTAGAGCAGATGACCCTGTGGTTTACTGAAAAATTCTATCCTGAGATGTCTTTCAAAGTAAATGTTACTGTTTGTCTCTTATACTTCTCCTTTTATTACTTTTATTTTTAGGTTAGCCATACAATGGACTCTGCTGGAAAGAAAACATAACAAACAAGCTGAAAAAGATTTAAATCTTTTCCGTATTTAAAAGAAAATTCATAAAGTTAGTGAGCTTTAACTTTTCATGATTTAATAGCTGAAATTGGGCTTATTTCTTTTTCTTCCTCCTGTTCTCTTTATTTTTATGCATGTGAAAAGAACATTTAACATGAGATCCATACTTTTAGCAAATTGTTAAGTATACAGTACAGTATTGTTGACTATAGGCTCTATTCTATACCATCGCTCTCTAGGACTTATTCATCTTATATACCTGAAACTTTGAATCCTTTGACTAATACTTCCCCACTTACTTTCCTCCAGCCTCTGGCAACCACCACTCTGTTAACAGCTTCTATGAGTTTAAATACTTCAGATTCTTCATGATGGTATCACATAGCATTTTCCCTTCTATGGACAGCTTATTTCACTTAGTATAAGTCTCTTGAGAGTCCCTTGGACTGCAAGAAGATCCAACCAGTCCATTCTGAAGGAGATCAGCCCTGGGATTTCTTTGGAAGGAATGATGCTAAAGCTGAAACTCCAGTACTTTGGCAACCTCAGGTGAAGACTTGATTCATTGGAAAAGATTCTGATGCTGGGAGGGATTGGGGGCAAGAGGAGAAGGGGACGACAGAGGATGAGATGGCCAGATGGCATCACTGACTCAATGGATGTGAGTCTCAGTGAACTCCGGGAGTTGGTGATGGACAGGGAGGCCTGGCGTGGTGCGATTCATGGGGTCGCAGAGAGTCAGACACGACTGAGCGACTGATCTGATATGATCTGATAATGTACTCCAGTCCAGATTCAACCATTTTGCCCCAAATGGCAAGATTTTCAGCTTTTTAGGCTGAATAGCATTCCAGTGTACATATATACCATATTTTCTTTATCCATCCAGCCATCCATTGATGGACATGTAGGTTGCCTCCATGTCTTGGCTAATCTGAATGATGCCACAGTGAATGTGGGGGTGCAGATATCTCTTCAAGATGCTGATTACAATTCCTCTGGATATATATTCAGAAGTAATTGCTGGATCGTATGGTAGTTATTTTCTTAATTTTTTGAAGAACCACCATACCGATTTCCAGCTGACTGCATCAACTTACATTCCCACCATCAGTGTATAAGGGTTCCTTTTGCTCAACATCCTCACCAGTATTTGTTACCTCTTATCTTTTTTATAAATCTGTGTTTTATTTTATTTACGATTCATAACAACCGTTTACTCCTTTTTGACTTTTGCATTTTTTATTGTGTATTGGGGTATAACCAGTTAACAATGTTGTAAAAGTTTCAGGTGAACAGCAAAGGGACTCAACCATACATTTACATGCATCCATTCTCCCCCAAACTCCCCTCAACATCCAGGCTGCCGCGTAGCATTGCACAGAGTTCCCTGTTGACAACAACCATTCTGACAGATGTGGGGCAGTATCTCAATGGATCTGGATTCCCCTAATTATTAGTGATGTTAAGCACTTTTTTGTAAAACTAGTTGTCATTTGTACATCTTCTTTTGGAAAATATTCAGTTCTTTTGCTTATTTCTAATTGGATTATTTTGGTAGTTAGTTTTTTAATTTTTTGAGGAATTTTTTGAGTTTTTTTGCTTTTGATTTCTGTGAGTCCCTTATGTATTTATTTAGCATCATTGATGTACAAAGAAGTACACATGTTTAATGTGTACAGTCCATTGTAAGCATTTACCACATTTTGTTTATCCGTTCATCCAACAGTGAACACTTGGCAGCTGTTACTTCCTGGCTATGGTAAATAACGCTGCTGTGAACATGGGTATCATATACCTGTTTAAGCCCCTGCTATCAACTCTTTTGGGAATACTCCAACAAGTAGAATTGCTATATTGCATAGTAACTCTGTTTTTAACTTTTTGAGTGAATGAATAGTTGAATACATTTTAATTTTTCAATTTATATATCTTAAATTTTTTAGTGAGGAGTGACATTTAGAATAATTTTATAGGTCTTGGCATTTCTTTGGTTGTGATTTATGAGTCCACATTTTTGAACATTTATAATTTTTATGAACATTAATAACAGTAACTATTTCCTCTTAATAGAATTTGCAAATTTTTTCCATGTATTACTTACTTTTTACTTCATTAAAGGTGGTGTGTGTATTTCTGCATGTATTAATTTTAGAAGTGGGATGAGAGGAATGGAAACATTCTAAAATAAATATGTGCACTGTGAAAATTCAGAGTTCATATGCTGACATGAAGCACAGTCTGACCAAAGTGGCTTCCAGAGAACAACATATCTGGCATTTGGTTCTGTCTTTGCCACGATCCTTGACAAGTAGGCACAGCTGTTCACAGAATAAGTTCCCTCTGCCTAGCGTTTAAGGAGGAAGATGTTCTTGCAGGAAAAGCAGTAAATCTACAGGAGAGATGCCCATAAAGTCTCATTCAAGATGCTTAGTGTGAGAGACTCTGGTGGAAAAAGAAAATTCCGACTATATTGTCACTGAACTGTTTGAAAAACAAGCAATCAGGTCTTGATTAATGAGCATTTCCTGCATCATCTGTGCTCAACCTCTCTGCAGCTTGCTTCTGTAAACTCTAATACATGGTCCCGGAGGAAGTACTATTTTCTCTGGTTTTGAGGTTTCTTTGCTTCCTATGTCACTCCTGCTTTCTTGATCACACTCATGGCAATCAGGTGACAAAAAGAGCAGAAGAATGATCAGGCTTAAAAAACAAAAAGACAAAGAAAAACCAAACAATTCTCAAATATGAAGAGTCTAGTTTAAACCTTCACGCACAGATATATTTAGATTTCTTAAGGCTCTTTTTCTTGATCTCTAGACTATCAATTAGCTCTGTTTTTCTTTCTCACAACTCAATGTGGCATCTGTATGAATTAGTCAAACTGAAAAGCAAGTGGGAAACCTATATATTTGCTCTAATCCTAAGCTCAAACCTACTTCCTTTACAACAGTGTTTTCAAACATTTTTTCCATTATTATCCCCCCAAAGAGCCCTTTCAGACAATTCTTACTAATTACCCACCTCTAATGAAATTCACTGGAAGGACGGATGCTGAAGCTGAGGCTCCAATACTTTTGGCCACCTGATGCAAAGAGCTGACTCATTGGAAAAGACCATGATGCTGGGAAAGATTGAGGGCAGGAAGAGAAGGGGACAACAGAGGATGAGATGTCTAGATAGTGCCATCGACTCAATGGACATGAGTTTGAGCAAACTCCAGGAGATAGTGGAGGACAGGAAAGCCTGGCATGCTGAAGTCCATGGGGTTGCAAAGAGTCAGACAAGACTAAGTGACTGAATGACAACAACAAATGAAATTTTAATATCACGGATACATTTATGAGCTGATGGGATTTACTTGCTCCGTGCAATAAATTCCATAAACATCTCCTTCAAAGTTCTGGTTGATCTCTTTTCCTAGGACAGAGTCATACTCCTAGAGCCTTTGGTGATAAATTAATTATTTGACCCTAGGACTATTTCCTTGTGAAGCTTCTGATTTCATTGAGTGGTATCTGCATATCTCCTCTGTAGTAAAACCTCATTGACTTGTATAAGAAGACTAATAGAGAATAGGAAGATATGAAAAGAGAGGAAAAATAGGATCCACAGAGAATATATCCACTTGATAAATTCATGCAGCTGGATAAAGTCAATGAGGTGTGAGTCAGGCATAGAATGTAGAGAAAGTCAGTGGTTGAGAAAAGGGAAGGTGACCTCTGAGGAGGATGAGGACGGAATACTGAGAGAGGAGGTGATGGGCTTCAAGGACTGTGACCTGGAGAGAGTGTGCACCAGTGTGAGATCTGCTCAACCATTCACGGGAGGTTTTAAATCAAATGATTGGGTGTCTGCACGTCTTTGGTATGAAATCTGGACTGGCCCAGGGGGAGATGTTGACTTAAGAGAAATGAATGAGGTTGGTCCCATGGAGCTTTGCGGGGGAACAGGCAGAGTGCTCTGGTGGATGAAACAGAGACCTTCCTGGCCGTTCTCTTCCACGGTCCCTTCTCTGGATGGGGCGGGAGGCATTCCGTTCCCTCTGATACGTTCTCTTTCTCTTCCTGTATCAGCCCACAAATAGATATTCTTTTGCCTCCAGATAACAACAACGACCCCAAAGCCATGCATTTTTTTTAAGAACTTTTATTTTATTATTTATTTATTTTTGGCTGCACTGAGTCCTCGTTGCTACGCAGGGGCTTTTCTCTAGTCATGGCGAGTGGGGACTGCCCTCTAGTGGTAGCGTGTGGGCTTCTCATTGCGCTGGCTTCTCTTGCTGTGGAACACCGGCTCTAGGGCACACAGGCTTCAGTAGCTGCGGCACAGCGACTTAGTTGCTCCACAGCATGTGGATCTTCCCGGACCAGGGATCGAACCCAAGCCATGTGTTTTGATTCCTACTAATCTGTGCCCTGCTTCCAGCCAGGCCTCCTTGCTAAGTGAGAATGGAGGCAAACAAGGCTCTCCAGACTCAGGTTGTGCATCTCCCCACAAAAGTTTCCTGGCTGAGGCTTTACCAAGTGAAAATTTCCTTTTTAGAAAAGTGCCCTGCAAAGGGCAGCCCTGTATTTCTCTGTGACTTGAGCAATGTCACTACTGCCCAGAGGATGGAGGGAGATAGGATTTACTGCTTAAAGGGCCCCTCCATAAGTCACCAGCCTCGGCAGAGATGCATATCCATAATTTATGGAGGAAGTGATCAATCACTAGAAAATACATCCTGCCCATTAAAGTGAGCTGCTGGCCTCAGGACTCCAGTCAGCCCATCACGCTGAACTGAAGGGTCTTGATCAAGGACCTGCTACTGCCTTTCTCTGCCACTGGTGTTTAGGGCACAGACAGGAATTTTGTCATTGTCTCAGAGGCTTCCCTGGTGGCTCAGACGGTAAAGAATCTATCTGCAATGTGGGAGACCCAGGGTTCTATCCCTGGGTTGGGAATATCCCCTGGAGAAGGGAATGGCTACCCACTCCAGTATTCTTACCTGGAGAATTCCATAGATAGAGGAGCCTGGCAGGCTACAGTCCATGGGATCACAGAGAGTCAGACACAACTGAGCAACTAACCTTTTCAGAAGCTTAACGACCTCTAATGGAGTCCAGGTTTGGAAAATAGGTTCATATAAGGGAAACTAGGAGAGGCAGAGGGATCTATACTTCATCAGGTCCACCTTAAAGGGAGACAAAAAGTGAAAGTGAAGTCGCTCAGTCATGTCCAACTCTTTGTGACCCTATAGAATGTAGCCTCGGAGAAGGCAATGGCAACCCACTCCAGCACTCTTGCCTGGAAAATCCCATGGAGAGAGGAGCCTGGTAGGCTGCAGTCCATGGGATTGTGGAGAGTCGGACACGACTGAGCGACTTCACTTTCACTTTTCACTTTCATGCATTGGAGAAGGAAATGGCAACCCATTCCAGTGTTCTTGCCTGGAGAATCCCAGGGACAGGGAAGCCTCGTGGGCTGCCGTCTATGGGGTCGCACAGAGTTGGACACGACTGAAACAACTTAGCAGCAGCAGACTGTAGCCTACCAGGCTCCTCCATCCATGGGATTTTCCAGGCAAGAGTACTGGAGTGGGTTGCCATTTCCTTCTCCAGGGGATCTTCCCACCCAGGGATCGAACCTGGGTCTCCCGCATTGTAGGCAGATGCTTTACCATCTGAGCCATGAGGTTCAGCTATTCCTGCAGGTGATGAGGAAGCATACAGGAATCAAGTCTTCTATATGTGTCCAGAAATGAGATTTAGAGATTGAAAGCTGGTGGTCAAGCTGAGGATACAGAGACACACAATGAGCATTGGCTTATGTAATCCACTTGCAAAATAAGAGGAAGGGGCAAGAGGGACACTGAAGGGAAAGCAAGGGAACATGTGAAAGACAGAAATAACCACAGAAGAAAAATGAAAATGAACTCTTTACTCATTAAAGAACCAAAGGGAGCAAAAAGTTGAAACCTAGAACCATAATATGTCTAGAATTGCTCAACAGTGTGGCAAATTTGGCCCAGATCTAATATTATTCTCATTTTCAAAAGCTCAGGAACTTTAAGAGGTACCTGTTTTGGGTCCCTAGAATTTACCAAAATGGAAAACCCCAGATACCAGAGCAATTCAGCAGACTTTCACAACCCACTGGCCTGAGCTCCTGCTGTTTCTTCAGACCACACACTCCCATCAGGCCCTCTGGAGAGGAGGAGGCTTTGACCAATAGGAGCAACCGGAAGATATTTTCCTCCTGGTTCCATTGAGGCAATGCTATAAGGGCCTCTATGGGCGGAAGTAAGAAGCAACGGCCCCCCCGCCCCGTGTTCTTTGTTCTTCGTTCACTCTTGCCCTAACACAGCCTGCTCACAGAGACATCATTTATACCAAGATATCAGTGGAATTTCCTCTTCTCTGCGTTTTCACATTTTAATGGAGACCAAGTCCTAAATCTAAAAGAATGAATTGCTAAGAATCGGATTTTAGTAATAGCCAGCCTTATGAATAGGCTGTGCATGCGTGCATGCTCTTGCTCAGTCATGTCCAACTCTTTGCAACCTCACGGACTACAGCCTGCCAGGTTCCTCTGTCCATGGGATTTCCCAGGCAAGAATACTGAAGTGGGTTGCCAGTTCCTCCTCCAGGGGATCTTCCCAACACAGGGATCAAACATACACCTCCTGAGTTTCTTGCATTGGCAGGTAGATTCTTTACCACGGCATCACCTGGGAAGCCCCCATGAGTAGGCTGGTTCCAGGCAAATCACTCTTGATATGGCCTGTTAGATACAAGGATCCAGCCTCTGCCCAGGTGGACTTATGTCCACCTGTGATACTTGTCTCCCTTCTCAAACACACCACCCTGTCATCAGCCCCAGGGCCTTTGCACTTGCTCTTGTATCTATCTGTAGCTCTCTTCCTCAGCCCTTCACATAGTTAACAGTCCACAACTATTTATCCCAGGACAAATGTCACTCCTTCAGGGAAATCCTCCCTGCCTCCCAAGACAAGGTCCTGCTCCCTAATGGAGGCTCCCCAGACCCCGTGCACCACACCTCCATTCCTTCTTTGTCCTAAAGGCCTCGGATCACAACAAGCTTGACAGTCTCTGGATACCTTATAAAATATCAGTGTGACTGGGGTATAGTAGGCAGGAGGGCTCAGTAGGTCAGAGAGGCAAATTAGCCAGGCCCGGGAAAGCCTAGTTCAGGATTTTATTCTAAGGACAATCAGAAAACACTGGGGTTTTAGGGCAGTGGAGTGGATTTATATTGTAAATAATTGCTCCAGCTACTGTGTGGAAATGGATGGAGGTAGGAGACAACCTTAGAAGCAGGGAGGTCAGTTGGAACAGTGTTGTGCTATGTGCTAAGTCACTTCAGTTGTGTCTGACTCTTTGTGACCCTATGGACTGTAGCCTGCCAGGCTCGATTCCATGGGATTCTCTAGGCAAGAATACTGGAGTGGGTTGCCATTTCCTTCTCCAGGGGATCTTCCTGGCCCAGGAATTGAACCCGCATCTCTGCATCCCCTGAATTTCAGGCAGACTCTTTACCACTGAGCCACTAGGGAAGCCCAGTGAATTGTACCAGAGGTATTTAGTGGAGGTGCAAAGGAGCAAATGGATTCAGTGCATGTTTGGGAAGAAGATACCAAAGATGTATTCATAGATTGAGTGTGGTGTTTGAGGGAAAGAGAACAACTAGTTTTTTACTTGAATACCTAGTAAATGCAGCATTGTTTATTGACATGAGGAAGATTGACAGGAGTAGGAAAGTGAGGGAAATCGATGATGTTTCAGGAAGTTAAATTTCAAGTCTGTTAGACCTCCAAGTGGAAATGTCAAGAAAGCAGATGGAATTGCTAGGAAAGGTCAGAGCGGGAAAAAGATATTGCACAATTATTGATTTATAGATTGGTTTACCAGGGCCAAGGTTCCTACTTAAGTACAGTGGAGAAAGGAACTGACATCAGTGTTTGCAAGTTAGAACCTTGGAGACTGACTGAGTGAGAAGGGAAGAAAAGGACACAAGAGCAGTGAGAACAGGGGAAACGTTATTAGCATAAGAGATCTGAAAGCATCAGTGAGGGATTTCTGTGGGGGTCCAGTGGTTAAGAATCCATCTGCCAATGCAGGGGTCACAGGTTCAATCCCTGCACCAGGAAGAGTCCACATGCCACGGGGAGACTAAGCCCCTGTACCACAACTATTGAGCCCACATTCTGGGGCCCTTGAGCAACCAATGAGCCTGCGTGCCACAACTACTGAAACCCACGCGCCAAAGCCCACGCTCCGAAACAAGAAAAGCCACTTCGACAAGAAGCTTGTGCACCATAGCTAGAGAGTAGACCCCACTCTCTGCAACTAGAAAAAGCCTACCCTACATGCAGCAACAAAGACCCCAGTGCAAAAAAAGAAAGAAATCAAAAAGCAACAATGAGGTTATGTAATTGCTCATGAAGCAGATCCAGAGTAGGCAAGATGGAAGCACAGAAGATGGTTGTCAGAGAGTGGATTTAAGAGACAGAGACCTTACACATTCCAGATCCCAAGCCTTTGTTATGGTGCTGGTGGTGTTGCCCTGCTCCAAAGCATCTTCCCTCCTTTTTCAGCACCAGCCCCTCCATGGATGTTGTTACCCACTCTGTAGCTTTAAACCAGCCTGATGCCCATTAAGCCGCCTACACATTGACCATGAAGTAGGCACTGAACAGGCTCCATCAGTGACCCCCTTCCCACGTCACTCCTGCTGCTCTGGCTCTGCCTGATGCCTCACCCTGCAGAACTCTGCGGGGCTCTTATCATCTTTGCTCTGGGCTAGAGTCTCGGTTCCTTTATCCACGCGACACCATGCCTCCAGCTCTGGATCCTCTCGGAACTACTGCTGCAGTTTGCTTTTTGGAACTCCGCCTCTGGCTGACAAGGCACCCCCCCAGGCTCCGCCTGGTTCTCCAAGAGGGAGAGGATGAGAAAACACCCACGACTTCCTCCATCCTCCCTTCCCCACAGCCTTCCCTCACAGATGCCACACTGATGAGCTCCTCTTCCTGTTTTCTCTCCACGCCTAAGAATATGTTCCCATCAGCTGTGTAAACATATTCCTCTGGCCTGCTTTGACTGTAGGAATCTTATGCTGCTCCTTATTCCCTTTTTTTTTTTTTAACACGTTTATATGAAATTTGATCTTGATCTTTTTGTCATTCATTTTTACATGGAATTGGTTGTTTTCCTTCCTTGCTTCATGGCTCTCGAGCTCCCTCTTCTGCTGTTTTTTGTGAAATGTTCAGAACATGTTCTTTCTGAAAATTTCACCCTGGTCTCTCCTCCTTCCTTCGGAACTTTCTTCCTTCCTTGCCTCTGTTGACCCCTGCTGCTCACTTTGAATCTTATTCCCGGCAGATTCAATTCAGTGAGGGGTGTCGTCTTAGAAGGAACTTCGTCTGGTTAGCAGTGAAAGTTCACCGGGTCCTGAATGCCAGGACGCAAGGGTCCTGGGAACTCAGCAGGGGCACTCAGGCTGGCAGAGTCTGAAAATCTCCTGGTTTCAGCTGTTCTCAGGTTGGCCCTCCAACCTCCAGCGCATACCTGTCTGCTTGTGGTACCATCAGATGCCCACTGCTTTCCTTCGCTTTCCCAACACTCGTGTGGCTATAATTCCAGTTTTGGAGTTTTGATGGTTTGACTCTACCTACTCATATTTACTGTTCATGCAGATACTTTGTCAGCTAGCTTTTTTTATAGATGTTGACTATAAATTTGGAGGAGTTTGCGTTTTTCCTACCTAATTGGTCTGTTTAACTTTATAGGTATACTCGTGTTCAGTCGCTCAGTCATGTCCAACTCTGCGGCCCCGTGAACGGTAGCCCACCAGGCTCCTCTGTCCATGGGATTTTCCAGGCAAAAATACTGGAGTGGGTTGCCATTTCCTTCCAGAGAAATGACAAAATTATGCCACCACTGCCGTTTTCCTAGACTCGCTTGGGTTACCTGTTTAAGCCTTTTAACAATCCTCTTAAGTACTTACCATCATTATTCTCATTATATAGCTGAGGAGACCAGAGCCTAGGGAAGTTAAGCAGATTTCCCAAGGTCAAATACTATAAGCAATAGAAATCAGATAAGAAAGTGCCATTACACCACCAGAGGAATAAGTAGAAATTGGACAAATGATCAATAGGGAGAAACCTGTTCTGGGCTGAAAGAATAAAATAGACGAAAGCCCTGAGGCCTTCCTGCTTCTGAGGAATTAGACGCCAGTGTGGCTACAGACTTCTGAGACACAAGGTGGTGCGTGAACAGGAATCAATGTAGATTATTCAGGACACTGCAAGACAGGAAGAGGTTTTGGATTTTATTCTATATGCAATACAAAGTCATTAACAAGGCTGCCTGCAGCATTCCAAAAGAGCTTGGAGAAAGGATCACTCTGCTCCACTTAAAGAACGGAGTTAGGTATCTTTGCTGTTTTATCCTTCCAGTTTTATTGATGTATAATTGACATACAGCACTGTGTAAGTTTAAGGTGTACAATATAATGATTTGACTTACATGCATCAAGAAATGGTTACCACAGTAGGCCTAGTGAGCATTCATCACCTCATATAGATAAAAAAGAAAAGAAAAAGGAAAAATACTTTTCCTTGTGATGAGAACTTTAGGACTTATTCTCTTAACAGCTTTCATATATAACATATAGCAGCATTAATTTTATTAACCATGTTGTACGTTATATCCCTAGTACTTATAACTGGAAGTTTGTATCCGCCGGCTGCCTTCGTCACCAAAGAGACTGCATAATTATGGACTGTATCCCTCACACTGCACCTTTCATCCCCATTACTCCTTATTTTGTAACTGGAAGTTGGTGCCTCTTAATTCCCCCATCTATTCACTCATCCTCTCACCCCCCACACCTCTGAATTAGGTATCTTTGAACCTAAAAAATGATTAGGCCACAGACAAGATGAATTTTGTTGTTGTTCAGTCACTAAGTTGTGTCCAGCAGCACACCAGGCTTCCCTGTCCTTCACTGTCTCCTGGAGTTTGCTCAAACTCACGTCCATTGAGTTGGCAGTGCCATCCAGCCATCTCACCCTCTGTTGTCCCCTTCTCCTCCTGCCTTCAATCTTTCCCAGCATCAGATCTTTTGCAGTGAGTTGACTCTTCAAATCAGGTAGCCAAAGTACTGGAGCTTCAGCTTCAGCATCAGTCCTTCCAATGAATATTCAAGGTTAATTTCCTTTGAGATTGGCTGGTTTGATCTCCTTGCTGTCCAAGGGACTCTCAAGAGTCTTCTCCAGCGCCACAGTTCGAAATTATCAATTCTTCGGGGCTCAGCCTTCTTTATGGTCCAACTCTCACGTCCATACGTGACCACCAGAAGGGGAAGCATCATGAGAGAGGAGGCTAGAGAGCTTGGCTAGGGGCCAGACTGAGAAGGCCCTGGGCAAGTCCTTACTCAGTGGGTTCCTGGGAGCAATGGCCTTTCTTCACACCAATTGCTTTTGGGAGAAGTGTGGAGACAGAGCCACAGAACCTGTGACACAGTCAGAACTAAAGAGAACCGCTGCTTTACACTGAAGAGAGCAGCGTGTTTTTTCAAGAGGCTGCTTCCACTTTTACAGCCTTCTAGACTCTGCCTCAGAAGGTCAACCACACTCCCCTGTTGAGATATTTTGGGTAGTAATGACTCCCTTTCTTGCTGTTCACATCAGTTGCCTTTTGTTACAGTCACTGAGGCTTTGTGAGCTGCCTTTGTGAGAAGTGTTCTGTATATATGCGGCATTTTCCTATTCTTCTTTAAACCTCACAAAAGTATCAGGGAAAATGGAAAAAAAAAAAAGGATGATGCCTATGACATGGGTATTATTTTTATCTACATCTCATGGAGGAAAGATGCTTAAATGCGGTGGGATTTTTTTTCTTGGATGTCACTATGCAGTAAAGCATAATGCAGACTCCCTTTTCTATACCCTTGCTGACGAGTCTGCTTCTAGAGCTGCTCTGGGTTTCTACTTGAAACTCTGCCTTCTTGTTTTAAGTCTGCAGGCTTTGGGAATTCTCTGTGGAAAGGCCACTGAATGAACAGACAAAGGCCATAAGCTGAAGGAAGATTGAGACAGGTCTAGTCAGCCAGGGGTTATCATGTGGAAGAGAGTGCAAGTATGAGTCACTAGCAGCAGTGGGGGGAGGTGGGCACCAACCCGACCAAGGCAATCTGGGTGAGGCACCAGGAGCACCCGCCACCTGGGCTTAGGTGGCACCACTGCCTTAATATTTCCAAGAACACTTTGGTCTGGTTATAAAAGGATCTACTCAGTAATCAGTCAGTTCAGTCACTCAGTTGTGCCCGACTCTTTGTGACCCCATGGACTGCAGCACCCCAGACTTCCCTGACCATCACCAACTCCTGGAGCTTGCTCACACTCATGTCCATTGAGTCGGCAATGCCATCCAACCATCTCATCCTCTGTTGTCCCCTTCTCCTTCTGCCTTCAATCTTTCCCAGCATCAGGATCTTTTCTAGAGAGTCAGTTCTTCGCATCAGGTGGCCAAAGGATTGGAGTTTCAGCTTCAACATCAGTCCTTCCAATGAATATCCAGGACTGATTTCCTTTAGGAGGAACTGGTTGGATCTCCTTGCAGAGCAAGGGACTCTCAAGAGTCATCCCCAACACCACAATTCAAAAGCATCAATTCTTTGGTGCTCAGCTTTCTTTATAATCCAACTCTCAGATCCATACATGACCACTGGAAAAACCATAGCCTTGACTAGACAGACATTTGTTGGCAAAGTAATGTCTCTGATTTTTAATATGCTGTCTAGTTTTTCATAGCTTTTTTTCCAAGGAGCAAGGGTCTTTCGATTTCATGACTGCAGTCACCATCTGCAGTGATTTTGGAGCCTACTCAGTAACATCTTAGTGTTTTCGGAAATGTTAACAAAAACCGTGACATTTGTTTGCTCTGCAATTTTGTCTTGGGGTCATGCTCTGGCTTTGGTCTTGGTGCTAAACGTGGTTGTGGGGGCAGAGGAGGGGGACTGCTCTCCTACACCCCACTTCATATGAGATGATGGTGATTCTGGAACCTACTGCTGCTGTTTATGATGGTGATGGTGATGATTATGGTGACAGATTTGTCCTTCTAAAATAATGAGACGAATGTGCTGTGGAGGCTTACAGAAGGGCTCAAAAGACCATCTCCTCCAAGAATCTTCCCTACTACGAAAGGAGGCAACATTTTTCTCCTCTTGCCCATCACTCAAAATCCCTTGTAGAATCACTGGCATAAATGTTTGAAATAAATCTAAGCTGGAGGCACGGATTTTGTTCTTATTGTTGTATAGTATTCTTTTTTAAATAACATTTTGAAGTAGAAACTTTGGAATCAGAAAAATTTGAGCTTGAATCTGAGGTAACTTACTTATTGTATATCTTGTTGTCTTAAGCAATTGACTTAGCTTTACTTAACCCTTCTAAGTCTTAGTTTTCTCATCTGTTTAGTGGAGATAATAATATCTGCCTTATAGCGTTACTGTGAAAATTATAATACAATTACTTATGCTTACTAATAGAGTAAGTACTTTTTTGTCTCTTCTTTTATCTCTTTTGGGGCTTCCCTGATAGCTCAGTTGGTAAAGAATCCACCTGCAATGCAGGAGACCCCAGTTCGATTCCTGGGTCAGGACGATCTGCTGGAGAAGGAATAGGCTACCCACTCCAGTACTCTTGGGCTTCCCATGTGGCTCAGCTGGTAAAGAATCCACCTGCAGTGGGGGAGACCTGGGTTTGATCTCTGGATTGGGAAGATCCCCTGGAGAAAAGAAAGGCTACCCACTCCAGTATTCTGGCCTGGAGAATTCCACAGACTGTATAGTCTATGGGGTCTCAAAGAGTCGGACATGACTGAGCGACTTACACTTTCTCTTATCTCTTTTACTTGCCTTGTGTAATGTCACTGCACACAGGAACCCCAAGGGTGGGATTCATTTTCACAGGGGAAAATGAAAGGCATAACCTTGTACTTTCCAGTTTCCAGTAATCCTTATATTAGCAATGATCAAATTCCCCCACTGAACAGATACATTCCTTAAGCCTTCGAGGTTTGTGTACCATCTTTCTAGAATGTTAGAACCAAAACGGGTCTTCAAATTGGTCTATTTAATGAAAGCTCTTTATTTTTTAAATGAAAAAAATAGTGTCCACAAAAGTTGAGATAACTAATTCAAAGTCATTTGGCCAGGTGGGAGCAAAGCACAGATTACAATTTGTTCCAGTTCATCTTCCTCTCTGTTATCCTAATAGCTGAAACTGAAGACACCAGGATTTTCTCCTGCTAAACTTTTAGCTTGAAAAAGGGAAAAGAATCTGATTTCTCTTCCCACTTCATCTTGGCTCCAGATCAGGCACCTAAGTTTTTAAATCAGAAGACAATGGAATAGACATGATTATGGATGTATTCAGAGAGCAGCAAGAGCAAAACAATTCCATGGAACTCAAAATACTTTTTTTAAAAAAAAGATAATCTTTGCAGAATCCAGTAAGGAAACACAAGAGCCCTCCCAGACCACCCACATGGTTGTGCGTCCAGAAACATCCAGACGGAGGCCAACAATGTGACCCAGAGAGGAGGCAAATTAAAGCACGCAGCAGGGAATGAAGCTGGCACACCTGCATCATCAATAACTAGGGTTTGTTTGAACAACTGTAGCCCTGAGAGAAGAAAAAGAAAGAAAATTCCACTATTGTAGTTGATTCAGAGAGAGGCATGCTACAGTTTCTTTGATATTCTACCAGAGTGGATCTGCAATAAGCAGCCAGGCTTGAGAATACAGAGCTCTTCGGTGGGAAGGTTTAGCATTAAGACCAAACGATGTCAGGAAAGCTCAATGGGAGGGACCTGGTGATTTCTACATGTGTGACTTGGATGCAGGGCAAGACTGTTTACCCCTGATAGACTTGTGTGGCATCCATCTCTGTATCATGCCCTAAGGTGGCCAAGACAGTGGCAGGAGGTAGACCATGGTCTCCTTGATCTAACTGGAGAGAGAAAGGCAGCCCCACACTAATGATACTAACTGCCAGGAACATCAAACCCCAGTGCCTGGTGAGTGAAACAGCAGTGACAGCAGGAGGAGTCTGGCTGAGCAAAGACCCCCTGGGGGTGGAGCTGAAGGAGAACTTTAACTAGACAGGAGGTCCTGACTCTCTCGCCTTCCTGACCACCTGCTCCTAGGCCTGTGGAACTTCACCTTGACAGTTCATTTAGGGTCACTGTAGTATCATCCATTACTGCCCTCCTTGTTCCTACTCAGGACTGATAGAAAAGTTGGGCACATAAGCTCCTGCTCCTCTGCCACCTCCTCGTGTTCCCAGCACTGGCCAAGGCTGCCTGGAGGCTCTTCCTTAACACCATATGGTGATGATGGTATCATGGTCCTGCTAACACACTCTTCAAACCACATGTCTTCCTTGCAAGGCCCCTAACAGTTTTCATCCCCATTTCTCCAAATCTTCATGACCCTTTTCCCCAAAACACCTCTGAAACAGTCTCCTTCCTCCCCCAAATTATTAGCTTATTGATGTGCCTCATGGACTCCTGCAACCACTGGGGGTTTCTACTCACTAGTTCCCTTTATTCATATCTTTGAATGATGCAGCTTCTGGGTAATTGATGATTTGTGCTTATCTGTATAACATCAGTGAATCTCTTCACTCTTCTAATACAGAGTTAACTTGGACTTAAATATTCCAGTGAGCTACCCACAATATAAGAAAAATTAAAAGTTATCTAAAAGCCTCTTAGTTTCCCCAAGACATACTCCAAGGTTGCTATCCTTAAGTATTATTGTATTATTTAACAGTGCACTGGCTTCTGGGAAGAAACAAAGGTGTGTTTCAATGAGTTAACAATTTAAATCAGAGAAAGAAAATACACATGCATATATGTATATATATATACATATTTCTAGGAAGTCAGGGAAAGCACAACAGGAAAGGAAATAAAATACTAAGAGACTGTTACTTACTTTGTAAGAATGATTGAGATGCATGGAGTGGTGTGTGTTTCTGGGCATGTGTTTAATAAACCTGGGAACCCACCAGAAGGTACTTTTGAGACTCTTGGAGTGTTGCTTTGATGACTTAAACCAGCAGCAAACTAGTTTCCAAATGGAAAAGGTTTCCTTTACTCAGTTTAAACAGTTGGTGTTAATTGTTCTAATTACTTTGACCAGTCCACAGGTCTCTGGATCCTGGTGGTTATTCTCTGGCCATTTCCAGAAGGGTCATACCTTTCTACAAGTGGGCTTGTCACTGAGCATGGTCTGTAACCTACACATTCTTCCTACAGGAAGGAGTAAGATTCCAGAAAGGACAGAAATTCAAAGGTCCAGGGGATACAGTGGTGAGCAAAGCAGACAAGGTCGCTGTCTTCTTTGAGTTTTCAGTGCGGTGTAGTGGACGCGTTCACTTGTGTACCTGTGTGATTGTATGCCAAATTATACCTGCTCTGGAGGTAGAGTCCTGGGAGAGCTCAGGGGAGGGACAGGGATACAAACTAGTCCAGGAATGGAAGTGGCCAGAGTTTTATTTGAAAATGGGTGATTAAGCAATGGTGTGAGAGGTGGAGATGCGGAGACAGCATCTGGACGTCCATTAGCACAAGAAAGGTGACACATTTGAGAAAACTGGACAATGCTGATCAGTGTAACTAGAATGCAGGCAAGACTGGTCAGATACGGGTCCCAAGAGCCAAACCAGGACCAGGTCAGGCAGGTCTTGTGGCTCACATGGACAATCTTGAATTTTATTTCAGGAACAATGGTGAGTCACTAGGGTATGTTAAACGATTGGATTTGTGGTGCAGTATCTACGAAGAGTGGAGCAAGGCATGAATGTTCAAAATAGGCTTGCATCTGACTGATACAAAATAGCTCTTTGAATATCTCTCAAAGGTGTGTATGTCTTTCTACAGGAGAACCTTAAAACTGTCAGGGGAGGCTTTTATACTCTCAACATCTTCCTGGAATCTCTGCTCTTGACTGCCCAGATTGGGTGAACCCGGCTCTGCTTTGGCTCTGGAGAAAGTAGGGCTCTCTTGTATGCTCTACGTCTGCCTTCCTGTGCTTCCTTCAGAATTCTACCCCGTAAGCTGGAGCTCGATTATGGAGTAACCGGGGAGGTGACCTAGGGAGCGGGGCGTGGGTCAGGTCAAGTTC
The DNA here is from genome assembly GCF_029407905.1 of Bubalus kerabau. Classification (NCBI taxonomy): domain Eukaryota; kingdom Metazoa; phylum Chordata; class Mammalia; order Artiodactyla; family Bovidae; genus Bubalus; species Bubalus kerabau. The sequence goes on from NC_073645.1 coordinate 32,645,091, forward strand.
CCACGTGGAAGAGGGTAACTGGAACTTCCTTACCCTCACTCCCAGCCCTTCAGGGACAGGCGTTCGAACCTTGGGTTATGCCAGCTAACATGGACAGCTATGGAGTTTGGGCAATAATTCAGTATCCATTTAAAGTTAGCAACCTAAAAATTGAGCAAATCCAAAAAGATAAGTGAAAGCGGTGTCTTGAGGCACACCTCAGCTTAGAGAGAGCTCAAAATTAAGAAGGAAACTTTGCTGCTGCTTCTGAACCCCTGCTGCCTTTTTTGGTTCATCCCTGAGGACCGTCTCCCTCCTCTCGCCCTTTCTTCAGGCACCTCCTGGCACAACCCACTTCCTCTCCTCCTCTTCCCAGCCAGCAACTCTTGCTCACCTACCCAGTCTGTCTCCTAACTACTTTCTTTTCTCTTTTTTAAGTCTGAATGATTTCCTTACAGAATGGAACCGAAAAGGGGAAAATGTTTGAAGAAACTGTACACAACTATACGATGTCAAGAAGAACTTCCTCAGCATCAGGTCCAGTACATGGTAGATTGAGCTTCCAAGAAAATTAGTGAGACCAATCACCCGAGTTATTTAAAAATCAACTGGACAAAGACACAGAGGATGCGCTGGCAGGAAGGCCCTAGTCTCAGCCGCACTGGAATGAAGAAAATTATCCTAATCGGATTCTTCTCTCGTCATCTTACTTTTTCTCTAGGGTGAATTCTTTAACTCGTGCTGAAATCAGTTCTATCCAATGACAGCAAGATACACTACTTTTCTGTGGCCAAATTCATCAGAAACTAGAACAAAAGCAAGGAGGGGGGATATTAAAGAATCCCTTTTTCTTTTATTTTCTTTTACCTTGGCCACACCGCACAGTATCAAATATCCTAGTTCCCCAACTAAGGATCAAATCCATGGAATTCCCTTGCATTGGAAGCATGGAGTCTTAATCCTTGGACCTCCAGGGAAGTCCCAAGATTCCCTTTTTCAACTATCAAGAAACACCATGGTCCCATGGGAGAAAATCAGTAGAGCTCTCATTCTTGTCCTGTATTTCTTCTGTGATCAAAGGAAAAACTTTCTGGAATCAGGAGGGTAAATCCTGCTAACATTTCACGGTTAAAAACTTCTATGCTATACATAGCTTCCTGCAGTGTTTGCATATAATTTTTGTCCATCAACAGGTAAAATTTTATCCCCCAAACAGCATGTGTTCTCCCATTACATGTTTATGGCAATTTCTCTGAAATCCATTTGTTTTTTTTATACAGCTTTGCAGAGCATTGCAGAAAACTTTCAGACTTAAAATGTATGAAATATGAGCATTTCTATATTGGGGCAGATCAATGTCCTACCACCTAGCACTCTACGGTCCAAGCAAAGATGTTATGGTTTTCTATCTTAGCATCAACAGATAAACATATCCCTTTACTTGACCCAAGACATCAGTGAAAAATCTACCATGATTGGATAATCAGGTAGCACCTCATACTTGAAGCACTTGTACTTTATAAACTCTTTCACTAGTATCCACTCTCTTGATCTTCAGTTTGAATGTTATTAAGTCCAGCTTACAAATGAAGGATCTGAAGCTCAAACACAGGGAAATAATTTGCTCAGTGAATGATACAGAGATAGCAAGGGCAGACTGGAACAAAATTCCAGATCTGTCTCCAAAACCCTGGGTTCTTCCCATTCTACCATCTTGCCCTTCTTGGGGAGTTAAGGGAGCCTCAGCCTAGAAACATCCAGATGATGAGTTTTAGATGCTGAATGCATCCTTTCTATACATCAAACCAAAAACTTACACCCTCCAATAGACAGGTTGTATCAATAAAAACAGCGTTCTAATCACTGACCCAGATGAAATAGCTGCTTATCTACTTTCAAGTATTTTTCATTCATGGGGAATCAAGTATGAAAATTAATTTGAACTTTGTGTCTCTGGGTTGAAGGAACTCACCTGGTCCCTGAAAACAAGATCCATTCTGTTCCCTTTTCAGAACCCTCTCCTCCTGGCTTCTTTACACCCCCAGGGCACCTACAAGTGTTCCCCTAGTACTGAGAACACTGTGTGTTGGAGTAACAGTAGCTTACTGTTGATTAGATTTAAAGGGGAGATCAAGAAATGTAAGTCCACACAATGCCTTGAGCAGGAACTTCCTGTCTCCTCCAGCTGATTGGTTCTCTTGCCATTTCCAGGGACCATCAAAAATGGCCAAAAGTTGACCCTAAGTGTTGCCAAGAGTAAAGGAAGCAATCTTATGAATGTAGAATTAATGCCTTACTGAAGGAAGTGTTAGTCACTCAGTCATGTCCGACTCTGTGCAACCCCATGGACTATAGCCTGCCAGGCTCTTCCACCCATGGGATTTTCAAGGCAAGAATATTGGAGTGGGTTGCCGTTCCCTTCTCCAGGGGATTTTCCCAACCCAGGGATCGAACCTGGGTCTCCTGCATTGCAGACAGATTCTTTACCGCCTGAGCCACCAGGGAAGCCCTACTGAAGGGAACCTCAGTAAAAATTTTAACAAGGTTCATCACTATCCCTGAGTGCAGGCAGGACCTGACACCTGCTTCTAACTAATAGAATATTGCAAAGGTGGTGGAACACTATTCCCAGCTGGACTTGGTGAAGTAAACATCCATGTTCACAGAGCTCATCTCTTAAGATTAAGACGATGGTGTGGGGCATTGTTTTTTAGTTTTCTGTTGCTCGCAACAGGAGTTATCCTCACTGATATTATACCACTGGCAAACTCAGAAGTCTGGTTTCCCAGGTTGATTTCCACAGCAACATAGATCAATCAGAATTATAGATTTTTAAGGGCTGAAAAGAACCCATTGAGTTTCTAGTCCAGCACACTTTCTTTATGAATTAATAAAGTCTACAGTGTTTGGAAAAGAACCCTCAAGTAGGTGACAAACTATATATCCAGCCCAAATTTCTTGAATTGAAGTCAAATGAATTTTTTCAACTACTCCACACTACTTCAATAATACATTAAGAATCTTTTAGATAGTGATATTTGATAATCAACTATGAGCACAGATTTCTGCTCTCACTTTAAAAAGACAATATTGAGAAATATTGCCCTTTGGAAAAAGCAAAGAAAGGCATAAGAACATCTGTGCAACCAAGAAAATAACAATAAAAATTCTGTGCCCCCTCCAAACACTCTAAGATGATATAAGATTTTGTAGGACTTATATTTACCCACATCTAATTTTCTTATTTTTTCCATTTTTTTACTGTGGTAAAATACACATAGCATAGTATTCATAATAAAAGTAGTGAGTAGAAATCTAGCTGAACTATACTTGTTAAGGACCTCTTGCTGCTAAGTCGCTTCAGTCGTGTCCAACTCTGTGCGACCCTATAGACAGCAGCCCACCAGGCTGCCCCGTCCCTGGGATTCTCCAGGCAAGAATACTGGAGTGGGTTGCCATTTCCTTCTCCAATGCATGAAAGTGACAAGTGAAAGTGAAGTCACTCAGTCATGTCCGACTCTCAGCGACCCCATGGACTGCAGCCCACCAGGCTCCTCCATCCATGGGATTTTCCAGGCAAGAGTACTGGAGTGGGGTGCCATTGCCTTCTCCAAGGACCTCTTAACTATGTGTTTAACTCCAATACTTTGGCCACCTGATGCAAAGAACTGACTCATTGGAAAAGACCCTGATGCTAGAAAAGATTGAAGGTGGAAGGAGAAGGGGACGATGGAGGATGAAATGATTGGATGGCATCACCAACTTGATGGACATGAGTTTGAGTAAGCTCCGGGAGTTGGTGATGGACAGGGAAGACTGGCATGCTGCAGTCCATGGGGTCACAAAGAGTCAAACACAACTGAGCAACTGAACTGAACTATGTATTTGCAATCACTCCCTGGTTTCCTTCCTGCTATCATTATCATGTATTTTAATTTTATGTGTGCTATAACACACAAAATATTGTTACTATATTTGCTTTAAACAAGCATGTATCATTTAGAGCAGTTAAACTTAAGTAACTTTTTATTAAAAAAGACTGAATAGGGTATTATCCTCTCTCTCCTGTCTCTTCTTACCTTTTCTCAGCCACCATATCATTTATTGCAAGATATATTTTAGTCAATGAACTTGATCACAGTCTAATTTAATTGACAGGTTCTTAAAATTTATTTTAATAGAGCTATTTTTAATGGGATTCTGGATATAGGGTGGAGGTAAGAAACTCCTTATTTGACCATAATTTTCAATTCCTTTGTCATGTAATAAGTAATTTCTGAATTATAGCTATTAATAAAATTAAATTATCTATCCACAAAATGTAATATTATCTAGAAATTGTAAACTTTTCTTTGGTCATTTTTTTTTAAATACACAGTTCTACATGGTGCTGGAGCCAGAAGTGATCATTTGAACCTCCTATTTTACTTGTTTTCAGTGGGAAAAAAATTATGTTGATACCAAGAAACTATTCTTTTTAGAAAGGAACCAGCTAAAAGCACTGGATCAGGAATCATCTCTAAATATGGATTAGTGTTACATCTGCTTCAAGAGGGCTTTGGGGACCTGTTTCAATCTGGTTTAATTATGGGATGTACATTCAAATGTAAAGGAAAGAGATTTTGCTCCTGGCTGTAACAGAATAGCTATAGCATCCTATCTTTTATTCTGTTCTGTAGCCAGCTTGTCCTAATGGATATCTACAGAACATCCTAACCTAAACTGCAGAATGTACGTTGTTTTCAATTTCACATCTGATACTCACCATAATAGATCAGATGCTAGGCCATAAAATAAGAATCAATACATTTGAAAAATTGAAATCAAGGAAAATATGTTCTCTGACCAAAATACAATTAAATTAGATATTAATAGCAAAAAGATATCTTTAAAAATCTCCATGTATTTAAAAATTAAATAACATACATCTAAATAGCCTATGTGTCATAGAAATCACAGAAGAAATGAGAAACATGAGAAACATGTTGCATTCATGAAAATTAAAATAGCATATCAAAATATGTATGATGCAACCAAACAAGAGTCTGCAATGTATCCATGCGCAGCACAAGGAATATAACCAATATTTTGTAATAACTATAAGTGGAGTGTATATGTGTCAGTTGCTCAGTCATGTCCAGCTCTTTGCAACCCCATAGACTGTAGTCTACCAGGCTTCTCAGTCCAAGAAATTAATACTGGAGTGGGTAGCCAAGGAATTAATACTGGAGTGGGTAGCCATTCCCTCCTCCAGAGGATCTTCCCAACCCAGGGATCGAACCTGCATCTCCTGCATTGCCAGCAGATTCTTTACCATCTTGCCACCAGGGAAGCCTATAAATGGAGTACAACCTTTAAAAATTGTGAATCACTATGTTGCACACCTGAAACATGTAATGTTGTAGCTCAACTACACTTCAATTTAAATAAATAATAAAATAAAAAGAAGTGTCTGCAGGAAAACTTATAACTTTGATTGCATTTTTAAATGATAAACATATAAAAATCAGTGTATGACAAAGGTATTATAAGAAAAGACAACTACAGGCAGACATCCCTTCTGAACATGGATTTTTTTTAATTATTTTTTTTATTTATAAAGTAAATCCAGAAATATATTAAGAAGCCAAGAAATTATGATCAAGTGGAAGCTGACATTTCACAAAAGAAGTTACATGAATGGGCAATAAGCATATGAAAAGATGCTCAACATTATTAGTCACCATGAAAGTAGAAACACAATTACCACTTCACATACACTAAAATGACTAAAGTTAAAAGGCTAATGATACCATGTGTTGGTGAGGATACAGAGCAACTGGAACATTGTGTGTTGCTAATGGAAACATAAATTAGTACAATTGCTTTAGAGGTCATTTGACAATTTGCTAAAAATTTAAATCTACACTTACCATATGATCTTGTAGTTCTTCTCCTAGATACTCACCTAGGAGAAATGAAAATGTATGTCTAGAAAAAGACATTTGTTCACAGAAACTTCATCTAGAGTAGTCCAAAACTGAAAACAATGCAAATGTCCCTCAACAGGTAAATGGATACATTGTGCTAGATTTATACAATCGTGTCCAACTCTGTGCGACCCCACAGACAGCAGCCCACCAGGCTCTGCCGTCCCTGGGATTCTCCAGGCAAGAACACTGGAGTGGGTTGCCATCTCCTTCTCCAATGCATGAAAGTGAAAAGTGAAAGTGAAGTCACTGAGTCGTGTCCAACTCTCATCGACCCCATGGATTGCAGCCCACCAGGCTCCTCCGTTCATGGGATTTTCCAGGCAAGAGTACTGGAGTGGGGTGCCATTGCCTTCTCCATTTATACAATGGAATACCACTCAAAAACAAAAGGAAAAGACTACTGAAATGCACAACATGGAATAATCTCAGAAACCACAGGCTAAATAAAAGAAGCCAAAAACAAAAGAGTGTGTGCCATATTGTTCCATTCATTTACAAATTTTGAGTAGGTACACCTAATCCATAGTAACAAAACCCAGAGGTTTCCTGGAGCTAGGAGTGAGGGGCATTGAGTGGAAAGGGACATGAAAATATTTGGGAGGGTGATAAAAATGTTCTGTATCTTGATCATGGTGATGGTTACATGGATGCATATATTTGCCAAAATGTTAAACCGTACACTTAAAACACATGCATTTGATTGTAGACAAATCACAATAAAGTTGGTTTTTAAAAAGAAAAAACAACAACAAAAAAGAAGAGTCAGCTGCAGGGGCAAAAATACTCTTCCTCGTTCAGATTGCTCCCCAGATTACTCCTCCAGTTACTCAGATTTTTCACATAATATTGGCCCTTCCAAAGGACAGAGTGCTAAATGTGCTGATGAGCCCATGTGCCAAACTGACAGCTTCCTTTTAGTGACATCCAACTGTCACAAGCAGTGCCTGAGAGATGCCTTGAGATGTCCTTTAAATGGGTCTTATGTCTATGAACAGTGGAAGGATGGCAGTTCTGCTTTTCCATCCCGGGGGATGAAGATGGTGTTCTGATTTAAGGACTGAGTAACTTCCTTGTCAGCATAACCAATGTGTTCTCCCAGTGGCTGTGATCAAGGGAGACTTGTTCTCTGGCCCCTACCAGTGAGCAGACCTTCTCCCAGTTTGTTAGGATGGAGCAGGAAGAGCTGGCCGATTATGCAGAGGGAAACCAGAGGTGTTATATATCACTGTTGCCACATAATTCTCGCACTTGTCGACATCTAGTCATCTCTATAACTCAGCCATGCTTTAAAATGGCAAGCAGTTGTTTACTGGAGCCAACAGAGGTCTAGCAATTATAAAACTAATTACTAAGATGTCCCTGCAAAAAAAAAAAAAAAAAAAAAAGCAGTAGTGAATAAGTATTCTCCTTGCAGTTTTTTTTTTACTAAGTTGTTATCAAGAAGCAAGTAACTTAGCTGGCATCCCCAGAGAGGGTCATGGTATGATTTTAGAGAAGACACATAGCTGAAAGGACTTTTTCATGAATATTTTCCACTTAAATTTACCAGGGATGTTGAGAAGCATAGTGCCAGGAAGAAATAAACCAGACAATGAAGTATACTTTACTGAACTCAAGGATTTACTAAATAAAGTGGCTCAGCCAGTAAAGAATCTGCCTGCAATGCAGGAGACCCAGGTTTGATCCCGGGGTCAGGAAGATCCCCTGGAGAAGGGAACAGCTAGCCACTCCAGTATTCTTGCCTGGAGAATTCCATGGACAGAGGACCTTGGTCGGTCACAATCCATGGGGTCGCAAAGAGCCAGACATGACTGAGTGACTAACACTTTCACTACTTTCACTTAACTTCCTCAACAAAAACTGACATTTGGTTCAGAATACAGTGAAACAAGGAAAGGGTATGTGGGTTTGTTGGGGCAGAGGGCAGTCTCAAAGAAGCCATCTGCTTCAATTCGGTTTAAAAAACTGTGAAGTTTGGTAGCTAGAGGGACCTAGAGCCTTCTAGTTCTGAGGTTCTAACCCTAGAGGAATGAAGTGGTAATGCCTGTGGGGACTAGGAGTCCAAGGCAAATATGTCTCTGCTTCCAAGATAATTCTGTGCATTGAGGTTTTCTGCAAACACATTCTGTATTAAATAGTACACACACCGTTGTACTAAGTCAAGTGAGTGATTTGCCTGACATTTTTTAAGCGACGTTGTCAAAGTCATCCAAGCATGAGTTCACGATTGCCTCTTCTGTCCCTTGCTAAGCCAGGCCCCTCCTCTAGCTGCCTGCCCGCCTCCACATGCCGCAACTTGGTGTCCCTGTCTAGACCCACTGGTCCAGCCCCACCTCGAGCCAGCCTGCCTCTCGGCTCCTTCATACACATCATGCCCTTTCTGCCCCTAGCTCACCCATAGTACCTTTGCTGAGAATGTCCCCTCTCCCTTCTGCTCCCCCTCTTTAAGTCACCCTGGCCTTCCCTGATCACTGTCTTCACTGAAAACCTCCTCTAGCTACTGCACTCCACAAGATCCCGACATCAACACATTTCATTTCTTGGCAGTCCTCAGCACCGTAGTGGTTGACTTAATTGTTTTCCCTCTTGACTTGCTATGTCTGTGCTGCTCTCATCTTTACACAGGTGATATGTCCTCTGAGGGCGAGGTTTGTGTCTTATGTGGCTCGCCTGCTCCCCTGGGTGTCTTTCTCTGTCCTTCCTGATGCTCTGTGTTTCCCTCCATCCTGTTGAAGGAGCGAGTGCCAGGGAGCAACTGTGCTCATCCCCTGGACCTTCCAAGAAGGAGGAGACCCTAGATTTCAGAGGCTAACCAGCCTCTAATAGTGTGGCAAAACCAATGCCAACAAACAATTTTTGATGGGTAGGTTTTGTCTCAAAGCATCACTCTATCTTGCCATTCACTACATCTCCATGCTTTGCTTTTTTTTTTTATGGCAACACCTTTCCCTTTCTGACTCATAAGATGGGATTGTCTTTTTCTGCTAATCCAGTGAAGTAGGAGCTCTGGATTCTCAAAGACTAGGATTGACAGACACCAGCTGGGTTTGTGAGCAGTGTCGTGATTTCTCATCCAGATTCTTCTTATCCAGTTAGGAGATTACAGAAATGTTTTGTGTTTACTTCATTACCAGAACTTTAATACTTAGAATTTTGCTTGATCCTTGCCACAAAGTTATGAGGATTTTTATTATACCGAGGAAGAAATGTATTCAACCAGTATTTACCAAGTGTCCTCATGGGCCAACACTATGTGGTGGATATGAAGGGGAACCACACAGACCTCTTGTTTTTAAATAAGTGTATTTATTTATTTATTTGGCTGCTCTGAGAGTTGCAGAACACAGACTCTCTAGTTGTGACATGTGGGCTTGGTAGCTGTGGCTTGGGCTTAGTTGCTCCTCAGCATGTTGGATCTTAATTTCCTGACCAGGGAGCACACTTGTGTCCCCTGCAAGATGGATTCTTAACCATTGGACCATCAGGGAACTCCAGTTTTGTTTTGTTTTGATCTGAATAGTTATTATTTATTAATCAGACACAAATTTAATCAGCAATGGACTTCAGTTGTGTCTCTCCCTGAACAGAAAGATGAGTGCATGTGCTTCTACTCTGCCATTTTAGAAAATCACCAGTTTCCTGTTCACTGTCTTGTGTGGTATCCAAAGAAAAGGCATCTGAGAGTTCAGTCGAGCTGGACTCAGATTCCTCTGATGGAAGTGCCTGGGTTCCCAGGGAGCCACCAACACTTTCCCTTTGGCCTCCTTCCTCCTGAGAAATCAGTATGCAGGTCAAGAAGCAACAATTAGAACTGGACATGGAACAACAGACTGGTTCCAAATTGGGAAAGGAGTACTTTAAGTTTGTATATTATCACCCTGCTTATTTAACTTATATGCAAAATACATCATGAGAAATGCTGGAGTGGATGAAGCAGGAGCTGGAATCAAGATTGCTGGGAGAAATATCAATAACCTCAGATACACAGATGACAACACCCTTATGGCAGAAAGAGAAGAATACTAAAGAGCTTCTTGATGAAAGTGAAAGAGGAGAGTTAAAAAGTTGGCTTAAACCCCAACATTCAGAAAACTAAGATCATGGCATTAGGTCCCATCACTTCATGGCAAATAGATGGGGTAACAATGGAAACAGTGAGAGACTTTATTTGTTTGGGCTCCAAAATCACTGCAGATGGTGACTGCAGCCATGAAATTAAGACACTTGCTCCTTGGAAGAAAAGCTATAACTAACCTAAACAACAAATTAAAAAGCAGAGACATTACTTTGCCAACAAAGGTCTGTCTAGTCAAGGCTTTAGTTTTTCCAGTAGTCATGTATGGATGTGAGAGTTGGACTATAAAGAAAGCTAAGTGCCGAAGAATTGATGCTTTTGAAATGTGGTGTTGGGAAAGACTCTTGAGAGTCCCTTGGACTGGAAGCAGATCCAACCAGTCAATCCTAAAGGAAATCAGCCCTGAATATTCATTGGAAGGACTGATGCTAAAACTGAAACTTCAGTACTTCGGCCACCTGATGTGAAGAACTGACTCCTTGGAAAAGACCTTGATGCTGGGAAAGATTGAAGGCAGGAGGAGAAGGGGAAGACAGAGAATGAGATGGTTGGATGGCATCACTGACTCGATGGACATGAGTTTGAGTTGGTGATGGACAGGGAAGCCTGGTGTGCTGAAGTCCATGGAGTCACAGAGTTGGACACGACTGAGCGACTGAACTGAACTGAACTGAACAGGAAGTTTGGTGGGAAAGCATGCTGGGAAAAAAAAAAAAAGTCAGTAAGAAATATCTGGTAACAACAAAGGAAGCAACCACTCTCCTCTCAGAAATGCTGTTATGGCTTTCCCCTGAAACAGTAGCAACAAAAATGATTCCAGGCAGCTTGAAGAGGTGATTATTTTCCATCCAACCTGAAACACTGCACCTGACCCAAGGAATGATGATGTCCCAGTGGGTTGTACAGCTGCCATGGTGCAGACTCAGTCACAGAGCAGAGGGAATGTGACAGGTTGTTCTGGATCCACTGGAAACCCCATGTCCAGCTCTAGGTCTAAATGGAGAACTGTTGCCATGTCTTCCATCTCCTGTCTCCTGAGGTCCTGGGGAAGACCCCTCATCATCACCACAAGTTTCTGCTATCTCATACTTGGAACCAAACTTCTTTTTTTTTTTTTTAATGTCTTTTTTACTCACACCTAACCCTAACCCTAACCAAACTTCTTTTTTTTTTTTTTTAACGTCTTTTTTACTCACACCTCCTGAAGATGTGAGAAAAAAATAATAAAAAAAGAAGTTTGGTCAGCAAATAAACAAATAGAGCATCCCTGGTGGCTCAGATGTAAAAAAATCCGCCTGCAAAGCAGGAGACTCAGGTTTGATCCCTGGGTCAGGAAGATCCCCTGGAGAAGAGAATGGCAACCCACTCCAGTATTCTTGCCTGGAGAATTCGATGGTCAGAGGAGTCTGGCAACAAGTTACAGTCCATGTGGTTGCAAAGGGACAGACATGACTGAGCGACTAACACACACACAAATAAGTAACTAATTCTGTGATAAGTGAACCCTGCTAACACCAGACTACCTTAACGTGTGGTATTAATAAATGCGGATGGTTGTCCTTAGTCATCTGCTATACCCAGAGAGACCAGGGTAAGTCTAATGATGGGATGCTCTTTTTTGAAGGAAGACAGTTCACCAAGTGGACGAAGCTTTAGAGAGAAAGAAGAGGGCTTTCTCTACAGAGGGAACAGGGTATGCAGAGACCTGGCAGCACTGGTTTGATGAACAGTGTTCAAAAACTTCATCCTGGGGGCAGGGCTAAGTTTCTTGGATACAAGATCCTGCTGCTCTTCAAGGCTCGACTTTAAGGATAATTCTCTTTCCATGGCATCTTTATCCCTAGTGGGACATGCCAGGCTCTCCCAAACACACTGAGTAAGCTTCCTGAAATGGAATGCTGCCGGCCCATTTGCCCTCCAAATGGGTACTCACGGCAAATCATCTCTGTTATTCTTGATTTCAAGCTGCCTGTCTCCGAACGAGTCGTCTCTATATACTGGCAAATTGCAACAGCTATGATCATAATAATAACATCACAAGAATAATCAAATGCTATTGAAACAAAATGCACCAATTTAGGCCAGGCTTCAGCTACTATAATGTGCATTTAAGTTTATGCATATTTGTGATTTATAATAAAGACAGTGCCCTTTATGATTCCCTGGAAGCTGTGATAGACTACACTCTGCAATCCAGTTTTGTTTGGCCATTTATCTCCCCTTCCCCCCATCCTCAAGCTTGAAAGGGAGGGAAACCAACCACTTGCTGCTATCTGAGCCCAAGCATACTAAGGCGAAGCTATAGCCGTGTGTGTGTGTGCATGTCAAGCTGCTTCTATCATGTCTGATGCTCTGTGACCCGATGGACTGTAGCCTACCAGGCTCCTCTGTCCATGGGATTCTCCAGGCAAGAATACTGGCGTGTGTTGCCATGCCCTCCTCCAGGAGATCTTCCTGACCCAGGAACTGAAACTGAGTCTCTTACGTCTCCTACATTGGCAGGCGGGTTCTTTACCGCTAACACCACCTGGGAAGCCCAGGTTGAAGCCATGATGAACCAGTAATTGATAATTCCATTCAGTCCACTTTCCACCAGCAGGACCAGACTGGGTCTGTGTAAATTACCTTCCCTCAGTCCCTTTATCACTTCTCTGAGGCTGGGTGGACACTATGTTCCCCATGTCAGCTGGTTTCATGCTGCCTGCTCTGGTAGCTTTCAGACTCTTGAAAGCAGACAGCCTCTGCTACTAATCTGCTCTATGGAATGAAGCAGTCTGGTTGGAATAGGGGCCAGAAGACTTTTTTTGAAGCTATATTTTCGTGTCAAGGACACTAGGTTTACTGCAATCATGTGTTTACTTGGGATGACCTGAGAAAAGCTGATGCAAGGTGGAATTAGAACTCTCCCAGCTCAGGGTAGGAGGACATGGCAACCCACTCCAGTATTCTTGTCTGGAGAATCCCATGGACAGAGGAGCCTGGCAGGCTATAGTCCATTGGATCACAAAGAGTTGGACACAACTGAAGTGACTTAGCACACACACACACACACACAGCTCAGGGACTTCCCTGGTGGTCCAGTGGTTAAGACTCTGCACTTCCAATGCAGAGGACATGAGTTCAATCCCTGGCCAGGGAACTAAGATTCCACATGCTGCATGGTGTGGCCAAAAAAAAAAAAAAAAAAAAAAAAAAAAACCTCTTTATTAATAATAATAAAAGAGAACTCTCCCAGTTCAGGCCTCCGTACAGCTAGCAGGAGGCCCCATTGCTCTTCCACACCCATTTTAAATTTCATATTCCCCAGGTAAAGTCCTCTTTCCATCTGTACAGTTACCTGGGTACTCTTCACCTAGCTGAGCACTTTTTACAGTCTGCCAGGTACAAGGATTCCTTTGATCCATGGATCTTTTCTCAATTCCATAGTGAGCTCTGAGAGAAGAGAATCATAGTTATCTCTGCTGCCCCCATCCCCACAAGTATATTAGAGGTTCAGTAAAGCCTGGGCAGCTTGTCAAAGGCAAGAAACAGTCAATCATATCTCAATAAAGCTGGGGGAGGAAAACAAATGAATATGAAGACTGATTGTACTCAGGCTATTGCAATAAAAAGATCTCAGGATCAGAATGTCTCCGCAGGGCGGGGGGTGAGGGGGGCGGTGGGGGGGGGTGGTTGCTTTGCTTCCCTTTAATGGGAAGCAAAGGAGAATAAATAAGCTACAGATAAGGTGATTTACAGTCAGGTTGTTTTGCAAGCAGGGCAAGTTTCAATCAGTTGTCAGACCAGGAAATGTTTTTCTCTGTGGTTAGCTAGTTTCAGGGGACAAACGGTTCTAACCTCAGCTGATCAATCATGAGACAAAGACCAGGAAGTTGGAGGGGCTGTGTCCAGCCTTGTCAGCAGGCTCAGACAAAGGGGGCAAGGTCTGTGCTTGGCCTTGTCACAGGTAAATAAGGCAGCCACCCACAAGTCTGGTGAGAGTCCTGGGAAAGCGTGCACTGTCGGCTTCATCTAAGCCACGTGGGGAAGGCCAATTCTTTGTGGTAAACTGACTATAGGGGTGCAAAGGTTAGGGGAACTTCTTAACTGTCACTGTTTCCAGGAGCCCAGGGCTCAGGTAAAGTTCAACATTGTCAAACTGAATGCAAGAAAACATGCAATATAGATAAATAGACAGACAGATAGGCCAGTGGTCTCTTCAAAGAAAGATTATTCCTGCTCTCTGTCCCTGACTCAGCTCGCTATTTGTGAACTACTAAACTGGAAAACAAGAGAGAGAAGACAGGAACTTCCAAATGGAAGAATTACCTTTAAGGTTACTGGACTTTAAAACTTGCAGTATAAATGTCACACTGGTAATTCTGCACCAGGTTTGAAGATGTGAGAAGCAATGAGTGTAAAGGATGCTTCTGCGTGTGTATTCAGGAAAAGATGGTGGTCACAAGGACTGTGATCCGAGGAGCTTTAGTCAAGGAAGTGATTGTCAATTAGATTTTGTTTCTTTGTTTTTTTAGCTTATTTTATTGACGTACAGTTGATGTACGTTGTTTTGTTAAATTCTGCTGTACAAAAAGTGATTCAGTTATGTTCTTTATACATGCCGTGCTAAGTGGCTTCAGTCATGTCCAACTCTTTGTGACCGTATGGACTGTAGCCCTCCAGGCGCCTCTGTCCATGGAGTGGGTTGCCGTGCCCTCTGCCTAGGATTTTCCCAACCAAGGGATCAAACCAGGGTCTCTTAAGTCTCCTGCATTGGCAGGCTGACTCTTTACCACTAGCACCACCTGGGAAGCCCCCTTTATACATATATGCATTCTTTTTTATATTGTCATTATAATTTGGTTTGATCCTTGCTTACTCAGCAGAGATCCATTACTCACCACGCCTGCAGTTTGAAGTTTCATATACAGGTTGTTTCTGTAACCACCAACCTGTACCTGAGGCTCACTGGGTTAGGGTCCCAAGGAAAGAATGCAGCTCACTCAGAAATCAAACATTCTTCCTCCTGGCACACTTTTGCCTCTGTTTCTAGCCCAGGCTTGAGAGGAGAGAGTTAGGAGACTTGAGCCAGAAGGAAAAGAGTTGTAAGCTGAGGAAGTCCTTTGAAAAGCAAGCTTTGTTTGAAGTCTGGGCAGAAGTTCTAGTTGCCTCTCCTCTTTTATTTTTAATCACTTTGTTTATTCCTAACAGTAGACAAGCAATGCTGGGAAATTTCTGTTGTTCATTGACTAAGTTCTGTCTGATTCTTTGTGACCCCATGGATTGTAGCAGGCCAGGCTCCTCTGTCTTCCACTATCTCCTGGAGGTTGCTCAAATTTATGTTCATTGAGTTGCTGATGCTATCTAGCCATCTCATCATCTGCCATTCCCCTTTTCCTTCTCCCTGCCTTCAATTTTTCCCAGCATCAGGGTCTTTTCCAATGAGTCAGCTCTTTGCATCAGGTGGCCAAAGTATTGGAGTTTCAGCTGCAGCTTCAGTCCTTCCAAAGAATATTCAGGGTTGATTTCCTTTAGGATGGACTGGTTTGATCTCCTTGCAGTCCAAAGGACTCCCAAGAGTCTTCTCTAGCACCACAATTCAGAAGCATCAGTTCTTTGGTGCTCAACTTTCTTTATCGTCCAAGTCTCACATCCATACATGACTACTAGAAAAACTATAGCTTTGACTGTACGGACCTTTGTTGGCAAAGTGATGTCTTTGCTTTTTAATACACTATCTAAGTTTGTCAGGGCTTCCCTGATGCCTCAGACAGTGAAGAATCTGCCCACAAAGCAGGAGACAAAGGAAACTCAGGTTCAGTCCCTGGATTGGGAAGATCCCCTGGAGAAGGGAATGCCAACCCACTCCAGTATTCTTGCCTGGAGAATTCCATGGACAGAGGAGCCTGGCCAAGAGAGAAATCAATCAATAAAAACAAATACAGAAATGAAAGGCATAATGGGAATAGCAGAAAGGGCTTTAAAATAATTATTACAGAAGATAGAATAACACCCTAAGTAATTTTCAATTAATCTTAAAGAATGCAGGAAAGGAGGTAAAAGAATGCTGCTGCTGCTGCTGCTGCTGCTGCTGCTGCTAAGTCGCTTCAGTCGTGTCCGACTCTGTGCGACCCCATAGACAGCAGCCCACCCTGGGATTCTCCAAGCAAGAACACTGGAGTGGGTTGCCATTTCTTTCTCCAATGCATGAAAGTGAAAAGTGAAAGTGAAGTCACTCAGTCGGTAAAAGAATAGATGGCCCAAATAGAAAACAAACAGCAAGATGCTAGACTCAAACCCAGCTGAAAATAAGTAGATCAAACACTCCAATTAAAGGGCAGAGGGTGTTTGGATAAAAGTAAAACTGGAAATAATCATGTGGGTCTACTTCTTTTTTTGTTATATTCACTATGTTTTTGTATTTTTTTAACGGTTACCAGTGATGGGGGAGGGCACTATAGGAGTAGGGGATTAAGAAGCACAAACTATTATGTATAAAATTAGCTACAAAGATATATTGTACAATACAGGGAATATAGTCAATATTTTATCATAACTATAAATGGAACATAACTCTTAAAAATTGTAAATCACTATATTGTATTCCTGTAATTTATATAATCAGATCAGATCAGTCGCTCAGTCGTGTCCGACTCTTTGCGACCCCATGAATCGCAGCACTCCAGGCCTCCCTGTCCAGCACCAACTCCCGGAGTTCACTCAAACTCATGTCCATCGAGTCAGTGATGCCATCCAGCCATCTCATCCTCTGTCGTCCCCTTCTCCTCCTGCCCCCAATCCCTCCCAGCATCAGAGTCTTTTCCAATGAGTCAACTCTTCCCATGAGGTGGCCAAAGTATTGGAGTTTCAGCTTTACCATCATTCTTTCCAAAGAAATCCCAGGGCTCATCTCCTTCAGAATGGACTGGTTGGATCTCCTTGCAGTCCAAGGGACTCTCAAGAGTCTTCAACACCACAGTTCAAAAGCATCAGTTCTTTGGCACTCAGCCTTCTTCACAGTCCAACTCTCACATCCATACATGACCACAGGAAAAACCATAGCCTTGACTAGAAAAACCTTTGTTGGCAAAGTAACGTCTCTGCTTTTGAATATGCTATCTAGGTTGGTCATAACTTTCCCTCCAAGGAGTAAGCGTCTTTTAATTTCATGGCTGCAGTCACCATCTGCAGTGATTTTGGAGCCCAGAAAAATAAAGTCTGACACTGTTTCCACTGTTTCCCCATCTATTTCCCATGAAGTGATGGGACCGGATGCCATGATCTTCGTTTTCTGAATGTTGAGCTTTAAGCCAACTTTTTCACTCTCCTCTTTCACTTTCATCAAGAAGCTTTTTGAATCAATTATACTTCAATTAAAATAAATAAAGATACAGGAGGGGGGAAAAGAAAATCAAAAAGCAACATAAAATAAAAATGTCTTCTTATAAAACTACAAAAGAATCACATGGGAAATGACAAATGTCCGGTTTAACCAACTCATCAGATTTGGAAAGGTTAGAAACAAGAGATAAGCATGGGAAGTTTGATGAAGCCAGATTATGTTGCGTCATAGAGGCCAAAAACCTATATTCGCACCTTCTGTGTGCAAATAAATAGTCTACCTTGTAAAATGAAATGACCTTCTGGGAGAACAGCTATAAAGCTGACTTACTTTCCAGAATAATTTATTTCATAAGAAAAGCAAATATTTCTCCTATCTCCTGGTTTTCCATTTCCTCGTGAGAAAACAGGGTGGCTATGGTCATGCATTTCAGCTGCCCGAGCCCCCACCTTGCATAAATAGGCCAGGTGACAAGCAAAACATTCACCTTTAAGCTACATGCTATGATCTTTCTTTTAAGGTGAAATGTACTTGGAAACTGAAGAAAACAGTAAGTCTAATCTTCCCTTGTCATTAAATCAATAAAGAAATTAAAGACATTACTCGAAACTGTAGTTCTTAAAAGACATCACTTTTTTTATTATTGTCATTATTATTATTGCTATTTCATTTTTCAGTGGCCACCAAGTATGAAGGTTTCTGAAGTTAAAGGCATAGCAAGATATAGAAAAGATATTGCTTTTGCCTGAGTTTCATGAAGCTGATATCAATCTTTTATTTCATAAACTTCAGGCTGGTTATTGCTCTAAACACGTGCTTTGGTGCATTAAATGTGGCTCTGAGAGGAATACAAATAAGAGAATTCCCAATGATACTCAGCAGGGGTGGGGGCGCTAAGGAAGAACTGACTTCCCTCCCACGCCTGGAGAATGGAATTCAAGAAAGGTCACAAAACAGCCAGACTTCGGGGATAAATCTGAGCTAAAGTGACTCAATGAACAACACAGAGGGACAGTTTTCACTGTTGTTTTTTTCCCAGTAAGAAGAGAAAGGACAAAGGATTTGATTGAGCCTCCAAAAGACGTCTGACTGTGTGGGGGCTGAAGGGGCCCAGACCTCAGAGTCAGACGATCTGGAGTTTACCCCTATCTCAGTCCCTAAATAGCCCACCCCTCTGAGACTAGTTAGATCTGTGAGATGACAGCATTTGGCAGCAGTTAATCTCTAAAAACCCTTTCTGGCTTGAAATTTTAAGGCCCTAGTACATACCTCCATGGAGCAATCGTTCATATTTGGGAAATATTTTCCAAAACACCAGTGGCCTTGATACTAATCACAGCCTTGAGAGGAATAAAGGGTTGAGCTGAGTGAACTGACGTTTAGCTAAGCTGAAGGACACACAGGTAGCTAACAGGTCTGGTCCTGGGCTGCAGGTCTCCTGGCTCCTAATCACGTGTCTCTTATCCCATCCCACACTGCCTCTCAACAAAGAGAAGATGAGTCTTATTTAAAGGGAACATTCAAGCCAAACGGGGAAACGGTGCTTTTGAGTTGCTCAGGAAGGATGGATATCGGACCAAACTGTGAAAATGGAATGGGTTTGTCCATCAGATCAGGATGAAAGGAGTTTGCCCACTTCTGGGTATTTGCACAAAAGAATTGAAAATAGGTGCTCAAATCATCTGTGAATGTCTTTAATATCAGAGGATATGAACAGGACATCTGGATAATTTCTTCTCGGACTACAGGTTAAAGGGCAAAGTCCTTAACTTCCCAAAACCCCCCAGTCTGGCCTTCTCTTGCCTCCCTAGTCTGAGCTTCACTCTCCCCTTCACGCACCTGCCTACGCGTCCCTCTGCCACACCCTTGCTCACACTAAACCCTCGGACCAAAGGTGTATCCTTTTTGTTAATCTAAACCCACCTCCATTGTTCCAAGTGTTCTCTGATTCTTCCAACTGTAAGAATTTCTCTCTTTCCCCTAAACACTTGCCTCTCTCTCCTCTACAGACTTGACTTCTCTCCTTTATTCCTGAACCTGCCTTATTTCCCCCTCTTAAATGGTACCTTCCTTTAAGGCTAGAGGAATATGGACTTTCACAGGCCATGGATTTAGGGATTCAAATCCATCTAAACTCGATCTCTGAGGTACCAGGAGCTGCTAAGTGTCATCTCAAATTGGGTAATAAACAGCTCAATATATAGTACGTGCTCAAAAAGATATGTTGAACATTATTTGATTTTTTCATTTTATTTCAAAGCCACTTCAACACTTAAACCTTGTCTTCCATCTTTATTGGTTAATTTATTTTAAAACTGGCTTTTGGAGTAATATTAGCTAATATGAAACAAATTTGTAAAATAGCTGAGAACGTCTGTGAACATTTTAGGGAATTTTCTTTTATAAAAGAAAAATAAGAACCTAAAGTCCAAGACCCAGGATCTTTCAGCCATCAACTGTGCTATCACCAGGAGAAATTCAGCTTTTTTTCTTTTTTGGCTGTGCCCAGAGTTAATTGCAGCCTGAGTTGCAATTTAGTTGAGTTTCTTGACCAGGGACTGAACCCTGAGTCCCCTGCTTTGGGAGCATGGAGTCTTAGTTGCTGGACAACCAGGGAAGTCCCAGGAGAACCTCAGCTTTGAAGATAGAATTTTTTCTATGACATATTCTTAAAGCCCTCAGATGAAAATATGCTGAACTTGAAATATTTTCATTTCATTGCTTTAAACCCGTATTCATTTAACTACCAAAACACACACCTAATCACGGCGCATATTTAAAGCCGTGAAATATTTACAACGCAATGCCTAAGGCAGATGATGTATAGTGTATTCATTCTATGCTTCAGTAAATTCTGGATACAAAGACTCAAATTGATGCTCTCAAGTGATTGTGTCAGTGCAAACAAGCTTCCCTTAAAAGACAGTTCTTCCCCACCAGAATTTGATTTCCATTCTGAAATATGGTCTTCTCTAGATACATCTTAGCTGACAAAAAAAGCTAGGCTCTAGCTCTTTCCTACGGTCATCAGAGTCCATTCTGCCTTGTGATTGAAAATCTGAACAGCTAAGACTCTTCCCATTGCTCATAACATTTAAGAGCTATCCCATCAAAGACTCTGCCTAGGTACATATTTGCTAATAAAAATTCTCCGTTGAATTTCCCAGAATTCTGAACAACCCCCCACTACTTACCCAGACCTCTTGCTAAAACTTCTCTAAGGGAAGTTTCCTAGCTGCTTCACCTTCTTGGTCTGCCTTCTCTGACCGCTAGACCAAGGTGCTCAACAGGCTGGTTCAAGGTGGCTTTATCTCCCTAATCAGTCTACAAGCCCTGTAAGAATGGGGACCTTCATCATAATTGTGTCTATAATGCTCATACATCCTGGCATCTTGCATCACTTAATGTTAGATCTATCTTGCTTTGGGATGTAACTTGTGATTTAATTAAGCACTGCATGCCCAGCCCCTACAGAGTTTAGCTTGCAACATCCCCCAGAGACGGCAAAGAGCTTGCAGCTCTGGAATGGCATCCTCGGCTGAACTGAGCATTTATATGATCACCTGGCACTCCAGTTCACTGTGTCATTCTGCCTCCTACCATCCTGGCAGGCTGAGAAAACTGAGGCTCACATGACTTTCCCAAAGTCACTCGGTCAATAATGAGGAGGATCCAGGATTTAAACCCAAGTCACTCTGACAAGCAAGCCTGTGATTGTGGTCACTAGGCCATGATGTAGGCAGATAAGGAAACAGAGACTCAGAGAGCTCTCATAGCTGGGACGGGAATTGTCCCTCCGACCAATGAGGAAACAGATCCAACTGCCCCCTGCCAGGGTCCCACCTCCTGCCAGCCAGTCCCCCATGTCCCTGCCTCTGGTCTCTGTGCAAACCCTCTGTTCTGCAGAGGCTCCTGGTTACCCACGAGGTAAGCCTTTCCCACTCTGCAGCCTCTCAGAACTCATCAGTTCTCTTGGGTGCTGCCTCAGCTGCCCGAGAGTATGTGATGGGCTTCTCTGAGAATGTTCTTAAGTCGTGTGTGTGTGTGTGGTGCACATACATGCACGCAGGTACACGTGTTCTTTCCCCAACAGCTTTCTGTCCCCTTGCAGCAGAGAGACTTGGATGGTCTTCACAGCACCAACCTTGGAGCCTGCACACAGGCCCTGCACATCGTGGCATTAAACCGCTTCTGTCCTGGACACGCCGAGGGAGACAGCAGGGCTAATGACTACAGGCAGGAGATAAGAAGACACAGGAACAGTGGCAGGTGACCTGTTGTGGATAAATTATATTCAGACAAAATGCAGAGTAAGAAGTGCAGTAGCCATCAGAGAGATTCGGAGTTCTAGAGAAAACTTCCACTTTGGGTTATAATAATAATCCGGGCAGGCTACAAGGAGAGGGTGACGTTCCTCTGGGCTTTGAAGGATGGTAGAAGTTGGGCATCTGGGAGGGTATGGGTGTCTCAGAGGCCAGCGGGGACAAATCTCTGAGGTGGGTATCACAGGGAGGATGTGAGAGAGAAAGATCAAGTCCATTGAGCTGGTTCATCTGGCACGGGCAGGGCGCAGCAGTGGAATGAAGTTGGTTAGGCAGGTGGGGTCCAGGTGGTGAAGCCAAAACAGCTACACTGGAGATTTGAGATCTAGTCTGTGGACCGTAGGAGGTTTTAGAGCGGAAGAGTGATGCAATCGGAAATGTGCTTCAGAAAATATTCAATTGCTATTCACATGGAAAAAGGACTGGAAAGGGAGGGGACTTGCAGCAGAGATACTGGTATGAATAGGTCAAGAAGAAACAAGGCTCTGGAACAATTAGGGCAGCAGCAGTGGGAAGGGAGAGGAGAGGGTTTTGGGGGGCCCCAGGAGCAGAATGGATAAGATGGAGTAAGGGAGAGGAGGGAACCATCAGGACCCCTGAGAGGCTGGGAATAGCACAGCACTGATTGGATGTTCACTAGTGGTAGGCACTCAGCGCAAGTCTCAGCCCACAGGATCCTCACTACCCGCTAGAGGGAGGCTGCCCATTTCACAGGCATGGTCACTGAGACACCAAGAGGTTGAACAATGTACCTGAGCACACTCAGCTGGTTAAACGCCGCTAGGATTCGAACTGGAACATCTGTTGCCACAGCCGACACTCTTCATAACAAGACTGGACTGAATCACAGAAATTGGGATGCTGAGAACTCAAGCAAGTTAGGGCAGGAGAGGCTGAAAAGCCAGAGAAGAACCTAGAAAGCATCAGAGAGCTGGAGGAGCCCCTGGGGAGTCCAGGCGTCGAGGGAGAAGGGAGCTTCGGGAAGCTACTTACCAAGCACTTACCTCATGCCCAGAGCCACACCAGGTACTTCAAGCACTTCCCTCTCTGAAGCCAGCAGCTGCCCTATGAAGTAGGTACAATCACTCTTATTCCTCTGATTTCTGATAAAAACACTGAAGCTCAGGGTTTGTGTATAGATGAGGTTCTGGGATTTAAAGTCACATCTGATTTTTATCAAAGCCTGAGCTCTTAATCAACACTTGGCCAAAACTGACACAAAGTTAACACAAATGAGCAAAAGAGGCCACTGTACATGACTACCAAGAGGCAGTGTGGCCAGAGAGCTCAGCACCCACGTCAGAGCGCTGCAGGGAGGGCGACACAGGGCGCTAGTCCTAACCATGCTACGAGAACGCGGGCGAGAGGGGACCGTTCCAGGCAACCTACACATGTGTTCATCTGGCTCAAAAGACGCTGGCTTTAAAAAACAAATTAATTAAACAACAAAGCAAAATGGTAGTGAGGGTGGAGTCAGTTAACAGTGAGTGGAAGAGAAATAGGGGCATGAGGAGCCGGAAAGAGTGCAGAGGGATGCAGCGTCCTCAGAAAGTCTGAAAACATTGAAAATAACTTGCGAGGCAGCAGGACCTGCCGTCTGTGACCGGGGACACTGTCCATCCTGTCCTTGTACAGGGCCCAGCATAGGCACTTCCCACGTACATACTGATTCATTAATCAGGACCAGGAAAGGGGTTGTTTGTTGGAGAGAAAAATACTGAATATATTTGTAGTCAGAAGGATACAACTCTATGGGGGGAAAGAGATAAAACATGCAAATACAAAATAATTCAATAACAATTTGATTATTATAAATTAATAATACCCTCAAGTGTATAAGTGGGCAAAGAATTTGCCTTGAAAAGGAGAAGTTTCTTCTCTTAAGAAATAAATAAAATGAAGCTGTTGTGAGCAAAGGACTTGCCAATGGAAGCAGACAGCTCTTCAGCAGGGGAATTGAAGAGCCTCGGGGTAAGGACAGCTCCCATGGTGAGGGTATCAGCAACACCCACTCCACACTTCAACCATCAACTGAGCCCCACCAGGTGAGCCTCTTCACCTTCCTTGACCCCCACCCACCACCCCAGCCAGCCAGGACCCTTCCTGCACTAGCGCAGCCTCCAGCTCCATGGTTCCTGAAAAACAAGGAATCCGGAAGCAGTGAGGGGTCCCGGAGCTAAGCTTCAAGCTGCAGACTCACTTTGGCCAGTGACTTGCTTTGTCACCCAGAATGAGTGCCTCCCTTCTCAAGGGCTCCGTTTCCTCCTCTATCAAACATGGAGGTTGAACTTGATCAGTGGATCCCAAAGAACTAAAGACTCAGGGTAGGCAATGATGAAGCATGTTTTTAACACTTAATTCCTGTATAAGGCATACGGAAAAGTACAAGTTTTATAAGTACAGAGTTCTCTGGATTTTCACAAACTGGACATGCTATGAAACCAGCATCCAGATGAGGAAGCAGAGCATCACCAGCAGCTTTAGAGTCTTTCATGCTCCCTTCCAGTTACTTACCCCCAAGCCCAGGTAACCAGATCCTGACCTCTGGCCACATAGACCAGCCTTACCTGCGTCTCCTGGAGGGAGCCTCACCTATGCTCATCCTTTCTCTATGTGACTCCTGGGGGGTGCCCTATTTTGTGCCTGGTTTCTTCCATTTAGCATCTTCCATGGTTCTGTGTGTAATAAGGATGTTTGCAACAAAACAATCCCCCGAAATGAAAAAAAAAAAAAAAAGTGAAGCCAATATCATAAGTTTTACCATGAGTTAAAATGTGTTTAATAACAGTAACTGTCCTCTATTCTGAGATGATGTTTGCATATCTATTTTGTAATAGTGTCCTGGAAGTTTGGTTGGTTTTTGTTTTGTTTAACGGTTGGTATATTGGGGTTTGTCTCTGTTTAGCAAATTCTCTCTTTAAATTATGTTGGCTTGAAATTTGACTGGGCCAGGATGGTGGGCCCTGCTGGTCTGAGCTCCAGGATTCTGGGCCCTGTGATATACTGGGCAGAGTTTCAAGTCTCAGCTTTCTGATTGGACCAGAAAGGAGAGAAGTCCTCTGATGACTGACTCTGAAAGGAGAGAAGTCCACAGATTTTCAGCTTTGCCTGGGAAGCTGCAGAACTAAAACGTCTGACTTTTCTCAAAAGGACACAGAAATCGGGGGAGGGATTTGTAGCCTCCATGTAGTGGGTCCACACAGTGACCCATAAACAACAGCTTCAAATTCTCTTTTTAAAAAAGACTGCTGTTCAGTTGATAAGTCATGTCTAATTCTTTGCAACCCCATGGACTGCAGCAAACCCAGGCCTCCCGGTCCTTCACTATCTCCTGGAGTTCACTCAAATTCATGTCAGTCCTTATAAGAACTTTGAAACAGTATGCCTCCATTTATTCCTTAGTCCTTCATGCTGTTGTTTTATATTTTAACAACTTCAGTCAGTTCAGTTCAGTTGCTCAGTCATGTCCAACTCTTTGCGACCCCATAGACTGCAGCACACCAGGCTTCCCTGTCCATCACCAACTCCCAAAGTTGATCAAACTCATGACTATTGAGTCAGTGATGCCATCCAACCATCGCATCCTGTCGTCCCCTTCTCCTCCTGCCTTCAATCTTTCCCAGCATCAGGGTCTTTTCCAATGAGTTGGCTCTTAGCATCAGGTGGCCAAAGTATTGGAGTTTCAGCTTCGCATCAGTCCTTCCAATGAATATCCAGGACTGATTTCCTTTAGGATTCACTATATAAACCATACTCTCCACAGCTTTTATACCAAGTCCATCTCCTCTAAGCAGTACATAAAGGTACCAGTTTTCAACATCTTACCAATATGTTGGAACTATCATATCTAAAATTTTATGTCAATGTAAGTGAAGTGAAGTTGCTCAGTCGTGTCTCTTTGCGATCCCATGGACTATAGCTACCAGGATCCTCAGTCCATGGAAATTTCCAGGCAAGAGTACTGGAATGGGTTGCCATTTCCTTCTCCAGGGGATCTTCCCAACCCAGGGATTGAACCAGGGTCTCCCGCATTGTAGGCAGATGCATTACCGTCTGAGCCACCAGGGAAGCCTCAGTTATGTCAATGTGGTATTTATGAAATGATATCTCATGATTATTCTTCATTTCCCAGACAAAATGTTTGAGATAGAGCATCTTTTCATTCCTGTTCAGTCCTTAAGTCGTGTCCAACTCTTTGTGACCCCATGAACTGCCGCACTCCAGACTTCCCTGTCCTTCACTATCTCCTGGAGTTTGCTCAGACTCATGTCCACTGAGTCAGTGATACTATCTAGCCATCTCATCCTCTGCCATCCCCTTCTTCTCCTGCCTTCAGTCTTCCCCAGCATCAGGATCTTTTCCAATGAGTTGGCTCTTCGCTTCAGGTGGCCTAAGTATTGGAGCTTCAGCTTCAGCATCAGTCCTTCCAATGAATATTCAGTATTGATTTCCTTTAGGATTGACCGGTTTGATTTCCTTGCAGTCCAAGGGATTCTGAAGAAAGACTAGATGAGGTTTCTTCAGGCAAGGAAAAAGTCTGTAACCCACTCACAGGACAGGACCAGAAAACAGAGCAAGAAAGCATCAATTCAAGTCTGATAGTCCTCAGCCCAGGGTTTCAGGGAAGAGGAGGATGGGCCCTGGGCTGTGTCCTCAGGCCCTCAGAGCCAAAGCAGGACTTTGAAGAGACGGCAGTGCCTTGTGACAGGTACTCAGGTTTAAAAAAAAGAAAAAGAAAAAGGACGTTGCACTGACTTCTGGGGCAGAAGGTAAGAAAATGGTCTGGGCTGCTATAAACACACCATTTGTGGTGCGGTTTGAGCCTGTCTATACCAGCATCCAGAGAAGGCAATGGCACCCCACTCCAGTACTCTTGCCTGGAAAATCCCATGGACAGAGGAGCCTGGTAGGCTGCAGTCCATGGGGTTGCTAACAGTTGGACATGACTGAGCGACTTCACTTTCACTTTTTACTTTCATGCATTGGAAAAGGAAATGGCAACCCACTCCAGTGTTCTTGCCTGGAGAATCCCAGGGACGGGGGAGCCTGGTGGGCTGCCGTCTATGGGGCCGCACAGAGTCGGACACGACTGAAGTGACTTAGCAGCAGCAGCAGCATACCAGCATCCATTCAACATGCACCCTATGGAGAAACCTCAAAAGAAAAACTCATCTCCTCCCCGCCCTGAAGGAGCCCTGGAGGCAAACGGACAAACATGAAACTAAAAAAAGTAAGAAAATCCCAGTGTTCCCAGGTCTCAAAAAATAACTGTCTGGTGAGACGATGGTGTCTGTGATGGAATCTTCCATCAGGATCGATTCAAGGAGAACTCCCTTCCCTAAATGTGTGCAGTTACAGAGGCATCTGCATCTCCCCACCCCTACCATCATGGTCCAACCCATTAGCTCTAATTTTACCCACCTGGTCACTGTTAGGTTTTAACATAATTGTTAAATCAGCACAGATACAAAACACGTGAAAGAAATTTGAGGCCTAATAAACAATGACAAACACCCTGTAACCACAGCCCTGTGTGACTCTATTTCTTCTTCTCCAAAATGTTGCTCCAAAAGCTAATGACAATCTCATATATTTTCTACTGTGTGACTGGATCATGCGCTTGACTACTAAAGATTTCATTTTCCTTTAAGGTAGAATAATTTTTCTGATGGTTATTTTGGGGTTCTCGAGTCCATCGAGCACCCCTTCATAATTTCCTTCAGTGCCCTTCTGCACAGCTGCTGACAACACACTGGGTCCCCTGCACTGACTCAGTTTAAGAAGGTGAAACATTCAGGACGTGGATGATGGTTGACAGTTGCCCAACAATGTGAATATACTTAGTGCCACTGAAATGTACAGTTAAATATGCTTAAAACTGTTTTATATGACTTTTACTACAATTAAAAAAAATTTTTTTTTAAGTTTGTGGGGATACATGTCCCATATACTTGGTATAAATCTCATCCACGAGTTTTAGTGTGCTATCCCGGCTTCTCTGTGTTTTTAGGGAATGATTTGAAGAGATTCAAAACCTCTGACACAACAGCCATCACCTTGCCAGAATCTGAATCTTTGTTTTCAAATTCTGATCCTATGAGCTTCTCATTCTTTGCACGCCATCTGCTTTCAGGAACCAGCCACCACAGTACTGGCATTAAAATTGCCAAGCACCCTTCCTGTCTTCTCCCAGCCCTCTGACTGCCCGCTTCTGTCTCTCCCTAGAAGCCAGCAGGGCTCAAGCTGAAAGGTGTCTCCAAAGGCAGCCTGTGAGTCTTTGTGTCATTGATGGTATAAATCCCCAGCTGCCAGGAAAAACCAAGGGCAAGCCCTCCCTCACAGCTTGTGAGTACGTGAATACCTGCTCCAACCTGACGATAAATGGTTGTTATTGCGGGGTGGCTAAATGCTGGCACCGGCCTTTAGGCTGGATAGGTGCTGAGAGTGAGGATGGTGGGGCGGGCCCCTCTCACAGCATAAGCAACACAGATTTTTTTTTTTTTTGGCTGAACCGGGTCTTTGTCGTGATGCTCGGGCTTCTCACTGCGGTGGCTTCCTTTGTTGCAGGGCACAGACTCTAGGGCGCACGAGATCAATAGATGTGCAGGAGCTTAGTTCCTCCAGGGCATGTGGGATCTTTCTGGACCAGGGATCAAACCCATGTCCCTGGCACTGGCGGGCAGATGCCTAACCACTGGGCCACCAGGGAAGCCCCCCAGATGGATTTTTAACCAGAGGGTGAGCAAGCTTCCAGAAGGCAGCCTCTGGGCTATTCACAGCAGAGGCCCCATATCATAGCCATTTTTGAATCCCATCTTGTACCTAAAACTTCAAGAGACAGTAAAGGAAGCAAGACAAGGACACAGAAGAGCAGCTTCCCTGAAATTCTTCCACAAATTTAGCACAATGCCTGCTTTTGCAGCCAAACTTTTGTTTATCATCTAAAGTGAAGAAGAGTGATTCATTTGATCCTCATTTTTAACTCCCCATCGTCTCCTCTGAGCTCTTGCACATCACAGTTTTATTTTGGTCCTCGGTCTTTTTGGGGCCATCTCGCCTAGTTTATGGCTCTTGAACTTCATGCCAAGACACGCAGGTCTGGGCAGGAAGCTCTTGGCACCAGGACACTTTTGTTTCTTGGGCTTGAGCCAATTAAATCAAACTCTGCTCTGAGGCTGCCTTGGGAAGTGACAGGCTTAACGCCTGGTGAACGAACAGTGGAGTTGCCTTCACACTTGAGTTACAGTCTGTTTAAACTCCAAAACAGCTGCAGTTCACAGCTCCCATTTCCTGAGAAAGGGGAAGTTTCAGGATGTCACAGAGGAGAAGATGGTCTGGGTCCTCAAGGGGATAGGGGTGGGGCTCCAACTTTCAGGTGGATGAGAGGGTGATTAGTAAGTTCCATCATCAGAGGGAAAACGTCTGTTTTAAGTCTAATCTTACGGAACATATTAGAAATATGAGCAAGGGTGAACCAAAGGCATTCAAGGATTGATCTCTGGCTGATCAAAATATATCCTGTCACGGTGTGGCACTGCTTCTGTGTTTTCCTAGCTTTGTTACAAATATAGCCTGAGAACTAGCTGTCTATCTTGCTTCCTCCCACACAGCAAATTGGAATCAATGATCCTTGAGAGGAAAGAAGGCAGGAGGGGTGGTGTAAATGTTGACAAGTCCATTCGTAGGTGTTCTGGCAATTTAGGTTCACCCTCTCGGTCAGGTTTGCTTTGCTGCCACCCTGGTTCAATACAGATTGAAAGTGAAAGTGTTAGTTGCTCAGTCGTGTCCAACTCTTTGTGACCCCACGAACTGTAGCCCACCAGGCTCCTCTGTCCATGGAATTCTTCAGGCAAGAGTACGGGAGTGGGTAGCCATTCCCTTCTCCAGGGGATCTTCCCAACCCAGGGATGGAACCTGGGTCTCCTGCATGGCAGGCAGATTCTTTACCATCTGAGCCACCAGGGAAGCCCTAGTAAATACAGATTAGTTCATTTTCTGCTCCCCAGCTGGAGAAAGTAATGGGCACTGGCCCATGCCAGCCATGCTTTGGTGAAAAGCCAACATATGCTTCTACTTACCTTTCACAAATCAAAGATGATTTGATTTACCACCCAAATCAAAGATGTAATTTAAGATTCAATGAGACTGGTTTTAAAAAGATATAGCCATGCAAGAGAATAGTCTACAGTCATTAAAAACAATTGGATCTATGTGTACCAATATGGAAAAATAACTTGGATATATTGCCAAGTTAAAAAAGGAAATTGCATATGTATAGAATGGCCCGATGTCTGTACATATGATGTGCATGTGTGCAAAAATATTCTTTTATCTGTGCACACACATTCTACATACTACTGAATACTAAATACAAAGAAAGAAACGGGCAAAAAATATGCTGCAAATAGTGGTTATACGTACAGGGAATGTCTTGGGTTCCTAAAGCAGACCCAAAGACAAGGATTTGCATGGAAATGGCCTCTTGGGAGATGACTCCAGGAAACACTGGGGGGAGAAAAGGAAAATGAGTCCCAGGAGGGAAGGAAGAAAATAAAGGGTGTGTCATTGAACAAGATCCCACGTCAGCAAGAAGGGCTCAGTCCCACTGAGAAACCCCAGTAGACAGGGTAGACCACACCTCGGGCATCCCGGCTAAGGGCTGAGGGGTTCATTTTCCCAACCCAATCCTCACAGTCTGAGGCCTCAGAATCATAAGCTCTGCCAGCCCTTCAGGCTGCCCCACATGTGCAAGTCCAGGGAAGGCCCAAGGACAGGAAGTCGCAGGCACCAGCCAAAGACCACTTCCCACAAACAATGAGACAATGGGACTTCCAAACTGTCCACTGTAGACTGGATCACGGAAGGCTGTCACTGTCGACATGATTTTTTGTTGGGTTTTTTTGTTTTTTTTTTGGTGTATCAGTGACATTTTAAAACCAGAGGCAAGGAAGGAAAATAAAAATACTCATCAAAAACATTGGGCTTGAAGAGAAAAGAAAAAGAAGCTGAAAATTAAGTCAGAAGAGATAGAGGGAGGCCAGGGATGTCTCCCCAAAAGGCACCCCCGCCCCCGACCTAGAACATGTGCCCTAAAGAGGAGCCTACCCCACACACAGTATGGTAAATGGTGCCGGGAGGACAGAAAGAGTGGAGACGAAGCCCATTCTGACATTTTAATCTCAGGTCATAAATACAGTCTCGTGCGCATGAAGGGGATCATGAATGAGGGACTAGCACCGGGAACGTGGCCGTGGCAGAGCCCTGCCTGCTTCACCAGCGCCGGCGAGAGGGCTCCCTGTGGCCGCTTGGGGCGCCCGCCCGATCGAGCGTTCAGCTTGTAGGTACCCTCCTTCTGGGGCAGCAATTTATTCTTGGCTCATTCAATTAAAAAAAAAAAATCATAAAAGATTGAGTGTCTGCAAGAAAATATCAAAGAGGATAAGAACATTCTCAGTTCTTCTCAGAGTCTAAAAGTAAAAAGGGGCAGTAAGGAAGAAGGAGGGGACATGGGGGAGATGTCAGGGGTGTGCCGGGCTTCTTCCTTTCCCCAGAGCATTTTTGTTTGGTTTTTTGTTTTTTATAAAAACCAAGGAGGTATTAAGGCTGTTTGGAGATGGGCTGCGTCTCTCTGATGAGCCACTCGAGGGCTTCCTGGCGGCCCTGCTTTTGCAGCTCCTTCCCGATCACATCCCTGCAGGTCAGGTGGTAGCTGTTGAGCCAGTCGCACTGCAAGAGGGAGGGAAGACAGACGCATTTTCACCATCACACCTGCACCAAAGCCTGCCCATCGAGCAGCGGGGCCCCACGTGCAGAGCTCACAGGTTGAGAGTAAAGGAGCACAGGAACCTCTCTCCCTGCCCAGGGACAGCGACTTCCTTGTGTTCTGCCTCCCTGGAAACAGACAGGACGAACCACAGGGCTGACGGTGAAAACGTTCCCAGAACCGTCTGCCGCACACGGGCTTCAGTGACTCTGGGGGAACGGTGAACACCTGACGGCAGGCTGTGGCTCTGGGCTCCCCTGAGTGCAGGGAGACTTGCAACCAGAGTTCCCTTCAACAGCCCCCCTGCCTGGAAGCCACGATGAGAGAGAGCAGGGCAGGGGTTCTCGTGGCTCCTGCACCCACCCTTACTGCCTCGACCGCTGTGAAGACACACCTGGGGCTGTCCTACCGAGGCACTGAATTTCCTATTCCGTATCCACCTACAAAGCTGAATAAAGTAGGATCAGCTAGGTCCATGACAGTCTTGCCAGTGTGGCCGTCCAGATGTACCCAAAACCTCTGGTGGTCAAGGGCTGTGCTGCAGAGTGGGGTGGGGAGTAAGCTTGACTTTCAGACGCTCAACTGAATAAAACCACCACACCAGGAGATAAAAAAGGAGGCAAAAAGGAAGGACTTGGGGGATGTGTGGGGGGGGGCGGTGTTGACGTGCTGGGCCTGATGACAGAGGTTGTGCATGTGTAAAAGGTTAGATCTCCTCCTCCTGAGGAGGGAGGGAGGCTCAAGTATGGAAGAAAGCAAGTTCTACCTAGAGCAGAACCCACTCTCTACTGTCCATGAAGGGGGCCTGCCCACTTCACATTAGACAGATGGGGTGATGCTGCCAATGGCTTTGACCCAAGTGGGACTCCAACTCCCACTGATAAGAGTTACTAGTCTGTCTGGGAGGTGGGGGCCTTGTTGGGGGGTGCGGTACCAAAAACAAGCAAGCTGCTACATGTCACCAGCAAGGCCAGGCAGGGGTGTAAGGCAGCCCAACAGCGCAAGAGACAGGAGCAACGAGGGGCCACAGAGAAACTCCCAAGACCCTTTTGGTTGGGGGAAAAGGGGGCCCCCATCAGAAGCCAAAGCATCACCACAAAGGCCCTGGCAGCCTGCAGCACCCACTCGTGTCCAAAGTCCTCTGCTGCCACCTGGTGACAGATGGATGGGAATGCAGACCCAACCCCAAAACTGCTAAGACTGTGAGGCAGTAAAGGGCAAGGACTGGGAGTTCCAAAGCCCAGTGCGCAGTATCTTGTTGTGGGGTATCTCTATGCCTAAAGACAGAATGAAGTCCCAGGTTTATTGAGTGGTATATGGGAAATGAACCCTTTTGCTACAAGAGATAATAAATATACTCTGCTTGGTTATATTAAATACTGTCCTCTACTTGGTATTTGTGGAAACTTGCTAATGATTCCAAGGTAAGAAGATATTTCCTGTCCTACAAAAACTGACTGACTAAAAGAATAGTTCAGTGATTTGAGTCCATAAGATATAGTCATGAACACTGGACCAGACAGAGTGTACTAGTCTTTGCCAATGTCATGGGGGAGTCACAGGGTAACAAAACTCTCCCTCAAGGAAAAACTGGCCTCGCTTAACTTTCCTCATGCGCTGTTTCCCTGGATAAAATGGAAAGTCACATGGGAGAAATGTCTCCTGATCAATACAACTCACATGGACAGCAAGGCCTCTCCGACCCGGGATTACTTGGCAGACGACACAGCCTTCAGCATCCAAGAGTGCAAAGCAGCTTATCAGTGGAGACTCTTTTGCTAAGACCCTGGAAGCTGCATTTGGGGGCCATGAAAAAAGACTGGTTCCTTGGGGCTGAGGGCTGTAAGCAGGGGGGCTCCCATGCTCACTTCTACATTCTCATCCACTCCCACCTAAGCTACCCCTGCGGGGACCAGGGAAGAGCCCCGGGACCACAGGAGAGAGTCTTCCTGCTGAACAGACACACCTGGTGCTGCTTCCGTTCCATATCCATCTCTGACCTGAATGAATAAAGCAGCCTCAGGGGCCTGTGTCGGTCCTGTGAGCAGGAACGTTTGGCTGAACCAAGGGCACTGAAGGTCAAGAAGAAGTGCCCACACACGGAGGGCATCAGACTGAGAAGTGGATGACCTTCCTGTCAGCCATCTGTGAACTGGATGAGGCAGAAGAAGGGGCCTCTGGTGGACAGAGCCCCATCCCACAGGCCTGTAGCAGGGGCTCCTCAGCCCGCAGAGGCACCTTCCTCTGGTGCCAAGAACAAGACCCACATGGGCTCCACTGAGGATACAGTCCCATCTCACAGCCCCTGGGATGAGGCCAGCAGCTGCCCCTGGTAACAACCACCTCTTATTCCCACCATGCTGGCCTGCCTTTGGCTCCTGCTAGGCTGCTTTTTGCTGGACTTCCAGCCACCTGCCTTGCTCTGGAATTGGTATCCTTCTGGCTTCTATCTTCCTGGCTCAAGCCTGATCACTTCACAGCAGATAGCTGGAGTGATGGTGTTTCTACCATTTTTGACTCTCATCCCTACTCTGACCTTGATCGCCTGCCTGACCCTTCCAGTCTGCCTACAGAATTCTGGATCTGAGCCTGGGGACCCACCCAAGGGTCTGAAGGGGTTTCAAGACCTGTTACCCTCTGAGCTTGACAGGTGAGCACGGCCATGTTTCTGCTCTGTGAAGGGTTTCAGAGCCCAGAGCAACCACCCGCCTCCTTGTCTGTGTGAAAACCACGCATATGATCATAGATTGTGCTTCTCAGTTCCTGAATGTTTCAAGCAACACGAGAAAACAATCTGGTGTGTGCAACAGCCAACAGTCCCCCTGCCCACCTGGCTTTTTGTGGGAAGACACATGGTCCATGTTTGCTGAACATGCCTCCCAGCAGTTATGGCTCCTGCCCTCCCGAGAGGCAAGAGCACTGTTCATTCCCACCTATGAACACTACAGCCTCCAAGGGTGGGCCAAACAGGGCTGCTACCTACCTCGAAACCCAACAACTACAGGAAAAGCACCTAGAGTCCTTGGGAAACCTAGGATGTTCCAACTCAACCGGCCTAGACTCTGACTTCAAAGTGAGGATGGAGGGGAGGACACAGGGCAGAGGAGGACTTAAAAGTGAGGATGGACAGGAGGACTCAGGGCAGCTCTCCACCCCCGACCCCACACACACACTTCTGCCCCCTGCCCCAGGAGTCCCTTGTTACCTCTTTGTCTGTTAGAGAATCCACATCTATCATTTTGGTCTGTATTGGAACCAAAGTCAGAGGTTCAAAGGTCAGGCTTCCCCGGTTGTTGAAATTATACTATGGGAGAGGGAAGACAATAGGAGCATTTATTCCTCTTCATCACAATGACCCACTCTGAGGTCACCCCCCCCCAAGACATGACCACCCCTCAGCCAGGTGTAGCAAGAAATCAAGAGTGGTTAGCCGGTCACCATTTCTAACAGATGAAGGAGACAAGAACAGGGCAGGGCCACTTTCCAAGAGCTGCTCCACTGTGCAGACCACAGCCTGCGCCTTCAGGAAAGGCCAGACTGAGTGCTGAGGACCTGGTCAGCAGGTGCACAAGGCTCCTGTCTGCTGTGATGGGAGAAGGCATGGGGGGGCGGGGCATCTAGAAGCAGGTGCATCTCTGGTTTGCTTCTCAAGCCTCTGCTAAGCTGTAAGCCCCGGCAGATCTTTTTTTTTTTTTTTTTTTTTTTTTTAACATCAAGTACATGGCCTGCCTTGCCCCAGCCAGGCCCCTCAGGTGACATTAAGAGGTCTGTCCAGTACACAAGGCATGGAACGGCAGGGCACATGGGCCATGCTGGGTCTCTCTTCCTGGCAGGGCCTGTGGGATGGGGAGAGGCGAGGATGCTCCAGAGACGCCAGTGTGCAAGCAGAGAGCAGACCCCAGCGGCCAGCCTCCCTGCAGGCCTAGGAAGTCACTTCCCTCCAACTGTGGAGGAGGAGCAAACAGGTCTTGGAGGTAAAGCCCAGCACCTAAAACCTGCCTCCTCTTGGTACTGTGATGGGGAGACGGCACCACACCTGTCTTATCGCCTATCTGTGGTACCTGACCCAGCGGCTAGCTCAGGCTTCCTCAGTTTTACCTGGTAACAACCATCTGGGGCATTTGTTGAAAATAGTTCCCAGGTCCCAGTCATGGAGGTTCAGTTTCAACATCTGGAGGGAGCTTTTAAACAAGCACCCCCCACCCGCGCCCTGCCCGACGCCCACACACACACAGTGAAGGTTTCATGATGAGACCCTGCCTCCAGTAAACTCAGAGCCCCACGTTACATGAAGCAGGGGCCTGCCTGAGGCTCCCTGAGGTCCCGTTCAGGGTCCCCGTTCACTCAGGATTTTCTTTCTAGCTTTGCAGAAGAGAACGAATTCCAGGAAAGACCCCAATACCAAGGGAAGGAGACTCCATTTTGGCCCCAGAATGGCATGCTCTTGGTTTGAAGGACAAAAGCCCTCATCTTCCCCCATGAAGGAATAAGGGAATTTTTAAAACAAAATAAATACATCATTACTCACCTTGGTCTTAACAGGCACCACCAGGACAACATTCTCAATGCGAATTCCAAAAGCCCCGTCTTCATAATACCCTGGCTCTAAAACAAACCAAACCCCTGAATGAGGAGCAGCCCGCAATGAAGACATGCAGAGAAGCTCTCACTGCTGGGCTGACCACACTCGAAGGAGAAGCAGAGGAAGGGCCACTCAATCCAGTGCAAGAGCCCAGATACACCTCTTCCCATGAGGCACTTTTATCTAGAGGTCCAGAGACAGAAAGGCTTGGAATTCCTGAGAACTGGCTGCAGGGTAGGCAATAAAATAACAGAAAATCTGCCAAACGAAGTATGGGGCAGAGCCGTAAGACACAATGACGCAGGTGTTAAAATACGTTCACCAAGATTTGGTAACGATATAGGGACATATTAGGTAAGAAAGTAGAATACAGACCATATGTCCAGTGTAATTTCAATGATACTAAAAAAGGTATGCACATATATAAAGAAACAAGAAGTTAACATATCCAAATGTTAAGTCATGTTTCCCCTGGGTGGCTAGATTACAAATAATTTTCATTTTCTTCTTTGTATCATTCCACAGTCTCACATTTTCTAAAATGAATATTTATTACTTTTATAATCAGCAAATGTGGTTGTTGTCTAATTCAAAGTGACGGGAAGTCAAAGTGTTAGTCGCTCATTTGGGTCTGACTCTTTGTGACCCCGTGGACTGTAGCCCACCAAGCTCCTCTGTTCATGGATTTCTCCAAGCAAGAATCCTGGAGAGGGTTGCTATTCCCTTCTCCAGGGCATCTTCCCGACCCAAGGATAGAACCAAGGTCTCCTGCATTGCAGGCAGATTCTTTACCATCTCAACCATGAGGAAAGCCCAAAGTGATGGAAGGGGCAAATTTTTTCCAGTTTACTTTATAATAATTAAAATATAAGAAACAACACAGAGATTTCAAAAAGGCAGAGGATCCACGTGCAGCCTCTAAGTAAGAGACACCTACCATCAGTAACGATCATGCCGGCCTCCAAGGGCTCATCAGAGAATGTTTTATAACTGATGCCACATGGACCCTCATGAACATTCAGAAAAGACCCAACACCATGCCCCGTTCCATGCAGGTAATCCAGGCCAGAATCCCATAACGCTGAGCGAGCAAAGGAGTCAAGGAGGTGGCCTGAAAGACACATAAAGGACCACTTGGTGATATCTATACAGCACTTTTCAACTTGCAAAGCACTTCAGAGATTAGATTTGTTAGGTCTGGCTCCGGAAGATGAAACAGAAACCAGCGGGTAAAAGTTACTGGAGGATTCAGGTTTCAGTCCAGCACAAAGAAGAAGTTTCTGACAACCAGAGTTCCTGAGCAGGACGGCTCCCCCACCAGTTGGAGCTCACTCTACAGCTGGAGGATGCTGGTCAAGGACGTCGCCAGCAGCAGGTAAAGGCTGCAGTAGATGGCACGAACGTTCCCTTCCCAGTGCTGGAACCCTACAGTTCTGGAACTGCAAAATGAGATCCTAACCAGACTGCAAGCATGAAGAAAGTGGTACCCGGGGAGATGAGTGCCAGGGCAATCTAAGCAGATTCGAGGACCGGGTCTTATCAACTTCCCATGCAATGGCCTACCCACCAGTCCTCAGGCAACAAGGTCTAGTTCTCAAGTCAGGCTCCCAGTAAAATAAATCCCAACACGAGTCCTAAAAGGAGCGCTGGCCCAACACCCGGGGCAGACAGGAGGCTGCACCAGCTTCCCCAGGGGCCTTCATGCCTTGCTGCCCTCTCCTGAGAGCCACCCCCCCGAGGTCACCCAACACAAGTGGTCAGGAGGGAGGTACAGCTGACCCTGGGCCCGATCCTAAGTCTGGCTCCCTGGAGGTCCTCTCCGCTCAGTCCAGCAGCAACCCCACTTGCCCAGGCTGGGCCTGCAGTAGTCTGCAGGCTGTTATGGCAAGGGGAGGACATGTGTTTTCACCCAAATTTAGACATGCTTGATGCCTGAACAAGAAAAAGCCTGCCATGTGACACAAGGCACCACCTACCTTTGGTTCCAGTCGGGAAAACCGCTGCGCTCACAGCTATGTGGCCCTTGAGGACATATGTGAAGCATTCCTGCCAAAGAAAACCCAGGGGCATGTTCAAGATGGGCATAGATGCTTACATCCTGCAGTTTTCAGGTAGTTCTGAAAACCTTGCCTCTTAAGGTTTTATAGCAATCAGTTCAGTTCAGTTACTCAGTCGTGTCCAACTCTGCAACCCCATGAACCGCAGCACGCCAGGCCTCCCTGTCCATCACCAACTCCCGGAGTCCACCCAAACCCATGTCCATTGAGTTGGTGACGCTATCCAACCATCTCTGTCGTCCCCTTCTCCTCCTGCCCTCAATCTTTCCCAGCACCAGGGTCTTTTCAGATGAGTCAGCTCTTCGCATCAGGTGGCCAAAGTACTGGAGTTTCAGCTTCAACATGAGTCCTACCAATGAACTCCCAGGGCTGATCTCCTTTAGGATGGACTGGTTGGATCTCCTTGCAGTCCAAGGGACTCTCAAGAGTCTTCTCCAGCACCACAGTTCAAAAGCATCAATTCTTCGGTGCTCAGCTTTCTTTACAGTCCAACTCTCACATCCATACATGACCACTGGAAAAACCATAGCCTTGACTAGACAGACCCATGTTGACAAAGTAATGTCTCTGCATTTGAATATGCTATCTAGGTTGGTCATAACTTTCCTTCCAAGGAGTAAGCATCTTTTAATTTCATGGCTGCAATCACCGTCTGCAGTGATTTTGGAGCCCAAAAAAATAAAGTCAGCCACTGTTTCCACTGTTTATAGCAATACCACAGAGAAAATCAGAGGAACAGGAAAAAAAATGGTGGGGAAAAAACTTGGCCTTGGGACCAATTTTCTGGAAAATCTTGAAATTCAATGTAGTAAAAGAGAACTGTCCAAGAGATGACCCCACTAGTCTTTCCTTTGAAATGAACTCTCTGCCATCAGAGCCTCAAAAAGACTGAGAAAAAGTAGTAAGAAGTCCTGATGACACTACCTAACACTATCAAGCTACTCCTCGGTGCCAGGCACAATACTAAGCACTGCATGTCTAACCCCACACTTCAGGACGGAGGCACTCCTGCCATCCTCACTTTACAGGGGGATGACGTAATCAACATGCCAGGTCACGCAGTTCATAAGTGGCAGCATCTGGCCTTGGAGCCAGGTGGTCTTGCTGCTACTCTGTGCACCTCGCCACCACCTATACTCAGCGTTTAGTCTTGACCGCCCAGACAAGAAAAGTGCTGTTTGGATGGGTGGTGGCTTGCCAGTAAGGTGCAAAATCAGCACAAAACCGCACACTGTCCAATCTGGTCCAGACTGAACACAGCACGGGAACCCCTGGTGATACACACACCAAAGGGGTGTGTGTGTTAGTCACTCAAGTCATGTCTGACTCTTTACGACTCCATGGCTCCTCTGTCCATGGAATTTTCCAAGCAAGAATGCTGGAGTGGGTAGCCATTCCCTTCTCCAAAGGATGTTCCTGACCTAGGGATCGAACCCAGGTCTCCTGCACTGCAGGCAGATTCTTTACCGTCTAAGCCACCAAGGAAGCCCCAAATTAAAGGTATCTGGACCCAAGGTCAAATTCATCCAAGGTGCTGGTGCCAACTAATGAAAGACACGAGGGACCAGCACTAGGAAATCTGCCCTGCTGCATCCCACAGAGCCCTCCTCTCTGGACAAGCTTCCTGAAGGAGCTCCCAGGGCAAAAAGAGAGACTCAGATTCAACCAGTATTTGCCAAGCAGTGGCTAAGATCCAGGAACCAGCTGGACTCACAGAACCTTCCCAGCCAGCCTTGGAGGTGAGTACTCTGCCCCCATTTTTATGATGGTCTAAGTGTCAAGGATCAAGGTCATGGAGCCTGTGAACAGCAGAGATCTGAAGCCCAGTGTCTAGACTCCTAGCACACATCTCTCTACCTTATAGCTGTATGCCGGAAAGCCCAGACACCGAGCAATACATGTCATTTCAGAGGGTTCCTAGATAGCTGAGCCTATTAATAGGAACACTGAAATTGAAAAAAGAAGGGGGGTAGCTTTCAGAATCAAATCTAGACACTGCTCATTTAAAAAAAAAAAAAAAAATTCACTACCCTGCTCCCTTCCCCAAAGAAGGCCAAAGTAGTTTAAACTTGAATCTGAGCCTAACCTTAGCAGACAGAATGCTCTTAAAGTCTCTCCAATAATCAATTAAGTGGATGTCATAAAGCAGATAAGCCTGACTCCACAGTAATGAGCTATTTTACTGTCCCACGTGGAACTTGTACTTATTTATACAATCCCTTTTCACGAGAGGGAACCGTCAGAGAAGGCAGCGGGCCTCTCGAGCGTTCTCTTACCTTCTCGTAAGCCGTAGGAGTTCCAAAATGCATGGTGCGGGTGACGTCTGTGGTTCCGTCCCTGCCCAAAAGAAAGGACAAGCTACAGTGTTCACTCCAGAGAAGCACTTCCTCAAATAAGAGACAGGTGAAGATGTGGAGAAAAGTGAACCCTCGTGCGCTGACTGGTGGACGTGTAAATAGTACAGCCCCTTTGGAAAACAGTTTGCTGGTTCATAAAAGGTCTCTTAAACATGGAGTGACCTCATGACCCAGCACTTCTACTCCCCCGAGTAAACCCCGGACAGAATGAGAACGTCCACACAAACAGGTGTATACTCATGTTCATGGCAGCAGTGCTCTTCACATCCCAAACACGGAAACAACCTAAATGTTCAACCACTGATGAGTAAACGAGATGCAGTATATACATGCAATGAAACAGCTGCTGCTGCTGCTAAGTCGCTTCAGTCGTGTCCGACTCTGTGCGACCCCACAGACAGCAGCCCACCAGGCTCCCCCATCCCTGGGATTCTCCAGGCAAGAACACTGGAGTGGGTTGCCATTTCCTTCTCCAGTGCATGAAAGTGAGAAGTGAAAGTGACGTCGCTCAGTCGTATCTGACTCTTAGCGACCCCATGGACTGCAGCCTACCAGGCTCCTCTATCCATGGGATTTTCCAGGCAAGAGTACTGGAGTGGGGTGCCATTGCCTTCTCCGAATGAAACAGCATTCAGCAATAAAAACGAATGAAGCACTGATGCGTGCTACAGCATGGATGAACCTTGAAGGCATTATGCTAAGTGACAGAAGGCAGACACTGACACCATATATTAATATTATATAATTCCATTTATATGAAATGTCCAGAACAGGCAAGTGCATACAGACTAAAGCACATTAGTGGTTCCCTGGCTAGGGGAAGATGGAAAGTGACTGCCAATGGGAATAGTGTTTCTTTTTTGAGGGGTGATGAAAATACTCTAAAATTGATGGTGGTAACAGTTGCACAACTCTATGAACAAACTAAAAATCATCAACTGTACACTTTAATAAGTTGAATTATATTTTGATAAAGTTATTATAAAAAATAAAATGAGACAGAATGTGAAAGCAAGGATGGCCCAGTGCAGTGGGAGTGAACTCAGTCAGGCCTTGACACACACACACACTCGTAGTCTACAATATGAGCACTGTTTCATGGAGGACATCATTCCTGGGGTTATAAATGAAAGGGAAGTGGACCTTCTGGCAAAAGGTCAAACTCTAATTCCTCCTGTCAGGATGGCAAGCAGTTTACTAGAACCTAAAAATACCCAAATGCATCTTTTAGAATACCCCAATCCACCCCCAACAGAGAAAGGATAACTTCTAGAATGCTGCTAAAATGTAGAAGTGACCCAAAGTTACACCATTACCCAAGTAATCTCAATACTCTATGCTCTAGGCTGTTATTAACACCAGCCCATACTTCCCAGGCTAGATTGTGGCTTCCACACACTTGGCTGAGCTCATTTAATAACAAGGTTCTCCACCAGGCAAAGTCCCAGCTGCAGTGGAAAATGGAGGATTAAAAGGCCTGGCTCATGCTCTCTTGATGCAGACAACACCTATTCCAGCTCCTCCTCATGGGTTCCCCCTCAAGACCCAATCAAATCGTGGGTTCTCTGGGGAACTATTCTAGCTGAAGACTGTGAAAGCAGCAGGGCATGAAGAAACAAGTTCAGAAACTCAGGGATGACCCTCATTTCTCATTCATCCTTTCAAAATTAAGCTGTCACTCCCCAAGGCCCTGAGGTGACTGCAAGTTGGGGAGCTGGCAGGTGGTTTATGGCTGAGGCAGAAGACTTCCCAGTGGTTCTGAAAGCTTACTTTCAGTTATTTATTTAGTATTTAACAGCTTCCAGCCAAGGACTAAACATTTCTAACAAACAGTCTTTTGTGGGAACAGAATCACAACTGGGCTATTTCAACAAGGGGTGAGGAAAAGGACAAGACATGGGAACAATTCCATCAGTGGCTGGCGCAGAATGAGATGACCCGCTGAGAGATCTCGGCTGGAGCCTGGCCTGTCCACTGACTCAACTGCCCTGACTTAGCGGAGTCAGGTTCTCCAGTAGCCCGGATTCACTTACTTGTATTGAGCACCCGAGTCAATGAGGTACACCTCATCCAGAGACAAGGTCCTATTCGTCTCAGGGACGGGCCTAAGAAAATTAATTACAAAGTAATTATTCCACAAATGTAAATGCTTCCTGAAGCCGGGAGGAGGGAATACAAGAGTTCTTTGTACTAGTCTAACAACTTATGTAAGCCTGAAATGGTATCAAACCCAAGTTACCCAATAGGTTAATTATTGCAAGTAATATTAACCTTCTACTCAAGACTAGTCAACCTATCTCCCCAACTAGATAAGAAGCTCAAGAGAAGGAGGAATAACATATTTCTTTATATCTACCTCCATTTGAGACTAGAACAAAATAAGTGTTCATGAGATAACTGTAAAAACTACAAAAATAATCATCAACAGAAGCAAGAGGACCAAGCTGGAAAATGAGAAGAGAGCAGTCTGGAGTCATTTGTCTTTATTAGGCAAGGTGGGGGCGGGGGAGGATGGTTCAGTCCCCTGCCTCAAGCCTCCACTTCTCTCCCTCACTCCTAACCCCACCGGGAGCCTCCCCACTTGCTTCCTAGACCACCAGAGGGGCAGAAGGTGAGTGTCTCACTTTGGAAGAAAAACTAAAGGGACTTTTGCTGGGGGAAGGAGTAGATCATGATGCTGTTATACTAGAGCACTATTTTCAAATGAATGTGAGGTATTTTTTAAAGTAGTTTGATTCCTCCATATCTCCTTCCAGACAATACACTGCACTGAGAAAAGCTAGACGGGACATGAGCATTCCAAGTCTCTGCCCTGCAGTGCAGAGAGGGTCTCACAGAGGTTCTCCTTCATTTGCAGGCAGTAAGGGGGCCAGTAGGCACTCGAGCCCAATGACTAGAAAAGGCCACCAGATATGGGCCCAGCACCCTGCTTCTCAACAGGCTTCCAACAGCCACAATGAAAAAACACAAAGGGAAAGTGAGATCCTCCCCTCTTGGACTGAAATTTTTTTTTTAAGTTCTAGGGTCATATCCAGCCAGGAAATTCATCACCTGTGCTAAATATAAGACAAGAACTCAAGTACTTTTGATAGTTTAATGTTGGAACAGAAGCATTAATATGAGAGAATCATACAGCCACACCCGTGACTAACTCCCACACAGCAGCTTCAAAATTTGTCCCAAGACTAAAAACTCTAAAAGCGATTAGTAAAAAGGGTGGACGGGGGACTTGTGCCCAAGTACAGCATAGTGAGACAGCCAGAGTGCTCCATCACGATGCACATCACAGATGGGAAGCAAAGAACTCAAGATACCCCACATGAGGCAAAACCATGTGAGCCAGGCAAAGCTGAAGCTGGAGCCCATGCAAGAAGCCTAGATCCATTTCCCACCACCTCCACAGGTGGGTCTAGCTCTCCCAAATTCATCATTGCCCTCCTGGTCTCACAGTGGAAGGAAGCTTGGCT
The DNA here is from genome assembly GCF_029407905.1 of Bubalus kerabau. NCBI lineage: Eukaryota > Metazoa > Chordata > Mammalia > Artiodactyla > Bovidae > Bubalus > Bubalus kerabau. Next base: position 32,688,986 of record NC_073645.1, read on the forward strand.
CTGTGGGTCCACGGGCTCATGTGGTACAAATAAATCCCCATAGGCTGGGGAGGAAAGAGATGGTACAGATTATCTCCTTAAACATAACAGGGTGCTCCACAACCTAGTGGTAAGTTTGTTTGGTATGGAGGTCATGGAGCTCACAAGATGTTTGGACTAGTGTGTCAAGAAGGCTGCCACTGTCAGAAAAGAAAAACACTAAAACTTCTAACTGTTAAGATTCGGGGATTATGACAACAGATACTGCAGTCTCAGAAGGAAAGAGGGATGACCCATTTGACTACATATGGACAATGTCGATGGGCAACATCGGTGCCAAAGAGTCACTCCCAAAAGGCAGAGGCTTCGGACTGAGAGACAAGAAGACCTCAAAGATCTTATTTCATACATAAGAACAATCTCAACAGACACATGGAGGTGGGCGCAGGGGCCTTTGATAAAACAATGTCTCTCCCCTGCTCAGGCTCCTGTGCAGAAGCAGCAGCAAAGCCAGGCAGCGTGCTCCTCCGCATGCCTTACGCGTAGTGAATGATGGCGCCATTGGGTCCCGTACTGGAAATGGTTGGGAAGCTCAGGTCCACAAAGTCGGCCTGCTGCCTGGAACAGAAAGACACACACAGAGCAGAGTGGCCTAAAGGTTCTTACTGTGCCAGGAATCAGGGCCCCGCCCAGCTTCCCTGAATGTGCCAAGGACAGGAGCACAAGACTCACAGGGTCCCCCCACAGTGATCCTTACCTGCGGAATTCCTCAGCTTTGTTGGCAGCTGAGATCTCTGTCACACCACCTTTGGGCACCTACGAGAAAGTTGCTTATAAATGACTGGGGCATGATAAATTCACGGGTCTCCCACATACTATGAAAAGTGTTAGTTGCTCAGTCGTGTCTGACTCTTTGCGACCCCACAGACTGTAGGCTGCTAGGCTCCTCTGTTATAGGGAGTACATTAAAAGCTTACTTTTTCCTCAGTCTCCACATTCCAACTGTCCAACCTACAGGACACAGCGTATGTCTCATCTTCAACAAGGAGGGAATTCCAAAGGCTCTTAACCAAAGCTATGTAAAAGTAAAAGGACTTCTATCCATTGAATTTTTCCCCAACTGTTTCCCTCAGTATTATATCCTAAAACTTCCCCAAATTTGATACACCTAAATTTAAAACCTCAAAAGCATTCACACCTACAATATCCTAAGAAAAAGATCCTAAATAAAGATAAATGCAAAGATATTATTACAAGGTGCTTGGTAATTGCAAAAAAAAAAAATTTTTTTTCAAAAAACACTCTCAACATTTGAAAATAGGAGGAATGGGTAAATAAAGCAGCCTAGCCACTAAACACAGTCTCCATTTGGATTATTTATTTAAAATCTCAAAGAAAATGGGAAATGCTCACACTATGATACTAAGTGAATAAAACAGAATACAGAGTGATAGCGATACAGTGAGAGACACATAAAATGACCTACGCTGAAAAAAACAAAAAATGACATACACAGATGAACAACTGCCAGACGGGAAAAACTTGTGGGAATCAAAGTATTTTCTTCTCCCAATGTAAGCTACTTTCAAAGAGTTGCTCATAAAATATTTAAAGGGAATACGACACCGTTTAATAAGAGCACAAAGAAATCACCTCCTTATCAGCTACAAGGAGTGAAAAGGCAAGAAACTAATGACCAAGAATCAATTTAATATAAAAAGCTTTATGGCTTAAAGTTCAGAACATACACAAAGACCTTTTTTCTCTTGATACAATCAGCTTGCCTGTAGTCATTTTTCCTTATAATGAAAGACCACTTCATTATAAGACAATTCCTTAACCCAGAAAGGATCCATTCTATTAAGGAATTTCTTTCTTCATCTTTGTTACTATTTTCTACAGTTTTTAAAAACACACACAACAAATTTCCACAAAGAACTCTTAAAAGCGAGTACTAAAATTAGATCAAGAGCTTAGACCTCATGGTCAACCAGAGTCACAGCTAGAATCCCATGTAGATAATTTCTGAATGATCTATGTCCACGTGTTAAACAAAGACTAAGAACCAACCTCTTTTTCCAGCCAGTTAAAGAGTTCACATAAGGCAACGGCATCTTTAATCTGTGCAAATAATAGAGACATTTTTTTAAGTTGTGACTGAAAATCAGATGGGCAGATTCAAGGCCCAGCCCTAACGTAGAGGACCACACACCACCAGCAGTCAGGACTTTCCATGCAGGCGATTCCCATGAGCCGTCCAGGATTTTATTTCATTCTCTCATTAACTCTGGAAGGCTCGGAGACGGTCCCACCCGCACCAGGGTCAAAGCCACACAGCAGGTAAGGGAGTTGGGCCTTCTGACCACCACACACCCCCTCTTCTGCACAGGCTGCTTTACTCACGTGAGCTCGCCTCATGCCTTCTGATTCAGCAGAATTCTTCACAGCTTTGGCAATGCAGATGGGGGTGTAAGGCATACAGCAGCGATGATCCTGGGGCAGGAGGCAGTAGTGTGGGACTCACTCACCCCAGACCAAGATCACCCCTCCAGCCAGGACTCCTCACTTTGGACAAATCGCAGAGAGCTCCCACTCAGACCCTCCCTGCTCCCCTGAGGCCCAAAGACCTGCCCTTTTTGGGTGGTGACTCTGAGCTGGAGAAAAGGGGCTTGAGCTCATCCAAAAAGATAAAGTACATCAAATAAGCTATTTCTCGTCTCTCCCCCACCCCCTTAGCTCTCTGAGACAGCTGGCTGCCAGCCAGCAGCAAGATGCTACTTTTCAAACCTCCATGGTCATGGTCAGGGTTCACTAATGGATCAAAGCTTGACCGAAGTAACCCCTTCCTGGCTGCACAAAGGAGGCCTTTTCCCACTTTCTGGGGATGTATGTGACCAATGAGGGGGGAGGGAGCTCCTGTTCCTTCCCACCTCATGCTCAGGGATCACCTACCATTAACAGTCAGGTCTTAAGGGGCTGGGGAAGAGCCTTCCCAACTGAGAACAAGTCAGAATCCAGCCCTGTGTTACAGGGAGCAGGGAGTAATTTTGTATCACCTTGCGCCTGCATGGAGCTTCTCAAAGGGCTCTCCCTCTCTCCACACTGCTTGTTCTCTCTCTCTTGCATACCTGCCCCTCATGAAACAAAGGCAGGCATGACCCCAACGGAAGCAAAGCTCTGAGTAACTCCATCACACAGTGTGAGAGTGACAGGGGTGCAATGGGAAAACCGGGCTAGAAGGCCAGGCCCGGACTCCTCCCAGCATGGCCCCTGCTTAGTGGAGGAGACAGAATACTGCTGGCTTTGCCAAAGGCCACTCGGCAGCCAGAGGCCCAGAGTAGGACAATCAAAAAGTCTCAACTAAGGCGGCATGGACTCCTGCCCCAGGCCTCAGTGAACATGGGGGGTACATGTCAGCTGCTTAGCACCACCCAGCAGGGGTTCGGTCAAGGGCATCACTATCACTATCACTTGACCTTTGATAAATGCCCAACTCTCTAACTCTCCCTGGGCCTCAGGTCTCCTTAACTATAAAATATGGTGGGGGAGGCGGATGTAGAGTAGTGTTTCCCAAACTTCAGACACTCTCACACCATCTGCACAGGGCTTACCCGGGTTGCCTACTCGCTGGACCCTTATTTACTTAAGACTTCTTTAGATGATCTTTGAATCAACAGTCTATTGAAATCAACTCTCTCTTAAGAAATAATTTTTATAATACCTGGTCGCATATGCTAATTATATTTTTTCAACTACACACTAAAACTCTTTTTTTAATTGACGCATGCTGCTGCTGCTGCTGCTAAGTCGCTTCAGTCATGTCCGACTCTGTGCGACCCCATAGACGGCAGCCACCAGGCTCCCCCGTCCCTGGGATTCTCCAGGCAAGAACACTGGAGTGGGTTTCCATTTCCTTCTCAAATGCATGAAAGTGAAAAGTGAAAGTGAAGTCGCTCAGTCGTGCCCGACTCTTAGCGACCCCATGGACTGCAGCCTACCAGGCTCCTCCATCCATGGGATTTTCCAGGCAAGAGTACTGGAGTGGGGTGCCATTGCCTTCTCCTATACAATATATTATATGTCTTAGATGTATAATAGAGTGACTCACAATTTTTAAAGGTTAAACTCCATTTAAAGTTATTATAAATATTGGTTAAATTCCCTGTGCTATATAATATATCCTTGTAGCTTCTTTTTTTATACATAGCAGTCTGTACCTCTGAATCTGGTACCCCAATCTTGCCCCACCTCCTTTCCCTCTCCCCATTGGTAACCACTGGTTCATTCTTTAAATCTGTTAAAATGCTTTAAAAATAGATACATTTAAATAAACCTAAGTATGAATGTGCACCACCTAAAATCATCTCTCATGCCACATCTTGGAAAACACGGGACTCACTGGGTTCTAAGAGCCCAAAGGGCTCATTGCGGGGATGACACCTCTGATATGACACCCAGTCCTGGGAACCTGCCTGAACAACCAACCTCTCTCTGCTTCAAAGAGAAGCCGCCTGATGCCAGGACTGGGAAGGGCTTGGTAGCCAGAGTGGCAGGTTTTGATCAGCTCTGGGGCTACCAACCTTGGGGATGGCCTCGCTCACAGCATAGCTGGCCTTGTCACTGACCCACACCTTCTCCCTTGGGGAAAGGCTGGCACACAGGATCTTGAGCTCGCTCAGGATGGACTTGTATGGAAGCACCTGGATTCTGTACTCGGCTTCCAGGCCCAAGTCAAGCAGTAGGTGTTCCTTCACAATGGGGGCATCTATGCGGTCACCATCAATGAAGAGCCTGAAGAGGGGCCAGAGGAGAGGTGAGGAAAGATGGGCGCAGGAATCAGAGGACAAGAACACAGACCCACACTCAAGAGACAGGCTCCACCTTCCAGCATCCCAAATGAGCAGCTTCTCTTCCCTCCACGCCCTTTCCAAACCTGTGCTCCCTGCCCTGTGCATGCTACCTTCCACCCTGTCCCCCAAGCCAGGACCTGGGCACTGTCCTCCTTGATGCCCCTCTTTCCCTCCTTCATGGAGATCTTTGAACTTACGTCCTAAGCACCCCTCAAACCTCTCCCGCTTTCACTGTAGCCTTGCCCACTTGCTGCCCAGGTTAGGGTTAGGGTTAACCACTACCATCTTTCATGGATTAGTCCCATGGCCTCCTAACTGGTCTCCCTGCCACTAGTCTTCCCTATCCACCCCATTTTTCAATAATCATAATCCACCCCATAATTTCACTCCAATCGTAAATTCTCTATGATTTACAAGCCTGACCATGTGGTTCCCTGTGGAAACTCACAGCATTCTCAGGACAAGGGCCCAAGCTCCTGAACCTGACTCACAAGGCCTTGCTTATGTGGCCCTGACTACCTGCCAGTTTCCCACTCCAGGCTTCAACCACACTGGACCACTCTGGGTCCCTCACCTGCACTGCACTCTCTCCCAAAGTCTCTGAGAATGCTGCTCCCCAGCTTAGATCACCTGTTTCTCTTCCTCCTCATTCCCTCCTCACCGAGCTAACTCCCAAGTACCCTGAATCTCTGTCTCAATATTACTGTCTCCTCTGATCAGGTCAGGCCCCTCCAATAACATCCATACGTGCCCCACTGACAAGTGAGTGCCAACTATGCATCGGAATCCCCAGCTCTAACCCAGGACCCTGTCTGCCTCATTCACCCCAACACCTAGTGGAGACTCTAGCACGTAACAGGCACTCAATAAACATGTCTGAATGCAGAAAGCCACTCAAACAAGAAGAGCAATGGCAGGAAGGCCGCAAGCAGCAGTTTAAAAGATAATTCAACAAGGCACAACTCAGTTTCCTGCATCACTTCTGACTTTCTGAATGGTGAGGTCTATTTGCATTGTGGACCCAGGACTGTGTATAACAAAGCCCATATCCCTCTCTGCCTTGGCTGCAAGGAGTCTAATGTGCGGCCTGAACAAGTCTTTGCAGCAGGAATTCTGTGAACTAAGCTTACTCTCTCCGGTTTTGTTCTAATGTCCTCGACATTTATTTTTTTTATCTTCTAGGACTACCAATAATTTTCAGGATTATAAGAGAGGCAGGATATAAATTAATAACTATTGTTAAGGAAGGCAGAAGGGAAAGGGGGGCAGGAAAGGGCAGGAGAAAAGCAGGACTCTGGCGCACATCAGGCCGAGACCAGTGGGCCCAGGCGAGGGTGGTGGACTGGGGCTCCAAGGAGCTGTGGGGAAGACTTTCAGGTGCGGGGCCACCACTCACATGATCGTCTCTAGTCCTAAGATTGCATAGGAGAAAAATACAGGATTGTGCTCTACGTCTGATCCTCGGAGATTGAATAGCCCTGGAAAAAAAAAAAATTCCTGTCACCCGCCCGACTGCGAGTTAAGGGGCAGCTGGGAGGATGCAGGGAGTGCTTCCACTGGCCGGGAAGAGCAGGGTAGGCCTCTCAGAGAGGCCGGGAGCCTCCCTTCCCTGTCTCGCCTCTGAGCTGCAGTTGCACATATCCACCAAATGAGGGCACCAGAACTGTGTCTTTCGCTGCCACATCACCATCCCCGGAAGGGAATGGAAAGAGTTATTAGTCAGAACACCCGAGAATTGCCCTCCAGACAAAGAGTTGAAATGGTCCACCCGGCGGTGACCCGCCAGGCCTGGCCTTGCCGCAGAAAAACCTCTGGCACTCCCAAGTACAAGGGCGGGAGCCAAGCACTCGCTCCCTTCTGAGGCAAGAGACTGAGGGTAGAAAAACGGAGACCCACCCACCAGGGAGGCCAGATGAGGCCCTCTGTGTAAGGGTCAGGAGCCCCGGGGAGGCGGAGCTTCCCAGCAGAGGAACAAAAGCAGTGAGTCAGTGGGGCTCTGGGCCCATGAATGAAACCCGAGCCGGCGGCCCACCCGGAACCACGGCTGGGTGGAGGACCTGCATGGCCAGTGTCAGGGCCCTGGTGAGGTCACTGCGTGCTGGAGAAACTAGAGGGACCGGTGCTGAGCACAGCTCTCATCCCAGGGCCTCCCGCAGCCTAACACTTGCTCTCCTGACAATCAGAGTGCAAAAAAGACCCTGGTATCAAACGCACTGCCTCTATTTTAAAACCATGGCTTCTTCAAGTACAGCATGGAGGCAACATGTTTTACCCATCAAACCCAACTAGCATTCTTTTTAAATGATAGTACCTGGGGTCGGTGCGAGTGTGGCAAGAGGGGTGTATTCATACATGCTGTGCAACCTCTCCGGCAGGTACATGGTAATAAGGTCAAAGGCCCTACCATGCACACACCCTCCAGCCCATACCACCACCTCCAAAGTCAACCAAAAGCTGAAAGAAAATTATCAGAAACTAAGACACAGATTGCGATGCACCAAGACTTTGATGGTAGTCCTGTAATACAATCATGAGAAAATGTGGAAATAACTCAAAGGTCATCCTGAGAGGAATGGTTAAGTAAATTCCACTATAACCACATGATGGGATATTTAATATTCACTTAAAATTATGTTTATATTTGCTTAGAGTAAATAGAGTGGAAAAAATCAAGTTACAAAATTATATATGCACAGAAATGTTAACTGATTCTGTACAAGAAGATTATAGGTGACTTTTTTTTTATTTCTACTTGCTCTGTACTTCCCAGATTTTCCACAATGAAAACAGAGGATATTTAAATAATCAAGGGGAGAAATTAGCTTCATATGTTATTTTCTCTGATGTTGATGTTATTAAGTTAATTAGGGATATAAATCACTGATACACATGACAAAGTTTGGGGGCTAGGCATTAGAGATTGTGCAGTAAGCCATCTTTCTCTAGTGAGAAAATAAAAAGATAAAGCAGTGCCTCTTCTCAGGTACCTTGGGTCAAATCCAGTCAGAAAATAGAAAAAGAAGGTTCAACCTTATTCATTCAGGTTCTAGAAGGCATTGAACAATTCCATGAGGATAGTCTAAGATCTAAAGATTAAAAAACTGCTATTGTGCCAAAAGGTTTGGTGAACTTTCAGCTCCTGAGTTTTCTGAAGTAGAAGTATTTCTAGAACATCCTCATTGTGAAGAATCTGGGAAATACAGAAGTATAAAGAAAAAAATATCTCCTATGAGCTCACTTCCATACCTTTAGAGACAAACGAATGTTAACAGAAACAACAAGTTTGGCGAAAGCGCCCCTGCTCGGAGGTGTCACAGTACGGAGTAGACTGGCCAGAGAGGGACACCACCACAGATCTGGCATCAGCGCCTGGCTGTAACACTGCTCCAGACCAACCACAATCTCCTCCCCAACACCCTGTAATTCTCCATCCAAAATAATCCCTTCTCCATCCCACCTGGCATGCCATATACCCACTGGTGATGGTCTTTTGCTTACTGACCATGCAGAAAACTGAATTCTGTGAGCACACAGATTCCCAGAGAACCAACTGAGAGACTGGGTAACACGCCCCAACAGTGAAACCAGAGCACTCACACGCAATCTCATCCAGGGCAGTGACCACAAACCACACGACGTTCCTCTCAGCCATTTTCAACCGAAGGTCTGCAACCTTGTCCTTCCAGGAGATGCCTGCAAGAAACAAACACACTTGCCACTCCAGCCCTGGTCTGGTCCCGGGGACTGTTGAGAGCCAAGTGAAAGAACCCATTCCAAACATTCTTAACCAGCACCATATCCAGGGAGCATGTTATCTGAGTGGACAGAATGCCTGGATACCAATCCCATACAAGAGAAGTAACTCCGTCTAAGCTAGTTGACTATCCAAAGCCCGGACTGCCTCACAACAAAATTAATCCATTTGTTCATCCAACAAATGTCTATGAACCATCTCTCCTGCCCAGGCATCAATATCTGCAGATGCCTTGCTTGTCACTGCAGTTACAGCTCTGAGCTACACACAGTCCCTGCCCTCATGGGGCTTACAATCTGGAAGGGAAGACAGATAATTAAACCAGCAATTAGTTACACTCCTGTACAAAGACTGCTGCCATAGAGGAAGCACAGGGAGCTTTGAGAAGACACTAACCAGCAGAGAGAACTCACCGAATCTTTAGAGGTCAGGCAAACATCACCCTCTACCTTACATTTCTAGAGCCTCAAGACCTGCCTTTCAGTGCTAAGATCTAGGAACTCTCCACAGCCTGTTTCAGCGTGACTACCACTTCCAAACCACACATGCTCTGCCAGACACAGCCGGCGACTCCCTGCTACTCCTGTGGGCCCCAGAGAAGCTCACCACCACCGGACATGAGGCAGCACCTGGACCTCATGGTACAGCCACCTGTGAACAGGGCAGGCTCCGTCTCATGCACGCAGCCCCTGGCAGTGCCCTGCACACGGCAGGCGCTCACGTGTCTGCTGCCCTGAAGTCTCACCAGCCAAACCTGCTCTCCCTGCTCTGTAAAGAACAGGTCAGAGCCTCTCCTTCAGTTCGACAGAATCTAAAGCATGCTGATGGACAATGCTTAGCTGACCCAGGGCCCCTCACTGGACCCATCCCCCTCCCCAGTCTGCAATACCCTCTGGTGAGAGTGTCACAAGGAAGCAAGCTGGGGGCGTCCCCACAACCAAACACTGCTGTGAAGATCAGCTCGGGAATTCTGCTTAAAACTTGGCTGAGAGTCTGGGTTGTAATGCTTTCTTCCCAGGACCCCTCTGGGCAATGTGCCTGCATTCCAGACATCCCCGCTCCACCTCTCCTCTGCTGTTTCTACAGCAAGATTCACTCCCCTCTGCCCCACCTCCAGGCCTTTCCCTCTGCACTCCTCACTCTTCCATAAATCCACACTTTCATCTCCCACAGACTGTTCACAGAACTTGCTCCTCACTCACCACTATCACGCAAGCCAAAGAAATCCACCCACTCCCCAAAGCCTCTACGGCAGAGGACAGATAAAGGGCAGGGGGCCTGGGAAGGTAAACCTACAAGTGCTGGCAGAAGAAAAGGACATGGAATCTAGAAACCTCTAGGCTCTGTGTCCAATATCAGACGTGTGAGAGGGGCAGTGAGCAACTGAATGGTAAAAAAAAAAAAAAAGCCATCTCAGCAGCACCCATGGGTCTGCCCAGAAGAGCTCTGTGAGAGTCAACTATGCCCAAGCAAGTGCCAACAGTGGAAACAAACTGAACTCCTGCTGCCCCAATGCCCCACATGCCAGAGCGGGGCCAAATTCTCCCATCGGCTCAATGACCTGGCTCCAGAGGACTTGTATTCAGGTGGAGGGGACAATGGCCAGGGCCTGCGGGGCACAGCCGTGGTTCTGACCTGTGTAATCCAGGCCCAGTGTGATAAGCGGTTTGCAGGGACGCTCGGGGCGGTCTGTCCAGATCTTGTCCACAAGGTTGTCCTTGACAGGAATGAGGTGGTGGCCAGCACTTCTCAGAACCTTGGCCATCTTCTTCCAGTAATCTGAGGAGAAACACTGGTGGTCTAGCTGTGAACTGAACACCCTCTACAGGCAGCAGAGCTCTGAGAGCCTGCCACCTTCTGACAGGCGATCCTGCGGCCCTCTGCTAACTCTTCTCCTCACCCTGACCTCCGCTGTGACCTCATGTCATGCTGAGCCCCCAAAGGTTCCACCACCCACAAGCAAACGAGGAGGCTGAGGAGGCATCTAGAACCCCAGTCCTCACCCAAGCTGGCAGGGCCTTGGCTTACTCACCTGTAGGAATGATCAGTGGGTCTACACCAACCCTGGATCCTTCAGGAAGTACACTCACCAGCCAGTCTTCCTGAGTTGGTGTGTCCTTCAGACCTACAGAGGGAAGAACTGATGAGAAACAATTCCCAGGGAGCCTGAGCTCGATATCCTACCCAGAAGGGTGCAATTCACCAATAGCATGAGAACAGGGTCTTTATCAAGCACCTTCTTTAAAAAGGATTGACAGCATTTGGAAAATCTGAACTTCTCTTCATCCTGGAAGGTTAGAAGAAGTGTTAGATGCTAAAAAAGGAAAGCATAAAGTAAGATGGTATATAAGGGGAGGGTAAGACAGAAGAAAGAAGAAGCAGGATTTTCCCTAGACCCCTGGTAAAAGGCATCCTGGGAATCACTGCAACACAGGTGCATGATGTCATCCTGAAGATCATCTCATCGGCCTTCTGTGACTTCCCCACTAATGGTAATGAGAGCATGAGTGGTGAGACTGTGCAGGCAGAAGCTCAGAGTCTCCCTTACGTCCCACCCAGGTAAGGCAAACACATGCACAGGGCTCTCGCCTTACCTGGAGGGCATCACTGCAGAGGAAAGGCCCTGCCAGACAATCAGCCTGACTGGAGGACTGAGCTCAAGTCTCAGCAGCAGAAACCTATCCAAAGACTGTAAGAGGAACACATAGGAACCCAAAATCGTGTCTTTAACTGGCTCCCTGGGCTTCCCAATTACCAAGAGCACACAGCCCTTTCCTTTTCTAAGAGACTAGTCACAGGACACCAAATAAGCTTCACAAAAGGAACTACAATTATTTTTGATATCCCAGTTTTTTTTAATCCAACCTAGTATATCTTGTACGTTTCAGATGTATACTTTTTCATCAGATTTTTGCTAAACAATTAAGAAACATTTCGGGAAAATATCAAAGAGTGCAAGTTCATATATTCCAAAACAGTACTGACTTTTACTACCTTCCCTGAGTACTGATAACCACATAACGGACGTTCAAAGGTTTATAAAGAAATGAGCTCACGCATCTCAGTTCTAAAAGCCTGCCTAGAAACTGTCACTGAGTGATTTTCCTATCTGATTCTTTCCTATTTTTTTCCTCAAACCGCTAAACAAGCCAATTATTAAGCAAGTTTCTTGAATGCCCCTAGTGTAATTTTCACAGGGTGAAGTCATATCATCTCCTAGCAGACAGATGCTGGGCAAAACCCCAGGAATCAACCACTCCCCAGCCACACCCACCAGAACCTCCCTACACAGGAGAGCCAGTGAGGAGGCGGGCTGCGGGCAGAGGCTAGAGAGGGCTTGGAGGGAAGAAGGACTCCTCCCCCAGGGCTGGTCTAGGGAAGAGGCAGATAGTAGTCGCTCCTCTGCCACTCTGACCCCCAAAGCACTGACATATCTAACAGCTGAAGTTTAGGCCCCAAAGAGAGATGCTCACATCCCAGGAGCACACTAAAAGAGACCCTGGGGTGCAAGCAGAAAGTATCAGAACTTCCATTTGTACTTCTTAAAAATTAAGATATTAAACTTTGCTTGAATCTGAAATACACATAGACATAGTACATGCATCTAACATATAAACAAATATACATACATGCTAAGGGCGCATGAAACAGAAACAGAGAGGCATGTAATCAAAAAGTACAAAGGCCTAGAGGCCTATTCACTTCTAACAGCCCCACAATCCCGAAGGCCTGTGCGTGTGTGTGAGACAGAACGCAACTGGGACAACACCAAGCTGCAGTGTTGACGTTTCTATATTTTAAAAGAATTTTGAGAAACCCAAGTTTAAAATAAACCCATTGCCAGGATAAAAACATTCTTAATTCCTCCCTAAGCCAAACATTCATACATGCATATGGAGAGTGTGTGGAGCATGCAGGCGTGCGCACACACACACACACATAACCTCAGTAATAGATCCTGGGGTCAGTTCAACTCAGTATCAACAGCCCTCTGTTCCCTGAACTGTGAATCTGGTAGCAACCCGATTTCCTCATAACCTCCAACAACAAACAAGAAACATCAGGGATTTGGCCTTTTCTCCTCTTCCTCACTCGGCCCTGGCAGCTGCTTTCCCCTCCTTCTATTGTCCAAGTTCAAAATGCAGCAGGCTGCACCTTTGTACAATCACTGAAACCATATTTCAAAAGACTACTCTGATGATAAGGAAAAATACAGCACGCAATTAAATGAAAAACCCGTGTACACACACACACACATTATCATTATCCAATAAACACTGAGCTCCATGCTTTCCATATATTATTTCTTTAATCCTCGCCATTTTATGGTACTATTATCATTCCACTTTATAGATGAGGAAACTGAAGATGAAGTAACTTGCCCAAGAAAGCTGCAGACCCATGCTCTTGCCCTGTGGCTAAGCTGCCAGGATCCTCAGAGGGAGAGCTTCCTAGCTCGGCTGCCAGGGGCCCCTTACCTTCACCTCATTTGAAATCATGAGGCAGCAGAGAGCAGGGGATAGGCCCCCAGGGCATGAGTCAAAGGCACAGGGTCCTCTCTGGCCCTCAGCTACTCCTCACTGAAACGAGGGTTCTGAGCCAGGGCCTTCCAAAATTGAATGCATGATGGTTTGTATATAGAAGCCTGTCACTTTCTCATTCTTCCTTGTACCATGAACTGTACTGTTTCCCCTCAAAATTCATACACTGAAACCCTACCTCACAATGACCTATGTTTGGAGACAGGGGCTTAGGAGATACTGAAGGTTAAATGAAGTCATAGGGTAGAATTATAATCTAGTAGTACTGGTAGCCTTCTAAGAAGAGGAAGAGAGAGAGAACCATGTAAGGATAAGTGAGAAGGTGGCTGTCTGCGCGCCAGGAAGACAGCTCTCACCAATCTGACCACACTGGCACCCTCATTTCAGACTTCCAGCCACTAGCCATGAAAAATTAAATTTCTGTTGAAAAAAAAAATTTTCCTCCCAAAACTTTAGACTTTTAGATTTCCAGCCATCAGCCATGAAAAAATAAATTTCTGCTGAAAAAAAAGTTTCCCCCCAAAACTTCAGACTTTTAGATTTCCAGCCACCAGCCATGAAAAGATAAATTTCCGTTGAAAGAAAATTTCTCCCCCCAAAACTTTAGACTTTTTATTTTGTATTGGGGTATAGCTGCAGTCCATGGGGTGACAAAGAGTTGGGTACAACTGGGCAACTGAACAACAACAGCCGATTAACAATGCTTTGGTAGCTTCAGGTGAAGAGCGAAGGTACTCAGCCATACATATACACGTATCCCTTCTCTTAAATTTCTGTTGTTTGAGCCACCCCATCTATGGTAGTTTGTTACTAAGACACCTTGGATTCTAAAAGGGGTCCCTGACCCCATAAAAGGGTTAAGATCCAGAAGCCCTGAGGAGCTCCAGGGTCTCCTCCCTAGCCGGCCAGCTAAGCTTGAGACGGCTGTGTCTCTACGCACCCATCTTCATGAGCATCCAGTTGCTGTCCATCTGCTTGGCAGCCTGGAGAAAGTAGCGCCCGTCAGTCCACATGGCCGCATGTTCTTCTGTGACGATGGCTGTGCCTGGAGGAGGGGAGCGAAGGAATGAGAGAGGTTCCTGAAAAACACCTAGAAGCTGCCCAGAATGGCAGCAGGCAGGCGAGCACGGTGAGAGGCCCCAGACTCCATGTGGCCCCACCACCCACCCCCACTTTGCGGGGCAGGTGGGCCTCTGACTCCAAGGAAACCTCCAGGCAAGAGAAGACGGTACCACTGACAACCAGTTGTGGGCAGTCTGGAGGCAGCCCAGGTACTGGTCCCTGCATAGAAAGGACCCCATGTGCATGATGTGAGTCAAGGCCAGGAGGACAGAGGTCTGTGGACAGAGGGCCACAGGGCCTCTAGTCAACAGGAGTGAGCTGGAAATGGTTCCTGCTCAGCAATCACAGCCACCTGCTCCAACAGACGCCCCAAAGGAGGTGTTTTGCCTTTCCCAAGAGAGACTGCCTGGGCGCTGTGAGCATTCAGGGAGACGCAGGGAGTTTGTCTCCACCTCTACCCGCCCTCAGCTCCCACAGGCCCAGAAGAACTCAGGGTTTTCAGCAGAGGTGTCAGCCTAAACCAGATGGAATGTGCCAACCAACACATGCACCTACATCAATGGAAGCAGTGCGCTAATTGTGAGGAGAGGGGCTCCCGTCAAACCTAGCCACTTAAGAGGATGGGAGCCTGAAGGGGAAACCCACCGTGAAACCCCAGGGCACAACAGCTCTTAGAAAATTAATGCAGTACGCCAGTGTAGCTCAACATTAATCTTTATTATTCAAGTTGAAAGGGAAAAGGGAGAAACCAAGAGTTAAGCGCTTAGAGAATTACAGGGGACCAGAAAGCTAAGAAAGGGGTCCTGAGGATGCCATTCGTGTCCCATTTCTTATCTGCAGTGCCAGTTACACAGGGGTATTCATGATATACTTATCTGTGTGTATGTTATATTTAATAAAAAGTTCAACAATATTTTTTTTGGCTGTACTGGGTCTTCATTGTGGCAGGCAGCCTCAAGAGCCTGCAGGCTTCCCTAGTTGCAGCAAGAGGGTTTGGCTGCCCCAGGCATGTGGGATCTTAGTTCCCCCACCAGGGATCAAACATGTATCCCCTGCTTTGAAGGCGAATTCTTTTCCACTAGATAACCAGGGAAGTCCCCAAGACTGTTTTTAAAATAAAATTTTTTGACTTGAAAAGCAAAGAGTCATTAAAAAGAAGCATCATTAACACATGAGAGAAGAGAGTCACTAACACTTAAGCCTAGGAGCTGCAGGCACCGGGACCACGCCCCCTCTGCAGAGGGTCAATGGGGACGTCTGGTCTGTATTTTCTTTTTGGTTCTGTATCACAGACTGAAACTGGGTCCAGTTATTTTAGGGAGGCGAACACAAGTACCACAAGGACAAAGAGAGAATTTAGTGACTCACCTGCAGAGCCATCAAATCCAGAGACAAAGGCGCGCCGACAATCACACGGAGCAATGTACTCACTCTGGAAAACAGAGGGGTCAAGGAAGTGGACCTTGATCAGTCACAGCCCAGCAGGACCACAGAGGCTGGCAAAAGCTGGGCACCTACCTTCAGGGAATTGACAGTCTAGCCGAAAAGGCAAGCTGAACATTAAAAAAAAAAAAAATTAGTGCACGCTATAGGTGACCCTAATTAATTAAGGGCTAAAAGGGCTGCTCCCTTGAGCCTCGATTTTTTTCACCTGGAAAACAAAGCAAGAGAAATAGATCAAAACTGCTCTTTCCTCGCTGAGATCTTACTCAAAAAACAATCTGATAGCCTTCTCCCTTCCTTGCCACTGACATTTAGGCATCTGTTATTTTTCTGAAAAGCCTGAATTTCTGTGTTATGTGCCAATAACTCTCTAACTTAACTCTCTTTAGCTATCAGCTTATTTCTGAACTTCCTGTCTGTATCCCCCATCCAAGGCAGTGTCACCAATCTCTCCCACGCAGACCCTGTCCCTTCCTGTTAGGGAACAAATGCTTCCTCCAACCCAGAAGGCTTTAGCAAAATAAAACGTCATGTTCAAATCCAGGTCCTCCCCAGCCTCTGAATGGAATGGGATCAGGGAGAAGCAAGTAAGAGGTTCCATTCCTGGGGAGGGGGTACGAGGACATAGTGTGTACTTTTGTGCCAGTAAGGCACAGAGATTCAAGGAACTTGTCCAAAATCACACAGCTCAAAAGGAGCAGAGTCAGGATTTGAACCTGGGCAGTCAGCTCTAGAGCTCAACTCAAACCCTGTGCCACACTGCCCCCCTAAATACATCATCTTGCATCCTCAAAATGACTCTCCGGGATAAGACCAATAGCAAATTAGAAAATTGAGGTTCAAAGACTGAATCTTTAAGTAACTAACAGGTCAGCAGCAGGGCCAGGATCTGATCTGCTTGAGCCCAGAGCTGCTGTTCCTTCTGGCAGCAGGTTGTTCCTGAGCTAAAGGACCTGGCAGGGTTAAGAATGCTTAGGAGAGGGTGCTCCCGGGGCTAAGATTCTGTGCTTCCAATGGAGGCAGCTCAGGTTTGATCCCTGGTGGGAGAACTAAGACCCCCAGTGGTGCAGCCAGAATGCTCAGGATAGAGAAGGGCGGGGAGGGTAGGCATTTGCTGGACCCGAGGGCATTTGGGGACAATCAACACAACATAAGGGGAAAACTGGCTCCCGGGTTTCATTCCTGCCATGTGGATGAAAGCCTCCCCTTTCACCAAGGCAGTCATAATTGCAGCCTCAGACCAGTCACAGACCATGACCCACAGAGGTGCTGGAAGGGCCACAGAGAATCACAATGGCGGCATGAAGGAGCTCTGTGATCTCTGAGCCCCAGCTGCCCTCCAGCAGGCCCAGTTACGTGCTCTGATGCATCTCCCCGGCTCTCTCAGCCTCAGTCCTCACTTCCACAGCGGGTTGTTTCAGATAGTTGACTGCAACGGCAAGCAAATGTTTGATCCCCAAAACACAAAGGAACATTGACCAGATAGCACTAAGCACATAGAAAGAAATGGCCACCTGCATCAATGATGAACTGTAGAGTCCTTTGTTTACTAACCCAGCAATTATTGAGTGCAAGACTGGAAAAAAAAAAAAAGGCCAAGATGGGGGAGTGGGTTCCCACCCTTGTCCAAGTTCTGTTGTGAGGAATAGCAAGTACAGGTTCCACAAAACTCACCAGAAACCTGAGAGAGCTGCACATACACAAGAGAAGAGATGATACTAATGTCTCCTTCCTGAGTGCTGAAAAAGCATGAGAGAGGCTGGGAAAACTAAACCCTTGTGCTGACAATCACAGCACACAAGAGGACGCAGCACACGAGAGAGAAGACCCGGAGCGGGCACGCGAGTGACAACGGGTCCCCTTGGCTTGGGGCTCTCCCGCTTGACACACAGCGAGGACTGGAGTGAGGGGCTGGCAGAGAAGAACTGCTGACCTTGATCCGGCTTGGCTCTGGCACACAGGGACAGAAGAGTGCCCGCTCCCAACCTGGGGAAGCCTGGAAGGAACCCCCCAGGGGTTCACCTAGAGTTTCTCTGAAGAGAGGTGGAATTAACAGCAGGTGGACATGTTTGGTTTGGGACCAAGATGAAGGCTGGGGTAAGAATGTCTAGACATGACCTAAGTGGTCAACATGCCAGAAAGACATCGCTGACCGAAGCTGTCACCTCCACACCAACAAGGCTAAGCAGACGCCAGACAAGCACTGGCCCAGGCCTCCCCCACTTTCCTCAGCCATGAGGCTGGCAAAGCCTGGGAACATTCTCCCTAGAGAGCAGCAAAACGCCTAAAATAAGCCAAAGCCTTAGCATACTAGGGAAAAGGCTCAAAGAAACACAGCCATGGGCTTTTTCTCCAAAACTATAATGTTTCTCCATCTTTAATACCCCCATCCAAGCCTCCCTCATCTCTACCTGGACCACTGCCCCTGCAATCCACTCTTCACTCACAGCGAGCTTTTCAAACTGTGTGTGTGTGTATATATCATATTAGCATGTGTCTATGTGTGTGTATATATTAGCATGTGTGTGTATATCTGTGTGTATAATAGCCTGTGTGTGTGTATATGTTATGTTTTTCAAGGGGATGCATGCTTAGTCATGTCTGACTCTTTGTGACCCTATGGATTGTAGCCCGCCAGGCTCCTCTGTCCATGGGATTTTCCAGGCAAGCATACTGGAGCGGGTTGCCATTCCCTACTCCAGCAGATCTTCCTGACCCAGGTATCAAACTCACGTCTCTTGCATCTCCTGCATTGGCAGGCGGATTCTTTACCACTGGCACCACCTGGGAAATCACATCACGTTAGCAGCATACTTACAACCCATCAATGACTTCCCATCACACTTGGGGTAAAATTCAGACTCCAGCACAGTCCCCAAGGCGTGGCTTGATCAAGCCCTGCTCTCCTCCCAGAACGGTCCTCCCACAACACACCCATTCACAGCACTCCGGCCACACCACCTGCTCCTCGCTCCTTGCACTTTCCGATCTCACTCCTCCCTCAGGGCCTCTGCACACGCTCCTCCTTGTGCCTGTCAAGGCCTCCCTCTCATCATGGCACGGCTAGCTCCTTATACTTCAGGTCAGCTGTCACCTTCACAGAGCAGCTTACTATCCAGCTCCAGGAGCCACGCAGCCTCTTCTGTCTCTCGGTTTAGCACGTGCTCTCCTTCATGACTCCTTCATGCTGTTACTGTATTGCCCTGCCCAGCAGAATGTAAGCACCAGGAGATCAGGGTGTTTGTCTGTCTTGTTTGTCACTGTCCCTGAACAAGGCACAGGCCCACAACCAATACTTGTGGAATAAGTAAACAAGCAGGAAGAAAGATGAACCTTTCTTCATACTTAAGACTTTAGCCACCTCTTTGAAAATGGGGAAAGAGCTCCAAGGCAAGAAATGGAGGTGGCCTCTAGAAACTGGAGAAGACAAGGAAATGGACTGTCCCCAGAGCCTCCAGAAGTCACCAACACTGCTGATTCCAGCCTTCCACAGCTGGAAGATGATAAACGTGTGCCAGGATAAGCCACTAAGTTTGCTACAGCAGCAACAGGAAGCTAATGCTTTGTCCAACAGGAAGAAGACCAGAAGGGATTATAACTGGGGTTCTGAACTCATAAGCCGTAGGGTACGGCAGGTAAACTAAGAGAGTAAAGCAGGACAAGGGGCTGCCTTTTCTAGAGAGCAGCTCCTACTCAGCTTTGATTCCTGTCATGCTGCAGTGTGGGCTCCACCTTCAGTATTTCAGAAGAGGCTAAATAGATGTATGTTCGTGAGATACCATCCCATTTTTAAATGTTGGCATCTAATTTAAACAATGAAATAACACACAGCCAAATAAAGCATATCAGTAAGCTACAGGAAAAAAAAAAAAAAAAAGAAAGAAAACTTCAGCCATATCTCATAATCCAGCTCACACTTGCCCCTTTCCACAAGCTTTCTGACCTACCCAGCTTTCAGAGACCTCCCACATCTCTGAATTTCACAGAACCATCCACATTGGCATTGATCCATGCCCCCCACCCTGGGTGATAACAAATAATACTGGCTAAGACTGCATAGTTGCCAGTAACTATCTTCATTCCCCCTAATTCTAATCTTAACGCAGCTCTGGAAGATATCATCCTACCTACTTATAGGTTAAAAAAAAAAAAAGAAAAGAAACAGCAGCTCAGAGAAGTAAATTACCTACTTACCTCCCCAAGACACCACTGCTCTAAAAGCAGAGCTGAGATCTGATCTCAGGTCTGACATTCCAAAGTCCATGCCCTTGCCACATTGCCAAGCAACATCTTTTATTCTGTATAGAGACTGCACATCTGGTCTGCACAATTGGATTATAAACTCTGAGGGAACCAGGAACACAGGTATGCCCCCATTCACCTCTATGTGAATTCACCTCTTTCATCAACCATGTGACAGGTGACTCCCACACCCAGGAATCAAACCTGTGTTCAAGCCTGGCTCCCGCACTTACTGGCTGGGTAAACCTTAAGGTTCGATTTTTCATCTGTAAGGCAGGGATGATAAAAACACCCATGTGGGAGGGCTGAGGTGTAACATAAAGAAACTAGCACATGCTAAGCTTTTGATAAACTACAGCACTTATTACTACCAGATGATGACCTAGACCCTATGGGAAACATAAGAAAATATCTTCTTGGAGTGGACAGTCCAGCAAACAAAATAAGACAGGTGTCAGTGAAACGTCAGCCCTAATAATCAGCACATGAATTATGCTGCATATGCAGTATGGTATCTGCTATAGTTTCAAACTCAGATGTGCTCTGAATCCTTCAGGCCAAGCTCAGAGGTTAGACCTGGCCCACCACAGACAGGTGACGAGAAGCAGGAAGGTAACACAGGGAGGGGAGAAAGTTCAAGAAGGCCCAGAAGCAGAGGTTTGTGGCAGGACAGTGAATGATTAGCCTGACTGCTGAGGCAGAACATTCTCGGGAGTGGCAGCAGAGATTCCTGGAAAGGCAGGCTGAAGACAATGGTCAAGGACCTCAAACACCACACTTAGAGGCTTGAACTTTCTCCTGCAAGTTCTAGATAGAGAACAAAAGTTCAAGAGTGGGTAGTGATGTGACCAGAGCTGGGTTTTAAGAAGAGTGAGCAACGTGGACACATGCAGACTGAACAGGGCAAGCAAGGCGATGGCTGGGTGCCATGGTAAGCATGACTAAAGTTACGTGAGCCTGTGGGGGGTGATATCTGTGCCCCCCACTGGCCCTTCACCTCCGTAAGCCATAAGCCTGGCACAATGCCTCAGATATATGAGGCTTTCAAAAAAAATGAAACCGAAAGACTAAATGGCTGTGTGTGCACAGGAAGTCCCCGAGTTCAGACTGTGAACAGAGATGAGAACCACCAAACCCCAAATACTGAGGTAACATCCAGCCCTCAGCATTTTCGTCTCTTTTAAATGAAACCAAGAGATGGGGAAACAGTGTCAGACTTTATTTTTGGGGGCTCCAAAATCACTGCAGATGGTGACTGCAGCCATGAAATTAAAAGACACTTACTCCTGGGAAGAAAAGTTATGACCAACCTAGACAGCATATTCAAAAGCAGAGACATCACTTTGCCAACAAAGGTCCGTCTAAGCAAGGCTATGGTTTTTCCTGTGGTCATGTATGGATGTGAGAGTTGGACTGTGAAGAAAGCTGAGCACCGAAGAATTGATGCTTTTGAACTGTGGTGTTGGAGAAGACTCTTGAGAGTCCCTTGGACTGCAAGGAGATCCAACCAGTCCATTCTGAAGGAGATCAGCCCTGGGATTTCTTTGGAGGGAATGATGCTGAAGCTGAAACTCCAGTACTTTGGCCACCTCATGGGAAGAGTTGACTCATTGGAAAAGACTCTGAATCTGGGAGGGATTGGGGACAGGAGGAGAAGGGGACAACAGAGGCTGAGATGGCTGGATGGCATCACTGACTCGATGGACTCTGAGTGAGTCTGAGTGAACTCCGGGAGTTGGTGATGGACAGGGAGGCCTGGAGTGCTGCGATTCATGGGGTCGCAAAGAGTCGGACACGACTGAGCGACTGAACTGAACTGACTGAACTGAAGTCAAGGTAACAGGAAAAACACTGGATAGCAGTCCAAAGAGTCAAAGATACCCTTTCCCTACTGTACAGTCACTGAAAATGGTTGGTTTCCCATCTAGGACTTCATTTCCCAGACCCTCTTGCAGCTAGGTGGGGTCACGTGACTGGTTCTCATCAATGCAGATTGGTTGGGAAGTGCTGTCTGGGTCAGGGCAATGCAAGACGGATGTGCCCTGTCCATACTACTCCCCTTCCGCCAGCTGGAATGGTGGCATCATAGGATGGAAAGTGCCTGGATCCCTGAATCACCCCTCTTTATAGTGGAAGAAAGTCACCCACCAACCAGGAGCACCCACTCTGGACTGCCACAGGAACGAAATAAGGCTCTACATACAGCACCGAGTCACTGCAACTTTGAGATGTGTTCCCACAGCAAACATTACTCCAATTAAGACAGTGGCTGAAATCACTGTGGGATAAAAATCACTACCTCCACCCCAGGAGAGAGCCTATTTAAGAAATAAAAAACAGGAAGCCAACTCCGGGAGAAATGGGAGTAGAATCCAAAGAGTCTAGGAAAATCTGATTCATGTCTTCCAGAAGGAGGAACCATAAACACAGCCAAAAACTCAAGTTGGCAGAGTCAGCCCTGCCAGAACGTGATCTTTTGACTAAGCTGTGCCCAAAAGCAGAATGAGGGGCCTTACAGAAGGAGGGGATGAAGAGTTCAGATTTCTCAAAGGTGGTGCCAGGGCAGTTCTGGCCCCAACCAATGATTCTCCTGGTTTGGGGCCAGCGGTGCCCACAAATCCCAACATTTGACTTCGACAGTACAAGAAGATTACAAGAGAGAAAGGACACATCCTTGCTGTAAAAGTCCCTCAGGGCCCAAACTCATTAACACCAAAACCCTTATTCTGAATTTAAAAGAAAAAACCCTTAGAGTTGCAGAGGACAGAGAAGAGCAGACCCCTGGAGCGCCAAGACCTTGCACAATCATGCATTTGGGATGCATATTCTCTCCAGCAACAGTGTGTGGGTGTCTGCATTTCTGGTTTGGAAAGTACACAAAGGACAGAATTCAAGATTCGTCTTCCTTTCTCCAACACCCTCCCTCCCCGACCCAGAGGAGAAATCCCATCAGCCCAGAATCCAGCCTGAAAGGAAACAGCCGGGGACAAGAGCCCCAGAGAACAGCAGCCCCTCTATTACTGAGGAGGCTGCTGCGGCAGGTCACACGCAAAGCCAGCCCTCCTTCCTGGCCTCAAAGTCCTGGCGCGGACCCAGGCCCCACTTCACAGTCATCCCAGCTTTGCCCTTCCTCTTCACGGACCCGAAACAAGAACGTGGGGCTTCTCATTTCTTTCTGTGGATGGCACCACAAACCCTCCCAGTCTCCGAACTTCCCCATTCCCTCATTCATCTGCCTGCAAGGTTCATGCTCCGTCTATCTGCTGCTGCTGCTGCTGCTAAGTCGCTTCAGTTGTGTCCGACTCCGTGTGACCCCATAGACGGCAGCCCACCAGGCTCCCCCGTCCCTGGGATTCTCCAGGCAAGAACACTGGAGTGGGTTGCCATTGCCTTCTCTGAGTCTATCCACTGCTTCTCCTCTGAATCCTTCCCTTCTTCCCTGCTCCTAAGGACAGCACCAAAGTCCAGGACCTCTGCACCCTCACTCCGGGTTCCCGCAATGACCTCCAAATAGGGGTCTCAGTTCCCAGTGTCTCCCTTCTCCAATCTACGCTGAATACTGCTCCCACTGACTGATCGCATCACCCTCTTGTCCAAAGACCCACAGTGGGTCCCTGCTACCTTTAAATAGGAATGTGAACATGATGCAATTCCATCAGGCAGCCTTCCTTACCCTGCCAGCTTCAAATATTCTCTCTGACCAATGAGCTCAGTCTGCACTTTACCTAAATCTGTGCTGACCATTACAGTAGCCCCCAGACACAGGTAGCTACCAAGCACCTGAAATGACACAGGTAGCTACCAAGCACCTGAAATGACACAGGTAGCTACCAAGCACCTGAAATGACACAGGTAGCTACCAAGCACCTGAAATGTGACTAAGGTGACTGAGAAACTAAATGTTTAATTTTATTTCATTTCAATTAACTTACATTTTAAAACTGATGCTCAAGACTCTATTATTATAAATTTTTTTAACTATGTTTGGAAAAACTTTGGCACCTAAGTCCACTTTTCAACTGTAGATCTTATGAAATCTAAATACAGATCAAATATTTCCAATGAACAGTCTACCCTCTACACGTAAGCTGAGATGTTCTGTAATAAAGTAGATACCGGAATTTAAGACCTAATATAAAAAAACGAATGTAAATTATATAATTGATGATTTTTATACTGATGATGTGATGAAATGACAATATGTCAGACATACTGGGGTAAAAAAATTGTTTCACTGTTTCTTTTTCCTTTTTTTCCACCATAAATATTAGAATTGTTAAACTACATACATGCCTCACATATTTCTATTGGACTGACTGGGTTCTTCCCTATGACATTTACGAGTTGAACTTTGTGTTATATTTGTGACAGGGGCTATCTACTCTTTAAGGGAACATTTCCCTTCATTCATCGCTATAATAGTAATAATAGCAACAAATATAAAGAGACTTATTAGGTGACAGATACACTTTAAGCATTTATATCTTTTAACTCATTTAATCCTAGTAACCGCCCTATGAGATAGGTATGTCACTATCCCTTTTTTGCTGATAGGGAAACTGAGACCCAGAGAGTTTAACTACCACTTAGGAATTTGAGGTAACTAACTTGAGATCAAGCAGCTAGTTAAGTGACAAATCTGGCACCAGAACCCAGACAGTTTCTAGAGCCCATACATATACCAATATGCCAACTGCTGGCCCTCTACTTAGCCAGTACCCAATACTTAGCCCTGTTATGGCAGTCAGGAAACATGCATCAGACACACAAAACACAGCTTCTCCTGCCTGGCAAGGCGGATGGCTAGGCTACAGCAATAGAAATGATAGTCAAAGATTATAAAAGAAAAATGGGGGGCGGGTGTGGTGAAAGAGAAGAGGACAGCAAGAGTCCAAGAATATAAGTTTATGAGCCTAAACAGTAACTTCTGCGATGAAAAATCACAGCTAATATCAAGCAAGCTTAACTTTCTGTTTTCAGGACATTGCTGGAAAACACATTTTTCCACGATTAGAGATTCAGCTTTCTTATCCACAGAGGGGCCATCCAATTCTGAAATTCCAGACCCATTATAGGAGATGAAACACTAAGCGGAAGCCTGGAACATCACCTGGGGTTTGGCCACTGTCGCTGCCATTCCCAAAGTTGAATAAGAAATTGCTTTGGGCCTATTTGCTATTTAGTCACTAAGTGGTGTCCGGCTCTTTGCGACCCTATGGACTGTAGCCTGCCAGGCTCCTCTGTCCGTAAACAGGCAGATTTTATCCTAACTTCAGGCAAAAGAAAACTGAAACACCAACATCACAAAGTTTCCATACACTCTCTTAAGTGGTAAAAATTTTCAAAGGTTGAAGCAAGTAATACTAACAGGTCACATCTTTCCATACAATGAGGTGTCACCTGGAGGTGAAGGTTCATAAATAAAGCAAAGCTATTAGGAGTTTGGCTGGGGCTCCATGACAGCTTGTGAGACTCTGAAAGGACAGACCCGATTTCAGACAATAGTGTGCGAGGCTGTGAGGGTTAATATTAGGTGGCAACTTGACTGGGTAAAGAGATTCCCAGATAGCAAGCTGGTAAAATTTCTGTGAGGTTGTTTCTGGAAAAGATTAACATTTGAGTTGGCAGACCCAATAAAGATCACCCTCAGATATACAGGGCCAGCATCCAATCCGTTCAGGGTCTGAAGAGAACAAAAAGGTGCAGGAAGGGCAAATTTGCTCTCTCCTGTTTGAGATGAGACATCCATCTTTTCCTGCTCTCAGACTTCAGCATTCCTGGTTCTCAGGCCTTTGATGTGAAAACATCCCTGGTACCCTCTGCAAGCTGAAGAACCAGGAAAGCCAGAGGTGTAACTCCAGTTCAAACCGAAGCCTGAGAACCAAGGGAGCTGATGTTGTGTGAGCCACCGCTCAAAATATAATCTCTCTCTCTTTCCTCTCCCTCTCTCCCCATATGCATGTGTTTGGTTCTGTCTCTCTGGAGAAACTTACTGATGCAGCGACTTACGGAAGACCCTAAACCAACTGCTACATGATGTGCTCCACCATCCCGCCCAATACTGAGATAGGACAGTTACAGTCAAATCAGTCCAGGGCAACTGCCTGATGCTTAAAAGGCAAGAGAATGAAAACCACCACTGATGAATCCAACAGAGAATCCATGTGACCTGAAGCCCAAGTCCAAAGGCTGAACTCTGGGACAGACGGGAAGCAGGTAAGGGCCCATCAGACGTACCCAGGCAGGGGAAGAAGAAAAGAGTTCCCTGAGGATAAGGCCAAGGTCTGTCCTTCTTAAATGGTGGGATGCCCGCCTCCTCTGCTACCTACGCTCCTGAGGCCCGACTTGTGCTAGCTATGTTACCTACTCACGTTCAGTCCTCAGTCAAGGCGAAAGATGAAACTCCAATGAATCCTGTTCATCTAAACAACAGAGGCGAATGGGAGAATTCCATTACCAAACCCCCACCCTAAATCCCACGTCTCTCTCTATCTCCCCACTGCCTACTAAACTTAACATTAATGTACCCGGCCACCACGTCTTCCCACATCCAACAACTCCCTGTCCTGCTTGATCTTCTGCTTCTACACTTAACACCTGCTCTCCCACCTCCTCCTTCAACCTTTCAACCACTTTCACTTGCCAGATTCTCCTCTTCAGCGGCCTCTCCTCTTTACATACTATTTCTCCCCTCTTCAAGGAGCAAGTTCGAACCCATTGTTGTATAGAAACTGCTACTGAAGATCAACAGACAAAGGAATTCCCTGGAACACGGAGTCCCCTACTCCACTCTGAGATGACTGGAAATTCCACAGACATTTAAATCTGGAAAATGCTGAATATTTCATCTGCTTCTTAGAGTTACACAGTGCACCCTAGTATATCAAAGGCTCTGAGAAATCCTATAGTTAAGAAACTGTTCAAATGGACACAGTTCCCTGTGCCGAGCCCTGGAGGACACACTTAGATGTGGTTTGACAACTAGAATCCTAGAGTACAAACACGCTGAGGGGAGAAAGGAGGAAACCAAAGGAGGGGTTGATGAATCCCATCACCAGCCCATCTCCACTCAGTACCTGATGGGCGTCTCCCGACGGGATGATGTAGGCCTGGATTGGTTCCGTCACATACTCCAAGTTCCTCATGGCTTGTCTCAGCTGCCGAAGCAGCTCTGAAGTTACCTTTGGAGCCATTCTGCTGTCTGCAACAACAGGAAGAGTTTGTTCCAAAACCAGTCAGACTGCCCCCACGTAACTCAATGACCGGCCGAGTTCCAGAGAGGTACGTGGTATAAAAACTGATGATCTACACTGAAATGCCATGATCCTCCAAAGTCCATAGTCTACCCTGGAGTTCACTGTTGGTGCTGCACATTCTATGGGTCTTGACAAATGTATAGTGACGTGTACCCATCATTATGATTTAAGAGTTTAATAGTTTTCATTGCCCTAAAATCCTCTCTGCTCAGCCTATTCATCCTTCCTTTCTCTCCTCCAATCCCTTGGTGTGACTAATCTTTTTACTGCCTTCATAGTTTTGCCATTTCCAGGAAGTCACACTGTTGTAATCATACAGCATAAAGCCTTTTCAGATTGGCTTCTTTCACTTAGCAATGTGGATTTAAGGTTCCTCCATGTCTTTTCATGACTTAATAGTTCACCTCTTTTTATTGCTGACTATTATTCCATTGTCTGGATGTGCCACAGCTTATTAATATTTATCCATTCACAAACTGGAGGGCATCTTGGTTGTTCCCAAGTTTTGGCAATTTTGAATAAAGCTGCTATAAACATCCATGTTGCAGGTTTTTGTATGGACGTAAGTTTTCAGTTCCTTCGGCTAAATGCCAAGGAGCATGACTGCTGGATCATATGGTAAGAGTATATTTGGTTTCTAAGAAACTACCAAATGTCTACCAAATGTCTGCTAATGTGGCTGTACCATTTTGCATTGCCACCGTTAATAAATTCAAGTTCCTGCTGGTCCACATCCTAGCCAGCATTTGGTGTTTTCAGACTTCTGGATTTTACCAACCAATTTTTCAAACAAACAAAAAATACTCGGCTTAACCAAAAACATCCTAATGCACCATCCCATAAATAATGGAAAGTTATAGTGAGGCCATTGTACTACAGGTTATCTTTAAGAATTTATATCCTGGGGCTTCCCTGGTGATCTAGTGCTTAAGAATCCACTTGCCAATGCAGGAGACATGAATTCGAGCCCTGGTTCCAAAGGCTCCCACATGCTGCAGATCAGCTAAGCCTGCCTGTGTGCCACAACTATTGGGCTATTGCTCTAGTGCCTGGAAGCCACAACAACTGAGCCCATATGCTGCAACTACCGAAGCTCATGCACCCTAGAGCCGATGCTCTGCAACAAGAGAAACCACTGCTATGAGAAGCCCACGCACTGCAATGAAGAGTAGCCCCCTCCTGCTGTAGCTAGAGAAAGCCCAAGTGCAGCAAGGAAGACTCAGCACAGCCAAAAATAAAATAAATCAATAAATCTGCCAAAAAAAAGTGTATACTCTGACTCATTGTAGCTTATAGTCTGCTGGGTATGGATCTTTTTTTTATTTTGGTTCTTTTTCTTTAACAGTTTTATCTGGTGCTTCTCCATCACCACCACCACCTTGGGCTATAAGAGCCTCAGTCTCTATGGTTATCTCCAATAGATTCCCCTACAGGGTATAATACTAATCTTGAACTCACTGGGAAAGTGCCCCATCTTATTCATAATCTGCAAGGGCAGCTTCAGTTACTGGCCTTAGGGCTCCCACTCAGAAGTTTCCAAAAGACAGAAGTCTCCAAAAGAGAGAGACACCAGAAATGGTCCTATTCATGAATCAAACATGTACATGATCCCTGCAATACAGTTGCTTCTGAATACTTTTCAGAGGGACATCCTTTCCTTTGTCTGTCCTACTGAGCCTATAATTTCTTATGTACATGAAAAAGAGGGATCAGAAGTATCTAATGACCTAAATTTATATATTAATACCTCCACTGGGTTCAAAATAAAGCCTATTGTGACTTCACAAGCTTGCTAGCATCCGAAAACTTTATTATGATGTCTTTTGGGGTTTCAAAATAAATTTGTGCTTCCGAATCATATTTATGAGCAATTTAATATTTTTAAAAGTCAAGCAAAAACGCAGACATCCTTTGGAACAGTTCCAACCTTGGTGGCACATGAGAGCTACCTAGGGAGGAGTACAGCCTGAGCATCTGGAATTTTAGAAAGCAACTATATGATAGAAACCAGTGTATTTTCTTTTGACATCATTAATTTCCTCTGTTCTTCCCAATAGAAGAATGTGACTTCTATTTGGACACATCCTGATTTAAGGATTTTGCTGGCACTGACTAGGTGTTTATTGAGCTGACTGTAGTACGGATCAATAGTATCAGTTACTGACTTCATCAGTAAAGTCAACAGACCCAATGGCAAGCACAAAAAAGTTAGTGGTAAAGAGGGAGAAGGCAATGGCACCCCACTCCAGTACCCTTGCCTGGAAAATCCCATGGATGGAGGAGCCTGGTAGGCTGCAGTCCATGGGGTTGCTAAGAGTCGGACACGACTGAGCGACTTCACTTTCACTTTCCACTTTCATGCATTGGAGAAGGAAATGGCAACCCACTCCAGTGTTCTTGCCTGGAGAATCCCATGGACTGAGAAGCCTGAGAGGCTGCAGTCCCTGGGGTCGCACAGAGGCGGACACGACTGAAGCGACTTAGCAGCAGCAGCAGCAGAGGTAAAGAACCTGAGTGCCAGTGTAGGAAACATAAGAGACATGAGTTCAGTCCCTGAGTCAAGAAGATCCCCTGGGGGAATGGCAACCTACTCCAGTGTTTATGCCTGGAGAATCCCATGGACAGAGGAGTCTGGCTACAGTCCAGAGGGTCACAAAGAGTCCAACACGACTGACATGACTTAGCACAGCAAGCACACACTGAAAACCATCAAAGGCAAGATGGAGCCGGTCAAGGACATCTCTGCTTCCTGGTCACCACAGCCTGCTTCCTCAGCACACACTCTGACCTTCATCACCATCTCTCGCCTCATCGATACATTCCTCCTCCAGACTGGCCTCCCTCAGGATCTCCAGCATCCTCAGTTTCACTCCACTACAGGGGCATCTTCACTCTTTCCTCCACAATGCCCCCTGCCACCCTCCCCACTATTAACATCTCCCCTGAGCCTGCCTTCCTCATCCTTCGTGCCCCTCACATTTGGTCAGTGTCCTTCGTCTGATACAGACACATCTTTGTCACCTATATGAGACTCAACGCAAAGATTCCCAATACCACAGCCAGAAGATAGGAATGGCTGTGGCTGAGGCAACAAATGCGCTGTGGCCATGGAGGCAGCTATCATGGAGATGGACACAATGAGAAAAGGTGGCTGCAGGACAGCAGGCCTTACGAGTGAGTGAACGGGTGAGCAGCTAGAGTTGCAGAGGAGACAAAGCAGGTACAATCACGAGACCCAACCACTGCGCCGGCAGCTGAAATGACAGTCAGGATGGAGGAGACGAAAACCATGGCTGTGATCCTCATAGGCTAGTTTTTATGAGGATTAAATGGACTACCATGTGGAAAGCATTTAGAAGCAGTGCCTGGCACATAGTAAATGTTGTGTTTGCAATTACTAGAGGTAGATACACAATTAACTACAATAACTATGAAAGCAATGTGAGAAATGGTGAGAAATGGTGGCTATATTGCTTCTCCTTAAGGCGGGGGCCATGTCATCTTCATCCCTGAATCCATGTATCTAGCCCAGCATCTCATACATGCATAAGCTCACTCGAAGATGGCTGAATGAGTATCACAGCTCCGTGCCTATCTTTTCAGACTCAACATAACAGTGATGAATCTTCTGTGAAAAAAAGCTAGGATCCTAGAAGATGCCGTATTTTAGCATCTGCTCATTCCACATCCCATTACTTTTCAGAAACGTTAGAAGCAGCCAAGAGCTAATCAGGGTGTGCAGAGACATGGGGAGCCAAGAACAACAAACCTAGTGCATGATGTAAAATTAGCCCATACATTGCCAGGTATTTTTAAATCATGTTCTAAAAAGAATGACTCATTTGAAAGTCTCTTGCATATGTGGGTCTGCTTTTAGAAATAAGTTCCTAAGCCTTCAACCTTTATCACAAACAAAAGACTTTTCGCTGCTTGGAATTACATGAAGAGCACACCCTATTTACCTCACTGGGTGGCTAGAAGAATTTAACATGACAGCCTGTGTGAAAGCACCATACACGGCAACTGATACACTGTAGAAGCTCAAGAAATATTACTTCAATCTGAATCTGAATCTGAAGCACCAGCTGGGATTCCTACACGTCTTGTTACGAGAATAGAAAGGGCTGGTTTACTCCAATTTCAGCATCTTAGCATTTTCACAGATGCCAAGCTGCTCCTCCGGCACCCAGAGCTTTAGAGTTTGTTGCTCTGTCCCACTGCTGAGGAAGGGCCAAGAGCTTTACATACATTAGTGGTTAATCCTCATAATAATCCCCGCCCAGGGAAGTTCAACTCTTCCCATTTTACAGATAAATAAACAGAAGTCAAATACTTGATGACCCAAGTCAAGTGGGTCATCAGGATAAGGACCCAAGGATTCAATTACCAAGCCCATGCACTGATACATCATCTTATCTAGAGAACATAACAGAGGCAGCTCTTTTAAAGCAACTCTAAAACCAAAGGAGTCAAAACAAGTGGGCTCCAGTTTCCAGCTGGAATTTACAACCTCAGACAACGAAGCTCCCTGAAGCTCTATTTCTTCATACGTAATAAAAATAAAGAGAAATTCTCACCAAACTCTAAATCCAATGGTTCTATCACTTTTCCCTTTCCTACTTCCTCTTCTTCTCATTCCTTCCTCTCCTTCCTCCAACATGGCCCAAAATGTGTTGGATACAGCTACATTTTTAAAGAAAAAGGACCTAAAACTGCATATAGTTACAGCATTGATCTTCCAAAGAGAGATCAGTTATGGTTTCTAATGTGCTTCGTGGGATTGATCTTTTTCAGTCAACTACAAGGAAATACTCACTGTAGTTCTCCTGGGTAGTCCACAGAAAAGGGACTGGAAATACAGAAATATACCACTTTTTTTCGGAATTTGGGTTTCTGGCAACCCAACAATATAACTAATCAGTTCTGGGAAGAGGATATGGTTCCAGAAATTTTTCCCCAGAGGATTTTCCTGAATGCCTGTTCAATTTATAAAGCACAGTGATGCATTATAAACTTATTTCATAGTCTTAAGATGAAAACTGAAGGCCAATCTCTAAGGATGTCAATAAATTATACTAGAAATTAGAAAAATCAGACTAGAACTTTTTCAATAACAACCTATCTCTACCACTACCACCACCATCACCACCATGCCAAGAACAATGAATTCAAAAACCATCTCTCTCTACTTTCTACTTAAAAAAGTAACATATATATGTGTATACATACACACACACACACACACACACATATGTACATAAAATACATACATACACACAATAAGCAACAACTCAGGAAGCCAAAAGACAAAATGGTTTTTAATTTCCGGGCATACATCCCCTCAGCCCTAGTCATGATCAATTATTAATCCCTTACCCTCCCTTCTCTCTCAACTTGGTGCTGAAGTAGGGGAATCTAAAATCCTTCTGAGATGTTCCATCTAAAGTAAGAGGCAAAATTATTACCTGTTTCCACACCTGGGTCTCCTGAGTATGTCAACTCGTTAGGTTCAATTATTCTTAAATTTTTCAGCTGAAAATCCTGGTAATTTGCCCTAAGGAAGAGAAAGAATAGGCTATTGCAGACTTTGACCTCAGTAAACGTGGCAAGGTTTAGTCAGAGAGGAACATCAACTTGACTTAGCAATTTTCCTTTATGAGATGGAAAATCTCTCACCCCAATATCAGTGATGAAATAAGTAAGTTTCAGATAAAACATCACCGTGGCAGGTAAATCTCAATCTCAATCTCTAATTCATCAATTTTCTTCCACTATAAGCAGATCCTAAATTCATACAGAAATGCAAAGAATCCAAAATAACCAAAACAATCATGAAAAAGAACAAAGTTGAAGGATTCAACCCTTCCTGATTTCAAAATTAATAAAACTACAGTAATCAAGACAGTGTGGTACTGGCATAAAGATAGCCTTATATATCAATGAGGGCTTCCCTGGTGGCTCAGTGGTAAAGAATCTGCCTGCCAATATAGGAGACATGGGTTCAATCACTGGGTCAGGAAGATCCCCTGGAGAAGGAAATAGCAACCCACCACAGTATTCTTGCCTGGGAAATCCCATGGACAGAGGAACCTGGTGGGTGGTTACAGTCCACGGGGTCACAAACGAGTTGGACACAACTTAGCAACTAAACAACAACAACCAGATCCACCTCCTAAGAATCTGTATGCAGGTCAAGAAACAATAATTCGAACGAGACATGGAACAATGGACTGATTCAAAATTGGGAAAGGAGTATTTCAAGGCTGTATACTGTAACCCTGCTTATTTAACATACATGCAGAGTACATCATAGGAAATGCTGGGCTAGATGAATCAAGCTGGAATCAATAGTGCCAGGAGAAATATCAACAACCTCAGATATGTAGATGATACCACTCTAACGGCAGAAAGCAGAGAACTAAAGAGCCTCTTGATGAGGGTGAAAGAGGAGAGTGAAAAAACTGGCTTAAAACTCAACATTCCAAAAACGAAGATCATGGCATCTGATCCCACTGCTTCATAGCAAAAGATTGGGCGGGGTCGGATGGGGAGGGGCAGGTGCAGAATGGAAACAGTGGCAGACTTTATTTTCTTGGGCTCCAAAATCACTGCTGATGGTGACTGTAGCCACAAAATTAAAAGATACTTGTTCTTTGGAAGAAAAGCTATGACAAACCTAGACAGCATATTAAAAAGCAGAGACATCACTTTGCCGACAAAGGTTCGTATAGTCAAAGCTATGGTTTCTCCCGTAGTCATGTATGGATGTGAGAGCTGGACCATAAAGAAGGTGAGTGCCAAAGAATTGATGTTTCTGAACTGTTGTGCTGAAGAAGACTCTTGAGAGTCAGAGTCCCTTGGACTGCAAGGAAATCAAACCAGTCAATCCTAAAGGAAAACAACCCTGAATATTCATTGAAAGGACCAATGCTGAAGCTGAAGATCCAATACTTTGGCCACCTGATGCAAACAGCTGACTAACTGGAAAAGACTCTGATGCTGGGAAAGACTGAGGGGAAGAGAATGAGATGATTGGAAGGTATCACCAACTCAATGGACATGAGTTTGAGCAAACTCTGGGAGATTGTGAAGGACAGGGAAGCCTGGCACGCTGCACCCCATGGAGTTGCAAAGAGGAGGACACGACTTAGGGACTGAGCAACAACAACAACATCAATGGAGAAAAATACAAATCAACAAATGATGATGGGACAAATGGATATCCACATGTAAAAGAAGGAAGCTGAACTTCCACCTTCACACCATATACAAAAATTAACTCAAAATGGATCACAGACATAAATGTTTTCTTAGAAGAAAACATAGACATAAATCTGCCTGACTTTGAATTAGGCAATGATTTCTTAGATATGACATCAAAAGCATATGCAGCAAAAGAAAAACAGACAGGACTTCATTAAAGACTTTAATGCTTCAAAGGATACCATGAAGGAAGTGAAAAGACAACCCATAAAATAAAATATTTGCAACTCAAATATATGATAAGATTCTGGTATCCAGAGTATATGAAGATCTACTATAGGGACTTCGCTAGTGGTCCAGTGGTTAAGTAACCACCTGCCAATACAGGGCACAGGGGTTCAGTCCCTGGTCTGGGAAGATCCCACAAGCCAAGGGGCAACAACCCCATGAGCCACAACTACTGAAGCCCACATGCCCTAGAGCCTGAAATGAGAAGCCACTAAAATGGGAAGCCCATACATTGAACTAGAAAGTAACCTCCGCTCACCACAACTAGAGAAGGCGGCACCCAGCAACAAAGACCCAGCACAGCCAAAAATAAATAAAACTTTTTTTAAAAAGGACTATTACAACTCAACAATAAAAAGAAAAATATTAAAACTTTTAAATGGTCAAAGATTCCAAATAGACATCTCTCCTAAGAAGATATAGAAGTGGCCAATAATCAACATGAAAAGATTTTCAGCATCATTATTCATAAGGGAAATGCAAATGAAAACCACAATGAGATACCGCTTCACACCCACTAGGAAGATTATAATTAAAAAAAAAAAAAAGGCAGTAACAAGTATGGGCAAGGACATGGAAAAATTGGAACAACCAGAAATTCACTGGTGGGAATGTAAAATAGTACAGTAGCTTTGGAAAACAGTCCAGCATTCCTCAAAAGATTAAATACAGTCTTAGCCTATGACCCAGCAATTTCACTCCTAGGTACATACCAAAGGAAACTGAAAACACAAGTCCACCTAAAAACTTACACACAAAGTTCACAGAAGCATTATTCATGATATTCAAAAAGTAGAAACAACCCAAACATCCATCAGTTGATGGATAAATAAAAGTGGTCTAAACATACAATGGAATATTGTTTGGCAATAAAAAGGAATAATTACTGATATATGCTGCTGCTGCTGCTAAGTCACGTCAGTCGTGTCCGACTCTGTGCGACCCCATACACAGCAGCCCACCGGGCTTCCCCGTCCTTGGGATTCTCCAGGCAAGAACACTGGAGTGGGTTGCCATTTCCTTCTCCAATGCATGAAAGTGAAAAGTGAAAGTGAAGTCGCTCAGTCGTGTCCAACTCAGCAACCCCATGGACTGCGCCTTCCAGGCTCCTCCACCCATGGAAGTTCCCAGGCAAGAGGACTGGAGTGGGGCACCAGTGCCTTCTCCAACTGATAGATGCTGTAGTAATCAGTAGTAATCCAACGTAGTCAAGCTGGAAAACATTTTAGGCTAAGTGAAAAAAGCCAAAGACAATCATATATTGCATGATTTCATATGCAGTGTCCAAAAGAAACAAATCCATAGAGAGAGAGTAGGCAGTGGTTGCTTAGACGTAGGATGGAGCTGGAAATAAGGAGTGACTGCGCTGTGTACAGGGCTTCTTCCAGGGAGGATTAAAATATCCTAAAAACTGATCATGGTGATGGTTGTACAACTCTGGGAATATTCTCAAAACCACTGAACTATACTTTTTAATAGGTAAATTGTGTGGTACATGAATTATATCTCAATAAAGTTGTTATAATATTTTACAAAGTAAAAAAACCTCTTTTCCTTGGACAGAAAACAAGTCACATTCTTACCTGATTTCCCTTGACTTCATATACACATTTAAAAGACGGTGAGCCAAGGGAGTCAATTTCTCTACATACTCAACTAACTGGTTCACACACAGGACAAGTGAGCTGAAGGGAAACTATTCAAAAGCAGCCCTATTATTCACTTTACATGAGAAGAAACAACTCGCCACAGGCCATAAACATTAGGAGCTGCAAAGACAAGATGAGAAATCAGTCTGACAGGTGATGTTCCCAGAGAACTTGAGTTCAAGCACTCTCTGTCAGCATCACCAACTCCATCTTCCTGTAAGGATCAAAGGAACCACAAAGCAGCTAAACATTAAAACAATCATGCTCCTGTCATATCCTGGTCTCTGCAGAGTCCGAAATCCATCCACCCTTCACTTACTTGGACAGACACATTCTCAGGCTCTCAGAGCAAGGTTATCATTAAATTTTAGAGCTAGAATATACCTGAGGGATGATCCAACTCAGCTCCCACCTCTAGAAAGAAATTGAGAAACAGAGATCAACAAATTGCTCAAGGCCTCAGAGCTATCTGATGAAACAGCTAGTCTAGAACTAGAGTCTAAGCCTCCCAAGGTTCACTTCAGTGCTCTTCTCCTGCCCAGGACTTCTTCAACCTGTGGCTGTTGTTTAGTCACTATCGTGTCTGACTCTTGCAACCCCATGGACTGCAGCCTGCCAAGCTCCTCTGTTCATGGGATTTCCCAGGCAAGAATACTGGAGCAGATTGCCATTTCCTTCTCCAGGGGATCTTACCACCCAGGGATCGAACCCATGTCTCCTGCTTGGCAGGAGATTCTTTACCACTGAGCCACCTGGGAAGCCCCTTCTCCAGCCAACACCTTCTCGATGTCATGATGTGCCATAAGATGAGTAAGAGGAAAGAAGCATGCAGAGAACTTCCTATTCAATCTATTTATAAGATGGTTATGGCACATTTTTCTCCCTCTCTCTTTTTAAAGAAATCCCAGCAGTGTTATTACCCTCCCCATGCCCCCAGTCCAGGATGAGAATCACACATGTATATCACTCAGGATGGGGCAAAACAAAGACCAAGATGCTCAGTCATGCCCTGTAAGGTAAGACAAGGGTAGAATGGAACAGATTCTAGGGTGAAGTGGGCAATGTTATTTTTGCCTACCCAGAATCCAACCCTCCCTCTTTTGGTCAGAGCACCTTGGTTTTCCTTCTGAAAATGTCTCTTCTCCACTTTCAGCCCACAGCGTTGGAATGAGTCTCACCTGTTCACCCACCAAGTTCTGGGATCCAGGCCCACTCAATCCATCCTTCCAAACCAGCGAAGGACAAAGGATCAATCCATCCTTCCAAACCAGTGATGAACACAGGATCAAATCAGTCCAGTGAGGATCAGATTTGGAATTTCTGCTCCAACCATTAGGTAAAAAGACCCTATTTCTGCTGGGGCTGTCAGACTACAATCGTCATAATCTGCCAAAGGAGAAAGTCTGCCTGACAATGAAGCCAACACTAAAGAAATCAGAGCCAAGAAGTACAAGAGAGAAACCAAGTCTGAAGTTGGTGTGGTTACCTGGACTCAGCTACACTAGAAGCTGGCTCAACCCCTTAACTAAGTCAATTTGAGTTCAGTTTCCATCATCTAAACCGAGTCATGTTTACAGTGATAGCCCTCAAGTTCTGCCATTAGGGGAAGCACCTGGGGCAAATGGCCCCCCTTCTCTCAGCTCTCAGTGGCCTCCTGTGTGAGGTAAAGAGGCTCTCTCAGTTGATGCCTAAAGACCCTTCTATCCCTAAAATGTTTTGAGTCTATGAAACCAGCAAAGACCAACTTGGTCCTCAAAGGCTACTTCTCAGCCTAGGGCCCTAACTCAGGATCCACTGGTCTGAACCCACCTCCAGCACTTAACACACAGGCAGCTCCTTCCCTGTGCAGGTTAGCCACACATCAGACATCCTTTCACAGGGTGGGCAGGTTCTCTACTCATCTCTAACATGCTGTGGCAAGGCCAAGTTCAACTCAAGGTCGGCTTGGGATCCCTCCACTCACAAACACCAGCACAAGCCTTGGTCTGTGTTCAGCAAATGAGTCTGCCCAGGCTGCGAA